>NC_060129.1:194892515-195197932 GCF_021461395.2 Schistocerca americana | reverse complement strand
TTACCGACCTGCGCTGAAGGCTTTTACCAAACGTGCCTCTCTTCCGTACGGCAATACCGATTCCCCGCACGACTCTTCTACATCTACACCTACGTCTACATTTATACTCCGCAAGCTACCCAACGGAGTGTGGCGGAGGGCACTTTACGTGCCACTGTCATTACCTCCCTTTCCTGTTCCAGTCGCGTACGGTTCGCGGGAAGAACGACTGCCGGAAAGCCTCCGTGCGCGCTCTAATCTCTCTAATTTTACATTCGTGATCTCCTCGGGAGGTATAAGTAGGGGGAAGCAATATATTCGATACCTCATCCAGAAACGCACCCTCTCGAAACCTGGACAGCGAGCTACACCGCGATGCAGAGCGCCTCTCTTGCAGAGTCTGCCACTCGAGTTTGCTAAACATCTCCGTAACGCTATCACGCTTACCAAATAACCCAGTGACGAAACGCGCCGCTCTTCTTTGGATCTTCTCTATCTCCTCCGTCAGCCCGACCTGGTACGGATCCCACACTGATGAGCAATACTCGAGTATAGGTCGAACGAGTGTTTTGTAAGCCACCTCCTTTGTTGATGGACTGCATTTTCTAAGGACTCTCCCAATGAATCTCAATCTGGCACCCGCCTTACCAACAATTAATTTTATATGATCATTCCACTTCAAATCGTTCCGCACGCATACTCCCAGATATCTTACAGCAGTAACTGCTACCAGTGTTTGTTCCGCTATCATATAATCGTACAATAAAGGATCCTTCTTTCTATGTATTCGCAATACATTACATTTGTCTATGTTAAGGGCCAGTTGCCACTCCCTGCACCGAGTGCCTATCCGCTGCAGATCTTCCTGCATTTCGCTGGAATTTTCTAATGCTGCAACTTCTCTGTATTCTACATCATCATCCGCGAAAAGCCGCACGGGACTTCCGACACTATCTACTAGGTCATTTATATATATTGTGAAAAGCAATGGTCCCATAACACTCCCCTGTGGCACGCCAGAGGTTACTTACACGTCAGTAGACGTCTCTCCATTGACAACAACATGCTGTGTTCTGTTTGCTAAAAACTCTTCAATCCAGCCACACAGCTGGTCTGATATTGCGTAGGCTCTTACTTTGTTTATCAGGCGACAGTGCGAAACTGTATCGAACGCCTTCCGGAAGTGGAGGAAAATGGCATCTACCTGGGAGGCCGTATCTAATATTTTCTGGGCCTCGTGAACAAATAAAGTGAATTGGGTCTCACACGATCGCTGTTTCCGGAATCCGTGTTGATTCCTACAGAGTAGATTCTGGGTTTCCAGAAACGACATGATATGCGGGGAAGAAACATGTTCTAAAATTCTACAACAGATCGATGTCAGAGATATAGGTCTATAGTTTTGCACATCTGCTCGACGACCCTTCTTGAAGACTGGGACTACCTGTGCTCTTTTCCAATCATTTGGAACCCTCCGTTCCTCTAGAGACTTGCGGTACACGGCGGTTAGAAGGGGGGGGGGCAAGTTCTTTCATCTGTGTTTATGTTAGACTGACATACAGTTCAGACATTCAACCGACTCAATCAAATGACACTACAAACAGATTCAATGTACACTGACATTATTGGAATGCATCATGTTCCAGTCGCTGATGTTCCTTAACGAATACATGAAGCAAGTAAACAGAACAACCACAAGAGATTGTACTCCGTTATAAAGCTTCATACACGTATTATGTTCGAGTATAATGACTTTTCTGGAGACCAGAAATCTACTCTGTAGGAATCAGTATGGGTTTCGAAACAGACGATCGTGTGAATCCGAGCTACCGCTATTCGTCCACGAGACTCAGGGGGCCATGGACACGGGTTCCTAGGTAGATGTCGTGTTTCTTGACTTCCGAAAGGCGTTCGATACAGTTCCCCTTCATACTCACTATAGTTGAATTCTTTTATCTTGGCGGTTCGCGCATGCCCGCCCAGACGCAGGAGATGGCTGCGTTGCCAGTTGCACACGACGCACGCGCCAATAGAAGCAGCGCCATAGTATAGTATAGTTCGCAAACTTACGTGTAGGGGGGAGCGCGCAGTTCATGAAGTAAAGCCACCACGGCCGCATTAAGCCTTTCGCTGCTACAGAGACGTGCTCCCCGCATTTTGTCATCACGCACTGCTCGCCTGTGCAGACACACGGTGTTCCGACTGCTTTGGCACAAAAACTATTTGGCGCAAAAATTTGATTTTTACACATCTTCTTGACTGATACCTTCCCCCCCATAAATGACTTACTTTGGTTTCGATGTTCAACGCAGTTATTGTGCAGCATTGGACGTAGTAAACCATTGCACGCAATTTTGAAGAGTTTGCAGAGGTAAAAGTCCATAGAGTATACTTTCCGTATGGTCTATTTTAGTTGCCACTAGAAATTTCAAAAAATTACATTCAAACGAATAAAATTCATGAAGTAAGACACATTTTTTTTTTTTAATCTCATTTTGTTTGCTTTCGTTCGTTGAATCTGCTTGGGGCGGACGTCCTAAGACACCCGTTTAAGTTCATTCTTGATCTATTAACTCAGTTTTTTTTTATTGCAGAGGGCTGCTAACCCACTGACCGAACACGCTGAGCTACCATGCCAGCACACTTTGATATTGATTTATATAAAGAAAATATTAAGCAGCCATCAAGGTTTGAACTCAGAACCTTACACTTAGCAGCCATACACTTTATCCATTACACTAATCGATCTCGTCATTTAATATATCTCCTGGATGACTTTAAAATGTCACGCAAGATACTGACAGAGACTGTCGGTATGACTGTGAACTACTCACGTTTCGTCAAAGTACAATAGGAAATAAACAATTACCGCTGTTCTTTATTGCGAAAAAGCGGTTAGTGAGATTGATACAAACACCTTTCCTTGCTATCGCCTGAATTAGGAGGCTTATTGCTTGTTTGATTTAATTAATTAATAGAATATGAAGCAATTGGTATAAAGAATGCTTTTTCCAAACTTTCCTTTATAAAAAGTCTGCTATCAAGGCATTGCTTTCTTTCAGTTACTTTATTTATGAGTGAACGTTTCTAAAACTGAAGACACTCGTCCGTGCTCTGCACTGCAGTCGAGATCTGGCAACGTCGCTCTCTGTGTTTTGTGACGTCAGATGCGCAGGACGGGCCTAAACTCGGCCGCCGTCATAAATGACGCGCGCTTTAGCAACTGCTTCAGTTTTGAGGTAGTTAGAGGCAACGTGTTTACTTCCGTAAAATTAAATAAAGGCTTATAAAGTAACTGTTCCGTACGCTATTAAAAAAAAATTCCGTGTTTTAATTTTTCCTCTTCTCATTCGCTCAATTCTTTCGCTGTTCGATTTGAAGCTCATTTTTCCGTCCCTTTGCCGCCCATAAAATTTTGCCGCTCTAAGCGGGCGGCTAGTCTTGCCTAATAGCAGGAACGGCCCTTTTATGTTAAATATCTCAACCATTAAATAAGAGAGAGAGAGAGAGAGAGAGAGAAGCACTTCAGCGTCCTGTACAAATATTAGACTGACATGAGTAGGTTGGCGGCCCGCATCGAACCAGTCAGAAATGAAACTAAAAAAAAAAACCCTTTCTCTCCTTCAAGATATGCTCTGCGACCTGCTGTGACATTGTCCACGGTTGTCTGCACTCAAGCGCGCTCCATAATTTCGGCTGAAGCGTGGCCGTTATTTCCTGGGCACTAATTCCTCTGACCTTCGCGTACCTCCGGCGAGCCACTCCGTCATCCGCAACGTAATCGCCTTACCGGTGTCCCCGTATTCCGTCAGACTTCTACACTACGTGATCAAAAGTATCCGGACACCCCCAACAACATACATGTCTCATATTAGGTGCATTGTGCTGCCACCTACTGCCAGGTACTCCGTATCAGCCACCTCGGTAGTCATTAGACATGGTGAGAGAGCAGAATGGGGCGCTCTGCAGAACTCACGGACTTCGAACGTGGTCAGGTGATTGGGTGTCACTTGTAGTCATACGTCTGTACGCGAGATTTCCACACTCCTAAACATCCCTAGGTCCGCTGTTTCCGATGTGATAGTGAAGTGGAAACGTGGAGGCAGCTCGTTTTGTATTATCACGTAATAGGGGAGAGAGTGTGGCAGACATGATACGCGAGTTGGGATGGAAGACAGTAAAGCAAAGACTTCTTCGTCGTGGCGAAATCTATTTACGAAATTTCAGTCACCAACTTTCTCTTCCGAATGCGAAAATATCTTGTTGAGTCCAACCTACATAGGTAGGAATGATCATCAAAATAAAATAAGAGAAATCAGAGCTCGAACAGGAAGGTTCAGGTGTTCGTTTTTCCCACGCACTGTTCGGGAGTGGAATGGTAGAGAGATAGTCTGCTTGTGGTTCGATGAACCCTCTGCCAAGCACTTAAATGTGAATTACAGGATAATCATCTAGAAGTAGATGTAGATGTAGATGAAGGGACACGTACAACACAAAAGCATACAGGCCGACCTCGTCTGTTGACTGACAGAGACCGCCGACAGTTGAAGAGGGCCGTAATGTGTAATAGGCAGACATCTATCCAGACCATCATACAGGAATTCCAAACTCCTTCAGGATCCACTGCAAGTACTGTGACAGTTAGGTGGGAGGTGAGAAAACTTGGGTTTCATGGTCGATCGGCTGCTCATAAGCCAAACATCACGCCGGTAAATGCCAAACGACGTCTCGCTTGGTGTAAGGAGCGTAAACACTGGACGACTGAACAGTGGAAAAACGTTGTGTGGAGTGACGAATCACGGTACACAATGTGGCGATCCGATGGCAGGGTGTGGGTATGGCGAATGCCCGGTGAACGTCATCTGCCAGCGTGTGTGGTGCCAACAGTAAAATTCGGAGGCGGTGGTGTTATGGTGTGGTCGTGTTTTTCATGGAGGGGGCTTGCACCCCTTGTTGTTTTGCGTGGTACTATCACAGGACAGGCCTACATTGATGTTTTAAGCACCTTCTTGCTTCCCACTGTTGAAGAGCAATTCTGGGATGGCGATTGCATCTTTCAACACGATCGAGCACCTGTTCATAATGCACGGCCCGTGGTGGAGTGGTTACACGACAATAACATCCCTGTAATGGACTGGCCTGCACAGAGTCCTGCCCTGAATCCTACAGAACACCTTTGGGATGTTTTGGAACGCCGACTTCGTGCCAGGCCTCACCGACCGACATCGATACCTCTCCTCAGTGGAGCACTCCGTGAAGAATGGTCTGCCATTCCCCAAGACACCTTCCAGCACCTGATTGAGCGTATGCCTCCGAGAGTGGAAGCTGTCATCAAGGCTAAGGATGCACTAACATCATAGTGACTTCCAGCATTACCGATGGAGGGGGCCACTAACTTTTAAGTCATTTCCAGCCAGGTGTCCGGATACTTTTGATCACATAGTGTAGCTACAGCTTCAATGGCTGTCAGCCGTGCTGATTTTCGAGTTGTACGGGTCTCGATTTAAGCACAGTGTTGAGTCACGTATTTCGACTAAGTAGTTTTCAGAATCTGCTAGAAACTTATCAGAAAAACTATTTGTATGAGGAACACAGTTTTTATATATATATATATATATATATATATATATATATATATATATATCTGTGTGTGTGTGTGTGTGTGTGTGTAGGATGGTCCATTGATAGTGACGGGCCAATATAAGCATCAAACGAAAAAACTACATAGAACGAAACTCGTCTAGCTTGAAGGGGGGAACAAGATGACGCTATGGTTGGCCCGCTAGATGGCGCTGCCATAGGTCAAACGGATATCAACTGCGTTTTTTAAAATAGGAACCCCCATTTTTTTATTTGTGCAGTACGTAAAGAAATATGAATGTTTTAGTTGGACCACTTTTTTCGCTTTGTGATACATGGCGCTGTAATAGTCACTAACGTATAAGTACGTGGTATCACGTAACATTCCGCCAGTTCGGACGGTATTTGCTTCGAGATACATTACTCGTGTTAAAATGGACCGTTTACCAATTGCGCAAAAGGTCGATATCGTGTTGATGTATGGCTATTGTGATCAAAATGCCCGACGGGCGTGAGCTATGTATGCTGCTCGGTATCCTGGACGACATCATCCAAGTGTCCGGACCGTTCGCCGGACAGTTACGTTATTTAAGGAAACATAAAGTGTTGAGCCACATGTCAAACGTCAACCACGACCTGCAACAAATGACGATGCCCAAGCAGGTGTTTTAGCTGCTGTCGCGGCTAATCCGCACATCAGTAGCAGACAAATTGCGCGAGAATCGGGAATCTCAAAAGCGTCGGTGTTGAGAATGCTACGTCAACATCGACTGCAGCCGTACCATATTTCTATGCACCAGGAATTGCATGGCGACGACTTTGAACGTCGTGTACAGTTCTGCCACTGGGCACAAGAGAAATTACGGAACGATGACAGATTTTTGCACGCGTTCTATTTAGCGACGAAGCGTCATTCACCAACAGCGGTAACATAAACCGGCATAATATGCACTATTGGGCAACGGAAAATCCACGATGGCTGCGACAAGTGGAACATCGTCGATCTTGGCGGTTAATGTGTGGTGCGGCATTATGGGAGGAAGGATAATTGGCCCCCATTTCATCGATGGTAATGTAAATGGTGCAATGTATACTGATTTGCTAAGTAATGTTCTTCCGATGTTACTACAAGATGTTTCACTGCATGACAGAATGGCGATGTACTTCCAACACGGTGGATGTCCGGAACATTGCTCGTGTGCGGTTGAAGCGGTATTGAATAACATATTTTATGGCAGGTGGATTGGTCGTCGAAGCACCATACCGTGGCCTGCACGTTCACCGTATCTGACGTCCCCGGATTTCTTTCTGTGGGGAAAGTTGAAGGATATTTGCTATCGTGATCCACCGACAACGCCTGACAAAATGCGTCAGCGCATTGCCAATGCATGTGCGAACATTACGGAAGGCAAACTACTCGCTGTTGAGAGGAATGTCGTTACACGTATTGCCAAATGCATTGAGGTTGACGGACATAATTTTGAGTATTTATTTCATTAATGTGGTATTTACAGGAAATCACGCTGTAACAGCATGCGCTCTCAGAAATGATAAGTTCGCAAAGGTACATGTATCACATTGGAACATCCGAAATAAAATGTTCAAACGAATTTTTTTTTTCTTTATTGTGATTTCATGCCCCTGCCCCATATGGGCAGGGGAGGGCTGTAAGCGGCACAATCCGCCGCTCTTCAGCCGAGTGACATGACAACTAAAACAAGAATAAAATAATACATACATAAGGAGGTAGAAAAGGGGAACATAAAACAGAGTAAGGGGAGAAAATGGAGGTAAAAATACACTGACATGTAGAAGTTCATTGGGGACAGTTAAAGAAGTCACCAGAAAGCTAAAAAACAGAGTTGGCGATTCTTAAAACACAGAGAAGACACTGGATGCGCATGCACAGGTTAAAAGTTGGCCACAGTATTTAAAACACTCCGAAACAACACACTTAAAACCCACTTGGAGCACACACGACGAAGAATAAAACTACCAGGCGGGACCTGCCGAGGGAAAGGTCAAAGAGGATGGAAAAGGAGGGGAGAGCATGGGGCTGCTGGGGAAGCGGCGGTATGAAGCGAGGAGGGGCAACCGTGGGTTCACGAAGAGGCAGGAGACACATGTGGCGGGAGGGGAAAAGAGAAGACAGGGCAGGAGGGAGCGCAGAGACACTGAAAGAAGGCACAAGAGATGGACGGGGAGTAGGAGGGGAAATCCGGTCAGAAGGAGGGAGGGGGAGGAGAGGGAGCCCTGAGGAGGAGGCAGGAAGAGGGGGTTAGAGTTGGTAGGAAGGGTAGATGTCAGGGCGAAGCTCATCATCCGGGAGTGGTAAACGGTGGAAGTTGCGTTGGGAAAGGAGATGGAGGGTGTGGAGATGGAGAGAGGGAGGGACACAACGGTAAAGGCGCGGCAACTGGTTGGGAGTGGAGGGGAAGGGAGACACCAGGGGGTGAGGGGGATCAAGGCGGCGGACAATATATAGTGTGCGGATGTGTTCAAGGAAAAGGAGAAGGTGGGGGAAGGGGATGAGGTCATAGAGGATGCGCGTGGGGGACGGAAGGCGGATGCAGAAGGCGAGGCGGAGGGCATGGCGTCGAGGATTTGGAGGGCTTTATAGAACCGGGGAGGAGTGGAAATCCAAGTGATGCTGGCATAACAAAGGATGGGGCGGATCATGGATTTGTAGGTGTGAAGGATGGTGGAAGGATGCAGACCCCACGTCCGGCCGGACAGGAGTTTCAGGAGGCGGAGGCGGTTGTGAGCTTTGTTTTGGATGGTAAGGAGATGGGGAGTCCAGGTGAGGTGGCGGTCGAGTGTGAGGCCAAGGTATTTGAGGGTAGGAGTGAGGTGGATAGGACGGCCATAAATGGTGAGGTAGAAATCATGGAGGCGGAAGGAGCGGGTGGTGCGGCCTATGATGATCGCCTGGGTCTTGGAGGGATTAACACAGAGGAACCACTGGTTGCACCAAGCGGTGAATTGGTCAAGGTGGGTTTGGAGGGTACGTTGGGACCGTTGAAGGGTAGGATAAAGGGCTAGGAAGGCGGTGTCATCAGCGAACTGGAGAAGATGAACAGGAGGGGGAGGTTTGGGCATATCAGCAGTGTACAGGAGATAGAGGAGAGGGGAAAGGACAGAACCTTGGGGCACGCCGGCAGAGGGGTAGAAAGTACGGGAGTTGGAATTGTGGATAGTCACATAGGAGGGACGATGGGAGAGGAAGGAAGCAACAAGACGGACGAAGTTGATGGGGAGAGCATAGGTCTGGAGTTTGAAAAGGATCCCAGGATGCCAGACACGGTCATAGGCGTTCTGGAGATCAAGGGAAACAAAGATAGCAGAGCGACGGGAGTTAAGTTGGAGGGAAAGAAGATGGGTAACGTTAAGGAGCTGGTCGTCAGCAGAGATTCAAACGAACCTACGTTCTGTATTTTAATTTAAAAAACCTACCTGTTACCAACTGTTGGTCTAAAATTGTGAGCCATACGTTTGTGACTGTTACAGCGCCATCTATCACAAAGCGAAAAAAGTGGTCCAACTAAAACAGTCATATTTCTTTATGCACTACACGAATATGTAAAAAAAATGGGGGTTTCTATTTTTAAAAAAACGCAGTTGATATCCGTTTGACCGATGGCAGCGCCGTCTAGCGGGCCAAGCATGGCGCCATCTGGTTTCCCCCTTTCAAGCTAGACGAGTTTCGTTCTTTTGTAGTCTTTTGTTTGACGCTTATTTCATGAAATATTTGGCCCGGTCACTATCAATGGACCACCCTGTATATGTATATACACTGATGAGCCAGAAGATTATGAGCGCATGGCTAAGAACCGGCATGTTCACTTTTGCCACAGATAACAGCAGTGGCGCATCCCAGCTTGGAAGCAATGAGGCCTCAGTAGATCTCTGGAGGTAGTTAGCACCACACATTCCCACACACAAGTCATCTTATTCCACGGAGGGGGGGCTGTGAGCTCTGACGCCATGTTCAATCACATCCCCGATGTGTTCGATCGCATTCAGACGTGTCGAGTTGGGGGGGGGGGGTGCTCAGCACATCAATTCGAACTAGCCACTGTGACCCTCGAACCACTCCATCACACTCCTCGCCTCGTGACATCGTGCATTATCTTGCTGAAAAATGCCACTGCCTTCGGAAAACGCGATCGTCTCGAATGGGTGTGCGTGCAACCAGCGTACGACGCTCCTTGGCCGTCATGGGGCGTTTCAAGAGCTGCACTGGACCCACGGGTGGCTAAACATCACACACAACTTGCTGTACACTTTAAACATCCAAAATATCTAAGAAATATGTAAGATATTTTCGATATTTAAGTTGTACAGCAAGTTGTGTGTGATGTCTAGTGAATGTGGGACTCTGCAAAAATGGACCATAGGCAAACTTAAAAGTCAACGAAACGAAGCGGACTCTCGCACATCGACATCACGTAGAAATGGAATAGTACACACAAAAAACCGCGCTTGAAAATGAGAATCATTTCGCGAAACACACCGTATGAAACGTAAATTAAAAAAAAACGTGACTGGTAGCAGAAGAATTATTTATAAACAAACCTATTGTTTTCACAGTCGCAAACTTTCGAAACCATTTACAATGGACCCAATATGAATGCAGTACATAATTTTACTATGTTCCCAGAAACACGTTGTGTAGGACTGACGCACTACTAAGTTAGTGTTAGTAAATGTATCTGTTATGGTCACACTGCCCATTATATATTCTCCAACTGATGTTTTACATTTGAAAATGACGACGTAGTTTGTTGAAGCCGGTAATGTAACCCTTGTCTCTCTAAAGAAAAATATTATGTACTGTGACTACGACTTCACTGCTGTAGTGTCAAATAAGCATTTAACTTATGTTATAGTCACTCTTTTTGAGGACAGTTATTTCGGAATACAGGCATTTAAGTTATTTCGGAATACAGAATCAGAACACTGACTGTTAAACAATGCATTAAGCTAGCTACTGCAAAAGTGCGTACAAAATATTAATCCAACTATTAACTGAATGACCGAGCGGGGTGGCGCAGTGGTTAGACACTGGACTCGCATTCGGGAGGACGACGGTTCAATCCCGCGTCCGGCCATCCTGATTTACGTTTTCCGTGATTTCCCTAAATCACTCCAGGCAAATGCCAGGATGGTTCCTCTGAAAGGGCACGGCCGACTTCCTTCCCCATCCTTCCCTAATCCGATGAGACCGATGACCATGCTGTCTGGTCTCCTTCCCCAAACCAACCAACCAACCATTAACTGAATGCACTTCCTTGTTTGAACTTAAATATTTTAATAAAGACGTGAATTAAGTTAATTGCATTATTTATTTGTATTCAGTTTAGTGAAATACGGGGAATTCAGGAAGATATACAAATATTTTAATATGTTATTCTACAAGTAAAACTGAAGAAAAAAGTTCGCGTAAACATAGGTCCGCAAATGTTGAGTTACGGAGTTACGGCTAATAAAAGATTTCGCCTGAAATTTAGCAACTTCGCTAATATGAAGCTATCGCAAAACTGTACGAGGTTAAAATAAATCACGATTTCCATATGTTTATTTCTTATCGATCTGGTTAATCTAATAAAACATGTGCCAGACGTGTCTCCGCAGTAGTTTTCCAGAGCATCCAGATTTAGAACGCTTGGTAGAGAACCTGTCTCCCGTAACTTTCGAAATACTCCACTAACGGTTCGTACATTCGGAATCTTCCGAGTTGGATAACGTACACGACATTCGTTAACTGCAGCCGTAGCATTACTATCTCATTTGACATGAATAAACACCATATGCCTGTCGTAAATTTGAAAGGTATCACTATTTCATAAATAATCTGCTAACTACAGCAGTTACTATGTGGTTTCATTCAAATACATTGTTCTCATTATTTTATTTCACTGAACAATAGAGAAAACTAACTCGTTTCAAGGTTAGGAAACGACTGAAAAAACTCACTAACAGTTGCCAAAAATGACATAAACGTTTCTACATTCTTAATAGAAAGTAAACGAATTTACTTGTACAGGGTGATTCAAAAAGAATACCACAACTTTAAAAATGTGTATTTAATGAAAGAAACATAATATAACCTTCTGTTATACATCATTACAAAGAGTATTTAAAAAGGTTTTTTTTTTTCACTCAAAAGCAAGTTCAGACACTCGAGCAATATCAACCCGATACTCCAACTCGTTCCACACTCTCTGTAGCATATCAGGCGTAACAGTTTGGATAGCTGCTGTTATTTCTCGTTTCAAATCATCAATGGTGGCTGGGAGAGGTGGCCGAAACACCATATCCTTAACATACCCCCATAAGAAAAAATCGCAGGGGGTAAGATCAGGGCTTCTTGGAGGCCAGTGATGAAGTGCTCTGTCACGGGCTGCCTGGCGGCCGATCCATCGCCTCGGGTAGTTGACGTTCAGGTTTCATAACTAACCTTTTTCGTAGGACTCTCCATACAGTTGATTGTGGAATTTGCAGCTCTCTGCTAGCTCTGCGAGTCGATTTTCCTGGGCTGCGAACAAATGCTTGCTGGATGCGTGCTACATTTTCATCACTCGTTCTCGGCCGTCCAGAACTTTTCCCTTTGCACAAACACCCATTCTATGTAAACTGTTTATACCAACGTTTAATGCACCACCTATCAGGAGGTTTAACACCATACTTCGTTCGAAATGCACGCTGAACAACTGTCGTCGATTCACTTCTGCCGTACTCAATAACACAAAAAGCTTTCTGTTGAGCGGTCGCCATCTTAGCATCAACTGACGCTGACGCCTAGTCAACAGCGCCTCAGGCGAACAAATGTACAACTAAATGAAACTTTATAGCTCCCTTAATTCGCCGACAGATAGTGCTTAGCTCTGCCTTTTGTCGTTGCAGAGTTTTAAATTCCTAAAGTTGTGGTATTCTTTTTTAATCACCCTGTATAGTAATCTTTGCTTCTCTGGATGTTCTGGAAAACTACTGCAGATACACGTCTGGGATATGTTTTATTAGATTCACCAGACCTATAACAACAAAGTAAATGGAAATCGTGCTTTACTTTACCCTCGTACAGTTTTGCTATGGCTTCACGTTAGGGAAGTTGCTAAATTTCAGGCAAAATCTTTTATTACCTCTAACTCCGTAACTAAACATTTGCCGACCTATGTCTTTATGACCTTTTTTCTTTAGTTTTACTTGTAGAATAACATATTAAAATATTTGCATATCTTCGTGAATCGCCGTGTATATTCTCCAACTGATGTTTTACATTTGAGCCGGCCGCGGCGGCCGAGAGGTTCTGGGCGCTTCAGTCCGGAACCGCGCGAGTGCTACGGTCGCCGGTTCGAATCCTGCCTCGGGCATGGATGTGTGTGATGTCCTTAGGTTAGTTATGTTTAAGTAGTTCTACGTTCTAGGGGACTGATGACCATAGATGTTAAGTCGCATAGTGCTCAGAGCCATTTGAACCATTTTTTTTACATTTGAGCTGCGCGGGATTAGCCGAGCGGTCTTTGGCTGGTCCCGGCGGAGGTTCGAGTCCTCCCTCGGACATGGGTGTGTGTGTTTGTCCTTAGGATAATTTAGGTTTAGTAGTGTGTCAGCTTAGGGACTGATGACCTTAGCAATGAAGTCCCATAAGGTTTCACACACATTTGATTTTTTTTTTTACATTTGAAAATGACGACGTAGTTCGTTGAAACCGGTAATGTACCCCATAAAAAAAAAAAAATGTGTTGTGACTATGGCTTCACTGTTGTAGTGTCAAATAAACATTTAACTTATATTATAGTCACACTCCTTTACGACAGTTACGTCGGAATATACCGGGTGATCAAAAAGTCAGTATAAATTTGAAAACTGAATAAATCACCGAATAATGTAGATAGAGAGGTACAAATTGACACACATGCTTGGAATGACATGGGGTTTTATTAGAACCAAAAAAATACAAAAGTTCAAAAAATGTCCGACAAATGGCGCTTCATATGATCAGAATAGCAATAATTAGCGTAACAAAGTAAGACAAGGCAAAGATGATGTTCTTTACAGGAAATGCTCGATATGTCCACCATCATCCGTCAACAATAGCTGTAGTCGAGGAATAATGTTGTGAACAGCACTGTAAAGCATGTCCGGAGTTATGGTGAGGCATTGTCGTCGAATGTTGTCTTTCAGCATCCCTAGAGATGTCGGTCGATCACGATACACTTGCGACTTCAGGTAACCCCAAAGCCAATAATCGCACGGACTGAGGTCTGGGGACCTGGGAGGCCAAGCGTGACGAAAGTGGCGGCTGAGCACACGATCATCACCAAACGACGCGCGCAAGAGATCTTTCACGCGTCTAGCAATACTTTTTCTTTTCTTTTCTTGGTTCTAAAAAAAAAAATGTCATTCCAAGCATGTGTGTCAATTTGTACCTCTCTATCTACATTATTCCGTGGTTTATTCAGTTTTCTAATTTATACTGAATTTTTGATCACCCGGTAGAATCGGAATACCGACTTTGAAGAATCTATTAAGCTATCTACTGTAAAAGTCCGCACGAAATATTAATGCAATTTATTAACTGAATTGATTTGCTTGTTTGATCTTTAATATTTTAATATTGACGAGAATTAAGTTAATTACATTGTTTATTTGTTTAGTGAAGTATGGCAGTACGAGAAATACGCCGGATTTTCGGCCGAGGAGAACGTTTTCAGGCTTTAAGGAATACGAATCTCCCAGAATCAGTCAACAATCGGCTGAGCTGGCAACACTGGGTAACGAGTAGGCGGCGGTAAGCGACTTGGGAGTCATACTGTAGTTGCGTCAGCGGAGAGTGACTTAGGCGCCGAGTCGCAGGTGAAGGACGGTGGACAGAGGAACCGGTGGCGGGAAAGGGGATCCACTCTCGTCACATCCCCTCCCCCCCCCCCCCCCCCCACTACCACGTTCGATATTAGGGAGGTTGGGAAGGGGGGGGGGAAGGCGGTAAGACAGCCGGTGTCGCAGAGATGGACCCGAGGAGACTCGAGGGGTCACCCGCTGGCCGGTTGCTTACTTTCACTTCTCTCAGCTGTGGCGGCGGCAACTGGCTGCATCTCCCTGCCTGCCGTTCCTCACCTCCCGATCGTCGGTGATGGCTAGGCGCCGTGGGCGGTTCCTTCAGGCCTTCCCGTGTCCGTCTCTAGCTGATTTCCTATTTTGTCTGCCAGCGCTCTAGTCCACATTTACACTACTGGCCATTAAAATTGCTACACCAAGAAGAAATGCGGATGATAAACGGGTATTCATTGGACAAATATATTATACTAGAACTGACGTGTGATTACATTTTCACGCAGTTTGGGTGCATAGATTCTGAGAAATCAGTACCCAGAACAACCACCTCTGGCCGTAATAACGGCCTCGATACGCCTGGGCATTGAGTCAAACAGAGCTCGGATGGTGTGTACAGGTACAACTGCCCGTGCAGCTTCAACACGATACCACAGTTCATCAAGAGTAGAGACTGGCGTATTGTGACGAGCAGTTGCTCGGTCACCATTGACCAAACGTTTTCAGTTGGTGAGAGATCTGGAGAATGTGCTGGCCAGGACAGCAGTCGAACATTTTCTGTGTCCAGAAAGGCCCGTACAGGACCTGCAACATGCGGTCGTGCATTATCCTGCTGAAATGTAGGGTTTCGCAGGGATCGAATGAAGGGTAGAGCCACGGGTCGTAACACATCTGAAATGTAACGTCCACTGTTCAAAGTGCCGTCAATGCGAACAAGAGGTGACAGAGACGTGTAACCAATGGCACCCCATGCCATCATGGCGATGACGAATACACGCTTCCAATGTGCGTTCACCACGATGTCGCCAAACACGGATGCGACCATCACGATGCTGTAGACAGAACCTGGATTCATCCCAAAAAATGACGTTTTTGCCATTCGTGCACCCAGGTTTGTCGTCGAGTACACCATCGCAGGCGCTCCTGTCTCTGATGCAGCGTCAAGGGTAACCGCAGCCACGGTCTCCGAGCTGATAGTCCGTGCTGCTGCAAACGTCTTCTAACTGTTCTTGCAAATGGTTGTTGTCATGTAAACGTCCCCATCTGTTGGCTCAGGGATCGAGACGTGGCTGCACGATCCGTTACAGCCGTGCGGATAAGATGCCTGTCATCTCCACTGCTAGTGATACGAGGCCGTTGGGATCCAGCACGGCGTTCCGTATTACCCTCCTGAACCCACCGATTCCATATTCTGCTAACAGTCATTGGATCTCGACCAACGCGATACGATAAACCGCAATCGCGATAGGCTACAATCCGACCTTTATCAAAGTCGGAAACGTGATGGTACGCATTTCTCCTCCTTACACGATGCATCACAACAACGTTTCACCAGGCAACGCCGGTCAACTGCTGTTTGTGTATGAACAATCGGTTGGAAACTTTCCTCATGTCAGCACGTTGTAGGTGTCGCCACCGGCGCCAACCTTGTGTGAATGGTCTGAAAAGCTAATCATTTGCATATGACAGCATCTTCTTCCTGTCGGTTAAATTTCGTTTCTGTACCACGTCATCTTCGTGGTGTGGCAATTTTAATGGCTAGTAGTGTATATATATTCCCTCGAGTTACACTGAGGTATCTGGAGCAGAGTACTGTCACCACTATCGACACTGTCCTTTTGCTCGTTCCTTTGTCCTGCCGTTTCGCAGGGACGACACGGTTAGGGTTGGATTAGGCAAGGTTAATTTAAGGCGTGGCCCCATGCCCTTCCTGTCGCCAACCCACCCCCCCCCCCCTTTCCCCTGGCATGGGATTAGTGCTGTCTGCATCTAGTGTAATCCGTAGAAAATTGCGAACATGTTCAGACATCTGCGAGTCGTGTAACTGAGGTGGGACATAGGGACCAGCCCAGTATTCACCTTGTGGGATGTGGAAAACCGCCTAAAAACGACACCCAGGCTGGCCGGCACACCAGCCTTCGTCGGTAATCCACCAGACGGAATCGATCTAGGGCCGGCGCACCTATGCGAGTGCAGCAAGCAGCGCATTAGCACTCCCGGCTAACCTGGCGGGATTTACCACTATATACGCTCCCTGACAAAATGAAGTGAAACACAGGGAAGCAAAGATGGTAACGGAATGTAACTTCATGGTTTGACATGATATGTGCTGTTATTTCAGTGATTACAAAAAACAGTCAAATATAAAAAGGACTTGGTAGATTGAGCCCTCTTATCACTATGCAGATGAGTATGAAAATATCTGGGCGTAAAGTCGGGAAGCGATATGAAATGGAACGAGCTTGGAAGAACTGTGGCAGGGAAGCCGAATGGTCGACTTCGGTTTATTGGGAGGATTTTAGGGAAGAATGTTTCACCCGTAGAGAAGACCGCATATAGGACGCAGCTCGACTGTTTGGGATCCGTGTTGCTCGAGTGTTTGGGATCCGTTACAGGTCGGATTGAAGGAAGACATAGAAGCAATTCAGAGGCGCGCTGCTGGATTTGTTGCCGATGAACCATGGACCTTGCCGTTGGTGGGGAGGCTTGCGTGCCTCAGCGATACAGATAACCATACCGTAGGTGCAGCCACAACGGAGGGGTATCTGTTGAGAGGCCAGACAAACGTGTGGTTCCTGAAGAGGGACAGCAGCCTTTTCAGTAGTTGCAGGGGCAACAGTCTGGATGATTGACTGATCTGCCCTTGTAACATTAACCAAAACGGCCTTGCTGTGCTGGTACTGCGAATGGCTGAAAGCAAGGGGAAACTACGGCCGTAATTTTTCCCGAGGCCATGCAGCTTTACTGTATGGTTAATGATGATGGCGTCCTCTTGGGTAAAATATTCCGGAGGTAAAATAGTCCCCCATTCGGATCTCCGGGGCGGGGACTACTCAAGAGGATGTCATTATCAGGAGAAAGAAAACTGGCGTTCTACGGATCGGTGCGTGGAATGTCAGATCCCTTAATGGGGCAGGTAGGTTAGAAAATTTAAAAACGGAAATGGATAGGTTAAAGTTAGATATAGTGGGAATTAGTGAAGTTCGGTGGCAGGAGGAACAAGACTTTTGGTCAGGTGATTACAGGGTTATAAATACAAAATCAAATAGGGGTAATGCAGGAGTAGGTTTAATAATGAACAAAAAAATAGGAGTGCGGGTAAGCTACTACAAACAGCATAGTGAACGCATTATTGTGGCCAAGATAGTCACGAAGACTACGCCAACTACAGTAGTACAAGTTTATATGCCAACTAGCTCTGCAGATGATGAAGAAATTGAAGAAATGTATGATGAGATAAAAGAAATTATTCAGGTAGTGAAGGGAGACGAAAACTGAATAGTCATGGGTGACTGGAATTTGACAGTAGGAAAAGGAAGAGAAGGAAACGTAGTACGTGAATATGGATCGGGGCTAAGAAATGAAAGAGGAAGCCGCCTTGTAGAATTTTGCACAGAGCGTAACTTAATCATAGCTAACACTTGGTTCAAGAATCGTGAAAGGAGGTTGTATACATGAAAGAACCTGGAGATACTAGAAGGTTTCAGATAGATTATATAATGCTAAGACAGAGTTTTAGGAACCAGGTTTTAAATTGTAAGACATTTCCAGGGGCAGATGTGGACTCTGACCACAATCTATTGGTTATCAACTGTAGATTAAAACTGAAGAAACTGCAAAAAGGTAGGAGATGGGACCTGGATAAAATGAAAGAGAGTTTCAGAGGGAGCATTAGGGAACGATTGACAACCAGAGGGGAAATAAATAAAGTAGAAGAAGAATGGGTAGCTTCAAGAGATGAAATAGTGAAGGCAGCAGACGATCAAGCAGGTAAAAAGACGAGGCTAGTAGAAATCCTTCAGTAACAGAAGAGATATCGAATTTAATTGATGAAAGGAGAAATAATAAAAATGCGGCAAATGAAGCAGGCGAAAAGGAATGCAAACGTCTCTAAAATGAGATCGACAGGACGTTTTAAAAGGCTAAGCAAGGATGGCTAGAGGACAGATGCGAGCATGTAGAGGCATATTTCACTAGGGGTAAGAAAAAGTATGAGATCTTTGGAGAAAAGAGAACAACCTGTATCAGTATCAAGAGCGGAGATGGAAAACCTGTCCTAAGCAAAGAAGGGAAAGCAGAAAGGTGCAAGGAGTATATAGAGGTCTATACAAGGGGACTGTACTTGTGGACAATACAGTATTATGTAAATGGAAGAGGATACAGATGAAGATGAAAAGGGAGATATGATACTGTGTGAAGAGTTTGAGAGAGCACTGAAAGACCTGAGTCGAAACAAGGCCCCAGGAGTAGACAACATTCCATTAGAACTACTGACAGCTTTGGGAGAGCCAGCCCTGACAAAACTCTACCACTGATGAGCAAGATGTATGTGACAGGAGATATACCCTCAGATTTCAAGAAGGATATAATGATTCCAATCCCAAAGAAAGCAGTTGTTGACAGGTGTTAAAATTACCGAATTATCATTTTAATACGCCACGGCTGCAAAATACTAACGCGAATTCTTTACAGACGAATGGAATAACTGGTAGAAACTGACCTTGGGGAAGATCAGTTTGGATTCCGTAGAAATTTTGGAACACATGAGGCAGTACTGACCCTACGACTTATCTTAGAAGATAGATTAAGGAAAGGCAAACCTACGTTTCTAGCATTTGTAGACCTAGAGAAAGCTTTTGACAATGTTGACTGGAATACTCTCTTTCAAATTCTAGTGGTAGCAGGGTAAACTACATGGAGCGAAAGGCTATTTGCGATTAATCATATAACATTAAATTATTTCACTAAAAAAAATCTACAGTTTCTCGATTATCGCGGCGGGTATGAAAGTTTCGCATATTAATCATACGGCAAAATCCTCTGCATTTGCCAAAATCTTGTTTCGACACCTCGAACGGTTTATTTGATAAGTGGGATTTACAAATATTTCTCGCTCGCTTTTTCGCTGGCGCGTGCTTTCATGACGCAGTGGTTTGCATCATCATCATCATCATCATTTATCTGCTATACTAGCAACTCCTTTGCCTCTCCATTTTCTGCGATCCATTGCTTCCTTCTAAAGGCTGCTGTATGTTGTACCGTCCATCATGTCATCTAGTATCTGGAATCTCTTCCTTCCTCGCTTCCTTTTCCCTTCTACATAACCTTCTAAAGCTGTTTTTATCAGTCCGTCATTCTTTCTCAATATATATACCCAATCCAATTTCTTTTTCTTCTTTTTATTACATCTAGTGACTGTCATTTCTCTCCTCCTACTAACGTATTTGCAATCAGTATTGACACTGTTAAGTTTGCTGTAAATAGTAGTAATTGCTATTTACTACTTCTATCTCTCCTTGTATTTTGTTATAACTGTTACTGCATGTATTCTACGTAGTCTTTTGGACTGACGTGTTTTTATGCTTGCGTGTAGTGTTTTTGTCAGGTGTATTTACGTTTTACTTGTGGCGTCTGCCAACCAGTGTAAACAGTGGCGTGGACAATTAGATTTGGAGGTTGAACCAATCATAGCAAAGCTTTACGCTCGCCATGTACGCAAGGCAGGCTACCGGCGGAAAGTTTGATTGTGACAGCTGACAGCTACGTGAATTATGTTTACATTCAGTAGGACCATCTTTTATGGCATTCACTTAAACTAGTGCGAATTTATTTGGCTCTTACAGTAAAAGCTGAACAAAATTATAGTCATAATTTAAGAATTACTTTGCGGGAGTTTTCGGTTTTGTGTTCTTTTCTCGTTTGTTGCCGAACTCTGACGTGGTTACATTCGTTAAGTTTGGAAGTACAACGGGTTCTTTTGAAATGTAACTTTTAATCCGTCTTGATTGCAAAGTGTCTATTCATATGACCGGTTTCGGTTCCACATCTGTGACGCAACATGTGAAAGTTGCTGTATTTGGACTGGTTACTCCTGTAAGCGAAATATCACATCTGAAGATGGTTCTAAAGGAACCGAAACCGCTCATATGAATAAACACTTTGCAATCAAGACGGATTAAAAGTTGCATTGTAAAATTACTGATTGCGGCTATCCTATCAGACATTATGTCTGTTTTTGCAAAGGGTTCTTTTGACTTTAAATAATCGAAATTCACGGTCAAACTTTCGATATTTCCAGGTTTGCGAAATCAAGCCCGTTGCCCACCTTTTTCCTGTCCTCAGTCTCAGGTAAAAAGTTCTATTGCTGACGGTAGTGGAAATATGAACCGTAATTGCTCCCCTAGGTAAATAGCCAGCAGTGAAGCGAATCATTCACGCTCACCTTGGGAGTGCAAAGCTGTCGCTGTCGTATCCTAGCGTTAATGTTGCGAAAGGTTACAACACGTGGTGCTGTATAATTTACACCATGAAGACATTAGATGTTTTGCTGTAATTACCTTCACTCATCACCCTTAAGACTAAATGATTCAGTCCCACTACCGCAGGTTAAAAAGGTTCCTGCTCCAACGATGCGTTTAAATCACTGCTGATGGTTCTAATACGGGTCGGTGTCTCAGTCGTGTACTGAATCACGAGAATGCCTCATTGTTCTTCACATCACTTGCGACCGCACTGATAATAGATTTCGTATCCAAGATACAAGCAGAACCAACGTTGAACGAAGTTCAGAGTCGGTTAATAATTTCAGCATAATGTATGAAAGTCATTGTTCTCTCTGTTAAAGATTGCTGTTGACTACTTCTTTATCTTTAACAGTCTTCACTTTTCGTGCAAATCTACAATATTCGAAAAAAATTAAATGAGCGTTTGTCATCGTTGGCCGGGATGCCCCATCCGGGGAAGTTCGGCTGCCAAGTCCAAGTTTTGTTTCAATCAACGCCACATTGGGCGACTTCCGTGTCTTCGATGAGGATCAAACGATGATGAACACAACATCCAGTCCACGAGCGGAGAAAAATCTCCAACCCGGGCGGGAATCGAACCCGCACCCGATGTATGGAAGGCAAGCACGTTACCACACCGCTGAGCAGGCGGACAACAATATTCGAATATTCACCCCAAAGAAATTAGAAACAGCCGCCGTGTTACTAGGGAAACCTCCCGACGCAACGGCGAATCTGAATACTGCTGTCGCACGAGCGCAATGTTAGCGACCGTGATAAAATGTGACACAATCATACTGAAGCAGACAGCGATACAGTGTTTAAAAAAACTGTATTTTTTAAAACAGTCCGTCATCGAGAAAAATTTTCTTTCATTTTGCATTGAGTTTCGATCTGTATCTTCGTCATTAGATATGTCTGTTATGTTTGTCTTGTAAAATTAGAATATAAAACATATCAAACGTGTAGTCAAGATTCGCACAATCAAAAGATGTAATGCGGTGTACTACGTTTTGGTACAAGGGACCCATGAACTCCAATAGTTCGTTACAGAGTATTTATGTAAATTTGATTCCTTCCATTTGTTACGCCCACTTGCCTTTGTTTCTCTGAAAATAGCTTCACAACAGTGAATAATATATATATATATATATATATATATATATATATATATATATATATATATATAGAACAAACTGATATATATGTACCAGTGTGTACTGTAATTGCAACGTGTCTTTTAAACAGATAATGGTTAATTCTTTTTATCACATATATTCTTACAATCTTTTAAACTGTAAACATGTTAACGCAGACTTACCACGCCCAACAATTCAGTGTGGCTAATAACTGACTATAATGTTTTCCTTTTATTGAAGTTACGTTATTGCGCAAATACGTTATTGCACACCAAAGCGAAAACGATGTATGAACGTGATCTCTGTTTGTCTGAGGGCTGAAATCTTAGGGCTCGAATGTACGTATATTTATTAGTAGCACACTGGTTTGTTAATTTTAATTGGTTGTTGTTGTGGTCTTCAGTCCTGATACTGGTTTGATGCAGCTCTCCATGCTACTCTATCCAGTGCAAGCTTTTTCATCTCCCAGTACCTACTGCAACCTACATCCTTTTGAATATGCTTAGTGTATTCATCTCTTGGTCTCCCTCTACGAATTTTACCCTCCACGCTGCCCTCCAGTACTAAATTGGTGATCCCTCGATGCCTCAGAACATGTCCTACCAACCGGTCCATTCTTCTAGTCAAGTTGTGCCACAAACTCCTCTTCTCCCCAATCCTATTCAATACCTCCTCATTAGTTATGTGATCTACCCATCTAATCTTCAGCATTCTTCTGTAGCACCACATTTCGAAAGCTTCTATTCTCTTCTTGTCCAAACTATTTATCGTCCATGTTTCACTTCCATACATGGCTACACTCCATACAAATACTTTCAGAAACGACTTCCTTACACATCTATACTCGATGTCAACAAATTTCTCTTCTTCAGAAAGGCTTTCCTTGCCATTGCCAGTCTACATTTTATATCCTCTCTACTTCGACCGTCATGAGTTATTTTGCTCCCCAAATAGTAAAACTCCTTTACTACTTTAAGTGTCTCATTTCCTAATCTAATTCCCTCAGTATCACCCGACTTAATTCGACTACATTCCATTATCCTCGTTTTGCTTTTGTTGATGTTCATCTTATATCCTCCTTTCAAGACACTGTCCATTCCGTTCAACTGCTCTTTCAAGTCCTTTGCTGTTTCTAACGGTATTACAATGTCATCGGTGAACCTTAAAGTTTTTATATCTTCTCCGTGGATTTTAATTCCTACTCCGAATTTTTCTTTTGTTTCCTTTGCTGCTTGCTCATTATACAGATTGAATAACATCGGGGAGAGGCTAAAACCCTGTCTCACTCCCTTCCCAACCACTGCTTCCCTTTCATGTCCCTCGACTCTTATAACTTCCATCTGGTTTCTGCACAAATTGTAAATAGCCTTTCGCTCCCTGTATTTTACTCCTGCCACTTTCAGTATCTGAAAGAGAGTATTCCAGTCAACATTGTCAAAAGTTTTCTATGACTGTACAAATGCTAGAAACGTAGGTTTGCCTTTCCTTAATCTAGCTTCTAAGATAAGTCGTAGGGTCAGTATTGCCTTATGTGTTCCAATATTTCTTCGGAATCCAAACTGATCTTCCCCGAGGTCGGCTTGTACTAATTTTTCCATTCGTCTGTAAAGAATTCGCGTTAATATTTTGCAGCAGTGACTTATTGAACTGATAGTTCGGTAATTTTCACATCTGTCAACACCTGCTCTCTTTGGGATTGGAATTATTATATTCTTCTTGAAGTCTGAGGATACTTCACCTATCTCATACATCTTGCTCACCAAATGGTAGAGTTTTATCAGGCCTAGCTCTCCCAAGTCTGTCAGTAGTTCTAATGGAATGTTGTCTACTCCCGGGGCCTTGTTTCGACTCAGGTCTTTCAGTGCTCTGTCAAACTCTTCACGCAGTATCGTAACTCCCATTTCATCTTCATCTACATCCTCTTCCATTTCCATAATATTAATTGGATGAAGTATGCCGGCCGAAGTGGCCGCGCGGTTCTGGCGCTGCAGTCTGGAACCGCGAGACCGCTACGGTCGCAGGTTCGAATCCTGCCTCGGGCATGGATGTGTGTGATGTCCTTAGGTTAGTTAGGTTTAACTAGTTCTAAGTTCTAGGGGACTAATGACCTCAGCAGTTGAGTTCCATAGTGCTCAGAGCCATTTGAACCATTTTGATGAAGTATATTTAGTCTCAGCTTTCTCTGTAATGGCGCCTACGCGAAAAAATAACGTACTAAACACTGATGGCCCAGTTCGACAAAATTTTGCATCAGAAAATGAAAATAATCGCGGAGATGGTTTGATACCTTCATAAATGCGTAAACTGAATTAATTATCTACATAATATTTGGGCTGCAAGAACCGTAATTGTCAATAAAACTTTGTACCGACCGTAATGGCGGAAAAACATAGGGTAAGATAGTAAGTAATAAAAATTTTAATAACTGCAGGAAAGGACACAATGATTCTACAACGATTTAGAGAAATTACAATTTTTTTTTTTTTTTTGTCATCAGTCTGCTGGCTGGTTGGTTTGATGCGGCCCGCCACGAATTCCTTTCCTGTGCTAACCTCTTCATCTCAGAGTAGCACTTGCAACCTACGTCCTCAATTATTTGCTTGACATATTCCAATCTCTGTCTTCCTCTACAGTTTTTGCCCTCTACAGCTCCCTCTGGTTCCATGGAAGTCATTCCCTCATATCTTAGCAGATGTTCTATCATCCTGTCCCTTCTCCTTATCAGTGTTTTCCACATATTCGTTTCCTCTCCGATTCTGCATAGAACCTCCTCATTCCTTACCCTATCAGTCCACCTAATTTTCAACATTCGTTTATAGCACCACATCTCAAATGCTTAGATTCTCTTCTGTTCCGGTTTTCCCACAGTCCATGTTTCACTACCATACAATGCTGTACTCCAGACGTACATCCTCAGAAATTTCTTCCTCAAATTCAGGCCGGTATTTGATATTAGTAGACTTCTCTTGCCCAGAAATACCTTTTTTGCCATAGCGAGTCTGCTTTTGATGTCCTCCTTGCTCCGTCCGTCATTGGTTAATTTACTGCCTAGGTAGCAGAATTCCTTAACTTCATTGACTTCGTGACCATCAATCCTAATGTTAAGTTTCTCGCTGTTCTCATTTCTACTACTTCTCATTACCTTCGTCTTTCTCCGATTTACTCTCAAACCATACTGTGTACACATTAGACTGTTCATTCCGTTCAGCAGATCATTTAACTCTTCTTCACTTTCACTCAGGATAGCAATGTCATCAGCGAATCGTATCATTGATATCCTTTCACCTTGTATTTTAATTCCACTCCGGAACCTTTCTTTTATTTCCATCATTGCTTCCTCGATGTACAGATTGAAGAGTGGGGGCGAAAGGCTACAGCCTTGTCTTACACCCTTCTTAATACGAGCACTTCGTTCTTGATCGTCCACTCTTATTATTCCCTCTTGGTTGTTGTACGTATTGTATATGACCCGTCTCTCCCTATAGCTTACCCCTACTTTTTTCGGAATCTCGAACAGCTTGAACCATTTTATATTGTCAAACACTTTTTCCAGGTCGACAAATCCTACGAAAGTGTCTTGATTTTTCTTCAGCCTTGCTTCCATTAGTAGCCGTAACGTCAGAATTGCCTCTCTCGTCCCTTTACTTTTCCTAAAGCCAAACTGATCGTCACCTAGCGCATTCTCAATTTTCTTTTCCATTCTTCTGGATATTATTCTCGTAAGCAGCTTCGATGCATGAGCTGTTAAGCTGATTGTGCGATAATTCTCGCACTTGTCAGCTCTTGCCGTCTTCGGAATTGTGTGGATGATGCTTTTCCGAAAGTCAGATGGTATGTCGCCAGACTCATATATTCTACACACCAACGTGAATAGTCGTTTTGTTGCCACTTCCCCCAATGATTTTAGAAATTCTGATGGAATGTTATCTATCCCTTCTGCCTTATTTGACCGTAAGTCCTCCAAAGCTCTTTTAAATTCCGATTCTAATACTGGATCCCCTATCTCTTCTAAATCGACTCCTGTTTCTTCTTCTATCACATCAGACACACCTTCACCCTCATAGAGGCTTTCAATGTATTCTTTCCACCTATCTGCTCTCTCCTCTGCATTTAACAGTGGAATTCCCGTTGCACTCTTAATGTTACCGCCGTTGCTTTTAATGTCACCAAAGGTTGTTTTGACTTTCCTGTGTGCCGAGTCTGTCCTTCCGACAATCGTATCTTTTTCGATGTCTTCACATTTTTCCTGCAGCCATTTCGTCTTAGCTTCCCTGCACTTCCTATTTATTTCATTCCTCAGCGACTTGTATTTCTGTATTCCTGATTTTCCCGGAACATGTTTGTACTTCCTCCTTTCATCAATCAACTGAAGCATTTCTTCTGTTACCCATGGTTTCTTCGCAGCTACCTTCTTTGTACCTATGTTTTCATTCCCTTTCAATTATATTCACAACGAAAAATGCGCCAGCAAACGACACACACGAAAGGAAGCGATATCTTATAGGCGCCTATGTACTCATGCAGACCAAGTGTCATGCGATTTGCCGCCGGTGCGGCGACAGCTGAGCATACATAGCTGGTTCTGCCGCTATTCCGTTGGATTCAGTGGAACCACACAGGAGGTGCACGCCGGCCAACTCTTCGCTAACAAACCTCTCCGTACTGCTGTGTACCACTATTAATGTACAACCAAAACTGGCGAAAAAAAAAAAAAACGATGTCGAACTGAGGCCGGCCGCGGTGGCCGAGCGGTTCTAGGCGCCACAGTGTGGAACCGCGCGACCGCTACGGTCGCAGGTTCGAATCCTGCCTCGGGCATGGATGTGTGTGATGTCCTTCGGTTAGTTAGGTTTAAGTAGTTCTAAGTTCTGGGGGACTGATGACCTCAGATGCTCAGTCCCATAGTGCTCAGAGCCATTTTCTGTAGTCAAGTACAGTGGTAACTATGGAAAACACATCGCACTGGCAATGATTTCAGGTCAGCTGCACATACACTGTGTGATCAAAAGTATCCGGACACATCCAAAAACATAAGTTTTTCATATTAGGTGCATTGTGCTGCCACCTACTGCCAGGTACTCCATATCAGCGACCTCAGTAGTCATTAGACATCGTGAGAGAGCAGAATGGGGCGCTCCGCGGAACTCACGGACTTCGGACGTGGTCAGGTGATTGGGTGTCACTCGTGTCGTACGTCTGTACGCCAGATTTCCACACTCCTAAACATCCCTAGGTCCACTGTTTCCGATGTGATAGTGAAGTGGAAACGTGAAGGGACACGTACAGCACAAAAGTGTACAGGCCGACCTCGTCTGTTGACTGACAGAGACCGCCGACTGTTGAAGAGAGTCGTAAGGAGCGTAAACATTGGACGTTTGAACAGTGGAAAAACGTTGTGTGGAGTGACGAATCACGGTACACAATTTGGCGATCCGACAGCAGGGTGTGGGTATGGCCAATGTCCGGTGAACAGTAGAATAGGGAGGCAGTGGTGTTATGGTGTGGTCGTGTTTTTCATGGAGGGTCGTAAGTAGTGTATACCAGCTGTCTGCGTCTAGTGTAAGCCATGATATAGTGCGAACGTTTTCAAATGTATGAGTGTCGTGTAACTGAAGCGGGACGTGGGGACCAGCCAGGTATTCACCTAGGGGGATGTGGAAAACCGCCTACAAACCACATCCAGGCTGGCCGGCATACCAGCCCTCGTCGTTATTCCTCAGGGCAGATTCGACCCGGGGCCGGCGCGCCTACCCGTCCAGGAAGCAAAGCATTAGCGCTCTCGGCTAACCTGGCGGGTTTCCATCTATCCACTGTCTCCTCTACATTTAACAATGGACTTCCTGTTGCATTCTTAATGTTACTCCGTTGCTTTTAATTTCACCAAAAGTTGTTTTGACTTTTCTACATGCTGCGAGTCCTTCTGACAATCGTTTCTTTTACGACTTCTTCACGTTTCCCATGCAGCGGTTTCGCCTTGCCTCCACTTCTTATGTATTTGTTTCATTCCCCAGCTACTTGTATTTCTGTGTTCTTGAATTTCCCTGAACATTTTTGTACTTCCTTCTTTCATTGATCAAATGAAGTATCACTTCTGTTTCTTCGCAGCTTCTTTCCGACTTCTGTGACTGCCTTGTTTAGGGATGTCTACTCCTCTTCAACTGAACTGCCTTATTGGAGTATTTATAGCCACAGTGAACTTCAAGCATATCTCTGCATGTCTTGGTACCTCTGTATCCCAATCCTTTGCTTATTGATTCTTCCTGACTAATCTGTTAAACTCCAGCCTAATATTTTTCATAATAATCAGTATAGCAGGTACATATACGCATTTGTTTACTTTTTAGTAAAAACTATTACGGAAGCTTGTTGTTATTCACTCTTTCCGCACCTGATGCAAGCACCTGGTGAATTTATCGTCTTTCTCACGTCCTCAGTGGGACCTTTGAGTGCTTCCCCAATTTTCTTCCAGTCATATTTCTTTTCCCCTGGCTGTTTTGTTGTAGATCCGTCGGTTACCAGAAGCATGTAGGGAACCGATATTACATTCTCTTTGACTAAGCCATCTCAAGTGAACAACAACAGATCTGGACAAAACAGCAGACGAAAGCTTTCTGTATTGGTAGCGCCGAAGCGTAGAGGACGCGAGGTTACTTTGACGGTTCACCAACAGACCGACAACCACCTGATTACGAGCAAACACCAGCAAATGCTCACCGAACAAAATGGTTCAAATGGCTCTGAGGACTATGGGACTTAACTTCTGAGGTCATCAGTCGCCTAGAACTTAGAACTACTTAAACCTAACTAACCTAAGGACATCACACACATCCATGCCCGAGGCAGGATTCGAACCTGCGACAGTACCGGACGCGCGGTTCGAAACTGAAGCGCCTAGAACCGCTCGGCCACAGGGGCCGGCCGCACACCGAACACAAACGAGTGCAGTTCCCTCATGAGCAACTACGTTATAGACTAGAGAGAATTCTGGTTCGCTTATGCTCATTCACTTGCGTTCGCTCCGGTGTAGATAGGGCTCAACCCGGAATACAGAGTTGGATAGCGGTACTTTATGTCCCGTTTTTGAAAATATTATAATCTAGTCAGTTACTTTATATTTTAAAATTTTGAAAAAAAATACCTTATTATTGGATTTAGGTTCCGCCACTTGTGCAAAACGCTGTGGTTTTTTTTTTATTCCTTGTTACTCAAACGTGTTTCGGCAGCTCTGTGCCATCATCAGTGAGTTCTATTTATTGAAAAACCGTAAAAAGTGAACGTATTTTAGGTTGCAATTGATCTAACAAAATGAGGCCTAAAGACAATTTTTTTCGTTTTGGTCAGACCTTGTTTTATTCTGTACAGTTTTGCAGAACCATCTGATAGCTTGTCGCCTGCAAACCAAACGATGTAAATGTTAATTTCATCAGCGAGTTGACACATTCCTTGAATTTTAAAAACGTGGTTTTAACGTAGCACTTAAGATGTGTACTTTTATTTGTTAATAAAGGGTTGTGTGAAAGATAGTATTAGCTTATTCTGCTTGGGATTCGCTGATGATCTTGCTCTCATAGCCAACGCCGTTCAAGAAGCCACGCAACAAGTGAAATCACTACAAGAAGTAGCAGAGAAAGTAGGCCTTAGAATATCATTTGAAAAAACGGAGATTATGCTAACTGAGCCACCACTTGCAAATAAAATTACAATAGGAGAACAGGAAATCAAAAATGTTGATAAATTTAAATATTTAGGCGGAATAATAACATACAATCTAAATGAGAAGCCATCATGGCAGAATAGAATAAACTGAACTACGCAAATTACATTACCAAAACTACATACAACAAAGAAAGCCTATCTACAGACGCAAAATTGAAACACTATAAAACAGTTACACAACCAGAAATAATGTACGCAGCTGAAACTATCTTGAAAACAACTAATACAGCAGAAATTGACTGAATACTAAAAACAGAAAGAAGAATAATTAGGACATGTATAAATAAACAGTATAAAATAAGTGGACATTGGAGAATAGCATCAAATGAAACAGTATATAAGAAAATAGAACCAGTCATGAGCACAATCAGGAAGAAACGCATCTCATTCTTTGGACATCTGATGAGAACTCCAGAAAACAGAATTAGTAAAAAAATAATACATAAATTGTGGAATAGCAAGAGCGACATTAAATGGATCACAGAAATTAGGGAAGATATAAAAGAACTCCAAATTACACTAGATGACCTTAAAAACAAGACAGAGAAAACCAGGATACTGCAAGACCCGCAAAGCAAACTACAAATGAAAATGAATAAAAGGAGTGCAGGAAGAGTGGTCTCAGATGAAGAAAGAAAGAAAATATCTAAAATGTAGACTTCCACGGCCGGAAATACCATGTCCATTATAATTATCCGGGCTGTTATGCCGTGGTCGGTTGATGAATTCTGTGGTGATTCATCAACCGACAACGGCATAAGAGCCCGGATAATTATAATGGACACAAAGAAATTATCTGAAAGAATGGAGAAATTTTGGGCAGACAGAAGAGGAAAACACGTTTCATATAAGAATAGACTCTACTAATTATATTACCTAAATATCACATTAAGTTATTGTTGAGCCAAATTGTATCCCTGGGTAACAACTTGTTTACAACTTTGTATTTTTGAGTAGAGTGGTCCAATGAAGGCCATAAAATAAATAATAATAAAAAGGGTTGTGTGACAAAATAGTTTTTTTCAGAAAAAATTTTAAAGATGAGCAGAAAATAACGGTCTAAGGCTAATGCCACACTAGGTGATTTTCTCCCATCGATAATAATCGCGGTTGAAATAGTCGCCGAGGGCGCCACAATTCAAACGATTATAATGGCGGCGGACGAAGTCGCGCCTTCGAAGATGGGTGACGCTCTAGACCGACAAAAATCGGTGCCTCCTGCAATTGTGTTGCGACCCGTCATTCAGAACTGAAATATTCAGCTGGAGTAGCAATATGCGCAGTTCGACGTCGCAGAAGGCGTAACCGCAAACGAAAATGGCGGATTCATCCAATTATTACGAATCGTCCAAGTGGAGGAAAGTTAGTGTTGTTGCACAAGAAACTTAGGAGCTATCCGGAGAAATTCTTTGATTATTACCACATGTTCGTAGCATCTTTCGACTCACTGCTCTCGAATGTACAGGGTGGTCCATTTGATAGTGACCGGGCCAAATATCTCACGAAATAAGCGGCAAACGAAAAAACTACAAAGAACGAAACTTGTCTAGCTTGAAGGGGGAAACCAGATGGCGCTATGGTTGGCCCGCTAGATGGCGCTGCCATAGGTTAAACGAATATAAACTGCGTTTTTTAAAATAGGAACCCCCATTTTATTACATATTCGTGTAGTACGTAAAGAAATATGAGTGTTTTAGTTGGACCATTTTTTTCGCTTTGTGATAGGTGCCGCTGTAATAGTCACAAACATATGGCTCACAATTTTAGACGAACAGTTGCTAACAGGTTGGTTTTTTAAATTAAAATACAGAACGTATGTGCGTTTGAACATTTTATTTCGGTTGTTCCGATGTGATACATGTGCCTTTGTGAGCTTATCATTTCTGAGAACGCATGCTGTTACAGCGTGATTTCCTGTAAATACCACATTAATGCAATAAATGCTCAAAATTATGTCCGCCAACCTCAATGCATTTGGCAATACGTGTAACGACATTCCTCTCAACAGCGAGTAGTTCGCCTTCCGTAATGTTCGCACATGCATTGACAATGCGCTGACGCATGTTGTCAGGCGTTGTCGGTGGATCACGATAGCAAATATCCTTCAACTGTCCCCACAGAAAGAAATCCGGGGACGTCAGATCCGGTGAATGTGAGGGCCACGGTATGGTGCTTCGACGACCAATCCACGTGTCATGAAACATGCTATTGAATAACGCTTCAACCACACACGAGCTATGTGCCGGACATCCATCATGTTGGAAGTACATCGCCATTCTGTCATGCGCTGAAACATCTTGTAGTAATATCGGTAGAACATTACGTAGGAAATCAGCATACATTGCGCCATTTAGATTGCCATCGATAAAATGGAGGCCAATTATCCTTCCTCCGATAATGCCGCACCATACATTAACCCGCCAAGGTCGATGATGTTTCACGTTTCGCAACCATCGTGCATTTTCCGTTGCCCAATAGCGCATATTATGCCGGCTTACGTTACCGCTGTTGGTGAATGACGCTTCGTCGCTAAATAGAACGCGTGCAAAAAATCTCTCATCGTCCCGTAATTTCTCTTGTGCCCAGTGGCAGAACTGTACACGACGTTCAAAGTCGTCGCCATGCAATTCCTGGTGCACAGAAATATGGTACGGGTGCAATCAATGTTGATGTAGCATTCTCAACACCGACCTTTTTGAGATTACTGATTCTCGCGCAATTTGTATGCTATTGATGGGCGGATTAGTCGCGATAGCAGCTAAAACACCTACTTGGGCATCATCATTTGTTGCAGGTCGTGGCTGACGTTTCACACGTGGCTGAACACTTCCTGTTTCCTTAAATAACTTAACTATCCGGCGAACGGTCCGGACACTTGGATGATGTCGTCCAGGATAGAGTTGCCCTCCGCCACAATCCGCTGGGTGGCTTGCGGAGTATAAATGTAGATGTAGATGTAGATACCGAGCAGCATACATAGCACACGCGCGTTGGGCATTTTGATCACAACAGCCATACATCAACACGATATGGAGCTTTTCCGCAATTGGTAAACGGTCCATTTTAACACGGGTAATGTATCACGAAGCAAATACCGCCCGCACTGGCGGAATGTTACGTGATACCACGTACTTGTACGTTTGTGACTATTGCAGCGGCATCTATCACAAAGCGAAAAAAGTGGTCCAGCTGAAACATTCATATTTCTTTACGTACTTCACGAATATGTGATAAAAATGGGGGTTCCTATTTTAAAAAACGCTGTTGATATCCGTTTGACCTATGGCAGCGTCATCTAGCGGGCCAACCATAGCGCCATCTGGTTTCCCTCTTCAAGGTAGACAAGTTTCGTTCTTTGTAGTTTTTTCGTTTGCCGCTTATTTCGTGAGATATTTGGCCCGGTCACGATCAATGGACCACCCTGTAGAAGCTAACTTAGAAAAGAAGGATACCAAGGTACGTGACTGTGTTGGTGGGGATGAAGAACTTTCAGTAACATTGAGGTGCGTTTTAAATTAAATAGTGTAAGTAATTTTTGGACATGAACATACACTTTACATAACGTTAACATAAAGTAGGTTACAGAGAAAGAGTTTACGTTACAAGTTCATGTCAGCTACCTAATCACTTGTAATATTCTTCAAATGACAAGTCGAGTCTTCATCCAACAGTCCAGTAACTGGTGAAAAGTAAGTGATTGGACTCTCAGGTGTAGGGCTTTGTGTGCTTGTCGATTTCAACGTACCTGATGGTGCAGCATTTATGAAAGAGTCAGTAGTATTGCTGCTCTCTACAGTCTTTCGGCTGTAAGATTTTTATTAATTGTAATGTTTTTATTTGAAACTCATCAGGATCCTTTTGTGTTACAACACTGTGTCAAAACTCTTATCATCTCTCTTCCATATGGGCCTTAAGCTTCCTTTTATTTGCTTTAGCAGTGGAAGGTATGATGTTCCCGTACTTTAAACTACGTACGATGAGAATTTAACATTAATTATTTTCATTGCGTAGGTAAGAACATTATAAGATGATTACTTTGTAGGAGACCAAATAAACGTTTGATTTTATTTTAGATGAGCGCCAGGCACCCTACAATTTTACAGTTTCACGAAACAAAGTCCACGCCAGAATTCACGTATCTACCCCAAATGGCATCGCTGAAAATATCTGAACTCCCGCAAATCTGAATTACTGAAATACTCAAACCCAAATTAAATAAGGATTTGAAATGATTTCATAGCCTCTGCTACGAATGAAAATTGCAAAATAACATAATATTTAAATCGGCCGCGTAATGGCGGCCATTTGTTTCCAGTTAGCGTCGTAGCAGCCGAGAAATACTAATTAACCTCTGTCTTGAAGTGAAACATTAAGATGAGGTGCTTTTATGATCTTGAAATAATAACATGAGCTGTTTTTATACATGTATTTAAAGCAATAATTTACGTACACTCCTTACCATCGTGTAGAACAGTAAACGGTAATAACATCTGCAAGCCATAAGCGCTACACACAAACTCCATACAACAAGGGAAGCAGAAAAACATCTGCTGGCCATTAAAATTGCTACACCGCGAAGATGACGTGCTACAGACGCGAAATTTAACCGACAGGAAGAAGATGCTGCGATATGCAAATGATTAGCTTTTGAGAGCATTCACACAAGGTTGGCGCCGGTGGCGACACATACAACGTGCTGACGTGAGGAAAGTTTCCAACCGATTTCTCACACACAAACAGCAGTTCACCGGCGTTGCCTGGTGAAACGTTGTTGTGATCCCTCGTGTAAGCAGGAGAAATGCGTACCATCACGTTTCCGACTTTGATAAAGGTCGGATTGTAGCCTATCGCGATTGCGGTTTATCGTATTGCGCTATTGCTGCTCGCGTCGGTCGAGATCCGATGACTGTTAGCAGAATATGGAATCGGTGGGTTAAGGAGGGTAATACGGAACGCCGTGCTGGATCCCAACGGCCTCGTATCACTAGCAGTCGAGATGACAGGCATCTTATCCGCAGGGCTGTAACGGATCGTGCAGCCACGTCTCGATCCCTGAGTCAACAGATGGGGACGTTTGCAAGACGACAACCATCTGCACGAACAGTTCGACGACGTTTGCAGCAGCACGGACTATCAGCTCGGAGACCGTGGCTGCGGTTACCCTTGACGCTGCATCAGAGACAGGAGCGCCTGCGATGGTGTACTCGACGACGAACCTGGGTGCACGAATGGCAAAACGTCGTTTTTTCGGATGAATCCAGGTTCTGTTTACAGCATCACGATGGTCGCATCCGTGTTTGGCGACATCGCGCGGTGAACGCACATTGGAAGCGTGTATTCGTCATCGCCACACTGACGTATCACCCGACGTGATGGCATGGCGTGCCATCGGCTACACGTCTCTGTCACCTCTTGTTCGCATTGACGGCACTTTGAACAGTGGACGTTACATTTCAGATGTGTTACGACCCATGGTTCTATCCTTCATTCGATCCCTGCGAAACCCTACATTTCAGCAGGATAATGCACGACCGCATGTTGCAGGTCCTCTACGGGCCTTTCTGGATACAGAAAATTTTCAACTGCTGCGCTGACCAGCACATTCTCCTGATCTCTCACCAACTGAAAACGTTTGGTCAATGGTGACCGAGCAACTGCTCGTCACAATACGCCAGTCACTACTCTCGATGAACTGTGGTATCGTGTTGAAGCTGCACGGGTAGCTGTACATGTACACGCTATCCGAGCTCTGTCCGACTCAATGCCCAGGCGTATCGAGGCCGTTATTACGGCCAGAGGTGGTTGTTCTGGGTACTGATTTCTCAGAATCTATGCACCCAAATTGCGTGAGAATGTAATCACATGTCAGTTTTAGTATAATATATTTGTCCAATGAATACCCGTTTATGATCTGTATTTCTTCTTGGTGTAGCAATTTTAATGGCCAGTAGTGTACCTCTAAAAGAAGTATATTAAATCACGCAAAGTTTCAACACAACTAATTAATTTTTTTTTGGGACAACAGGTTTGTGTGCATGTCAAACTATTAGAGGGAGAAGGAAAAATAAAAATTAAATTACTTTTTTAGTAATTCTCTAGGCGAAAGTAACGCCGTTTGTCATGAAACTATGCATGCACCTAAATGCATGTATGTATGTATATCGTCTTACCTATTGCATTTTGTGCATCCAGTGACAACGAGTGCCACTTCTCAACCCCAACAACGTCTGCACACACCTTCTACCACGCTTCTGTCTTCAGCAGACGATCTTAATAATCTTGCGATTTTATGTTATGGAGGCCGGGATATTTCTCCACCTCAGTTATTATCAGTTCGCTATTCAAATTATCCGTTGGAACGACATCTGCAGAGTTTTCGCACGCTGCCACACACAGACGAAACAGAACTGAGTGCAATATTCTCGTGGCTGCTGAGCGTCCGGCGATAACAACAGTCGAGTTTGGCAGGGATGCCGACGATCATTGCCGTGCCAAAAATAGGTCCGGGCCCATTAGAAAGCGACAGTCGCGCGCGGAAACTTAACGGAGCGACAAGTACATCCCAGTGTGCCACCTACCGTTTGCAACATGGAGTTCCATTTCCGGCGCGAGAAAAATCGTTGACCTTCAGCGCAGAAAATCATCAAGTGTGGCAGTAGCCTGAGGCTGGAAAACCTTGAAGCCAATACACATGCACCGATTTGTCGGGCGACCGACCAACCGACGGACCGACCAACCAACGAACCAGCAAAAGAGGACCACCAACAGACAGACAGACCGACCGACCGACAGACCGACCGACCGACCGACCGACCGATCGGTTTCGTGTCCAGCCTACAGGCCTCACAATCGTTTGCATTTTGAAGCTATAGCACTGTCCTGTTGTTGTTATTTGTTTTATTTTATGTTCACTGAATTTATTGTATATTGTACATGATTCCGCTCAGCTCTATAGACAAACAATCTAGTGTTTGTCTTTGCTATTTTCTCTGCCTCGTGATGACTGGGTGTTGTGTGGTGCCCTTTAGGTTAGTTAGGTTTAAGTAGTTCTAAGTTCTAGGGGACTGATGACCATAGATGTTAAGTCCCATAGTGCTCAGAGCCATTTGAACCGTTTTGTCTTTGCTATTTTCGAGACAACAAGCGCAATAAAAAGGCTGAGGGAAAGCTGTGGGCAAAGAAGTGGCGAAAAAAATGTTCAAATGTGTGTGAAGTCTTATGGGACTTAACTGCTAAGATCACCAGTCCCTAAGCTTACACACTACTTAACCTAAATTATCCTAAGGACAAACACACACACCCATGGCCGAGGGAGGACTCGAACCTCCGCTGGGACCAGCTGCACAAAGAAGTGGCGAATGTAACGAAAGAAATTCAACTCGATCTGTTACCTGAGGACCCAATGATTTTAGTAATTATCTAAGAATGGATGAAACACGCATTTCGGAGCTGCTGAATTTCAGCAAATCACTTTTAACGACAAAGACTGCAGTCACTAGAGAGGCTGAGAGCTACGAGGAGAGGGTGTTTGTCACATTAAAGTTTCTAGCCAGTCGCTGAAGATCAGAGGACCTCAGATTCAGAGCTGTTGTATCCCCACAATAGTTGTCCAAAACGATTCCTGAAACGCGCAACGCGATTTATATTTGCCTGAGCAAATACATCGTGGTAAGACAAAGTGAATAAAACAAAACATGTTTGTTTAAACTTCATTGACTTATTTATATAGAAGCGTTACATATCACATTGTATGTTTAAGAACTGATTTCAGATTAGAAGAACGAATACTACACATGCAGCAATTTGTCAGGCGACGGACCAACAGACAGACGGACACACCAAGAGACCGACGAACCGACAGACCGACGAACCGACAGACCGACGAACCGACAGACCGAAGAACCGACAGACGGACGAACCGACAAACCGACGAACCGACAGACCGACGAACCGACAGACCGACGAACCGACAGACCGACGAACCGACAGACCGACGAACCGACAGACCGACGAAACCGAAACCGACAGACCGACGAAACCGACAGACCGAAGAAACCGACAGACGGAAGAAACCGACAGACCGACGAAACCGACAGACCGACGAAACCGACAGACCGACGAAACCGACAGACCGACGAACCGACAGACCGACGAAACCGACAGACCGACAGATTGACCGACCACAGACGGATCAACAGATGGACAAACTGAACAGCAGACAGACTGGCAGTGAGAGAGACCATATGGCGAACGTAATCTAATAAATAAATCAGATACATAACGGATGAAGCATTTAACAATTGTTAGAGCCGGTAAAGAAATTTCACACGTTGCTCTTCATAGCAGAAGGCTTGCATATAGGTTGGGCTTCTTCAGCACTTACATCAATGAAGCATGTATATTTTATGAATAAACGTCCATCGACAGTCTGTACTTTGGTATTTAGGTTTTACTTCCTGTATGTGTCGGAAATGAAATCTTAAGATCTAATCTGTCTTTATTTCGGTTTTTACATTTCATTTCCGATTATTATGGGAAATAAAACCTAAAACTCTAAATACAGAAGGTCGACATACTTTCGTTTATAAAATATACTGTATTTCTTCTACTCTTTCTACGGCACTACCGCGCTACCACGGCAGAGTTTGCTGAGTGGCTTCGTTGGAGAGGGGGTGAGGGGGTTTATGGGGGGGGGGGGGGAGGGAGGGAGGGAGTGGTCGCGTGGTCCTCCTAACTGACCAACATCCCGACAAGAGAGGCTGGTTGGTCGGTTGGCCAAAGGGCCGACACAAGTCTCCAATTTGTTGGTCGGTCGGTTGGTGCGTGGCTTTCAGTTTAAGCGAGTTGTTCTCCGCACATCGAAGCGCCTTACAAAAGTGTCCATCTTAAGTAGTTTCGGGGTAGAGCGGGGGAAAGTGTAGCGTAGTGTAGTGCAGTGGTGTGGTGTTAAACCTGTGTGCCGGCGCCGGCTGGCTGTGCTACCGCTGTGTTTACGTGGTGCATTCAAGTTCTAAGGCCTCCGATTTTTTTTCTAATTAACTACTCACCCAAAATCGATGAAACTGGCGTTACTTCTCGACGTAATCGCCCTGCAGACGTACACGTTTTTCACAACGCTGACGCCATGATTCCATGGCAGCGGCGAAGGCTTCTTTAGGCGTCTGTTTTGACCACTGGAAAATCGCTGAGGCAATAGCAGCACGGCTGGTGAATGTGTGGCCATGGACAGTGTCTTTCATTGTTGGAAAAAGCCAAAAGTCACTAGGAGCCAGGTCAGGTGAGTAGGGAGCACGAGGAATCGCTTCAAAGTTGTTATCACGAAGAAACTGTTGCGTAACGTTAGCTCGATGTGCGGGTGTGTTGTGTCGGTGAAACAGAACACGCGCAGCCCTTCCCAGACGTTTTTGTTGCAGTGAAGGAAGTAATTTGTTCTTCAAACCATTTTTGTAGGATGCACCTGTTACCGTAGTGCCCTTTGGAACGCAGTGGGTAAGGATTACGCCCTCACTGTCCCAGAACATGGACACCATCATTTTTTCAGCACTGGCGGTGAATCTATGTGCTTCCATTGAGCTGACTGGCGCTTTGTTTCTGGATTGAAAAATGGCATCCACGTCTCATCCATTGTCACAATCGACGAAAAGAAAGTCCCATTGGTGCTGTCGTTGCACGTCAACATTGCTCGGCAACATGCCACACGGGCAGCCGTGTGGTCGTCCGTCAGCATTCGTGGCACCCACCTGGATGACACTTTTCGCATTTTCAGGTCGTCGTGCAGGATTGTGTGCACAGAACCCACAGAAATGCCAACTCTGGAGGCGATCTGTTCGACAGTCATTCGGCGATCCCCCAAAACAATTCTCTCCACTTTCTCGATCGTGTCGACCCCGAGGTTGTTTCGGTCTGTTGTCACCCGATGTTCTGCCTTCATTAAACTGTCACACCCACGAACACACTTTCGACACATCCATAACTCCATCACCACATGTCTCCTTCAACTGTGGATGAATTTGAATTGGTTTCACACCACGCAAATTCAGAAAACGAATGATTGCACGCTGTTCAAGTAAGGAAAACGTCGCCATTTTAAGTATTTAATACAGTTCTCATTCTCGCCGCTGGCGGTAAAATTCCATCTGCCGTACGGAGCTGCCATCTCTGGGACGTATTGACAATGAACACGGCCTCACTTTAAAACAATGCGCATGTTTCTATCTCTTTCCAGTCTGGAGAAAAAGAATCGGAGGCCTTAGAACTTGAATGCACCTCGTACTATTGGCCGTTCCGCGACCCGTCACGGGATATCACCGGCGATGGGGTTGCGACAGTTGCACAGAGCCCGGGGGTTCTGCCGGGCTAATGGCTTTTCACAGGCACAGCTAGGGTGACCAGACGTCTGGAGTAATCCGGACATGTCCCCCTTTTTAGCTCTCTGTCCGGGGTCGGATCTGATTTCTACAGCGTCCGGCTTTTTCGCAAAGTTGAGCGTTAATACAGTTCAATTTACAAATCGTCCCGTTCTATTGCTCTTTTCTTAAATACTTTAACTATTGGCACAGCCTTCGTGATAAACACACACGAAGGAGGTGTTAGTAGGTGGCACCAGGATCGTCGATGTTATCATTGATAGACCTATAAGCGAGTGCAAATATCGATTATTTAAAATTTTCGTTTCGTATCTTCGCTTTGTATTGGCTTGGGTTCCTGTAGCGCACGTGTGATTTGTGAGCGTAATTTTTAATCGAGTGAGTTACGTAAAATATTTGGCTATGCCTAAACGAAAGCGTACATTTTCTGATGTCCTTTCCTGCAAATATCCGGCCTTAAGAAAGGGAGAAATGAATTTGAAGCAGAATGTAAGATATATGGAGCTCGAACATACGTCTCGGTGGCCAATAAAGGTAAGAAATAACTCGACAGATTAACTGTCATGGTTTTATTTCATTGTTTCATAGTCATTCAATTTGTTTGTATTCGGAAGGTTAAAGTGCAGTTTACAGCCGGCCGCGGTGGTCTAGCGGTTGTAGGCGCGGAGTCCGGAACCGCGCGACTGCTACGGTTGCAGGTTCGAATCCTGCCTCGGGCATGGATGTGTGTGATGTCCTTAGGTTAGTTAGGTTTAGGTAGTTCTAAGTTCTAGGGGACTGATGACCACAGATGTCAAGTCCCGTAGTGCTCAGAGCCATTTGAACCATTTTTGCAGTTTACATGTCGTCAGCTGCTGTTTGAATTGTAGGTGTTTGTAGCGGTGCGTCGAATGAAGGGAGGTGAATGGTCTTACGTTTTTCGCTTTGTAAGCAATTCCGTGTTGTTGACATAACAAAACAATTGACGCCACACAGTCACCGCAATCGATGTTTTTAATTTTTTTTTATATATATTGCTCATTTAACCACCACCTGACCACCAGTAACAATTAACTACTAGTTTTACCGGTAATTCCCGGCAGTCACGTAACTTGTCCATAGCTGACGGGTGGTATCCTCATCCGTAGTGGACCCGTTTGATGTGTCCTCATTGTTTCTTCCTTTGTCCTCCTTTTTAAACAATTTCATCTGCTCACCCTAGGTTCAGCCACACTAAGAAATGTGACAGTTCAGCACAGCTACTCGTGTGACCTGCCCGGCGCTCCCACCACAGCAGGAACATACCGTATTTACTCGAATCTAAGCCGCACTCGAATCTAAGCCGCACCTGGAAAATGAGACTCGAAATCAAGGGAAAAAAGAAATGTCCCGAATCTAAGCCGCACCTGTAATTTTAGACTCGAAATTCAAGGGGAGAGAAAATTTTTAGGCCGCACCTCCAAATCGAAACAAAGTTGGTCCATTGTAATATGAGACACAATTTAGGTCGAATGAATGACGATACAGCTACAGTAGTTTGGTTCGAGTCGTAAGCTTAGCAGTTAAGCTTTACCAGGTAGCCATTGCTAGGCGTCAGGCGCTCCGTCCGTATTGATACGGGTACCCTTCCTTTTGTCATGTGCTTCGTCTGGTTTGAATCGATTGCTTAGTTTGCTTCGATCTAATAATTGCCGTTTTCTTTGTTATAGGTGTTTACGTCACTCTTAAGCTGAAAATGCATTACTGTACTGTGTCATGCATTGTTTGTCGCATTCTCATACTGCGTGTTTACGGACTGTCGCGGCTCGCGGCATGGCTTTGCTTTTGTGGGCGCTACAGCCGCTTTAAAAAAAAAAAAAAAAAAAAAAAAAAAAAAAAAAAAAAAAAAAAAAAAAAAAAGGAATCGTCCCATTAGCGAAACAATGGCAAGAGACTGCTATTTGTTGTTACTTACACTGCTGCTTTCTGTGATAATGATCAACAAGAACCAAATAATAGACTGCGTATAATAGAACATGTTCTGAACGAGAGTTAGGTGAAAATTTTTCTCCCTTTGAAAATCTTTGCGGCCGCTTCTTTAGTACATCAAATTCTGCACAGAAATTAGTCATCTTAGGTTTAAAAATCTAGTCAGTTGCCGTGCTTCATTTCTAACTATATCACTATTAGGCATAAGAATAATAGGAATATAAACATGACACGATACGTATATTCTTCCGCGTTTGCTGTTGTCTCACTCTAGGTTCGTAGTTTATTAGGCAGACAGGATTTAAATGAGATAGCAGCAAACATGAAAAATACGTGGCGAAATATTTATATTCGTATTATTCTTATGGTGAAGAGAATACTGCATGTGATTCACATTTCATCAGGTTCCTATTACCAACCAACTCTTCTCACAGGTAGGAAAAAATTGAGAACGTGGAGTTGGCCATATTGACAAACATCCCAAACAGTCTAGCCAGTCGGATTTTCGTAGTACATTGAAATTCTGCTACATTCGAAGATGAACAATACGGAATTTGTATTTACCGCTAATCTATTGCTTCGCAGTGGCTCACTAACGCGTTACGTGACAGATTTGTTTTTAAGAGTGAAATTTAACTTAATGAGAAATTGCAATGAAATTCAACACCTCTTCTTTTAATACTTTGAGGATGTACAGAACGGGGGGGGGGGGGGGGGGGGGCAGCTAAGTAAGAAACATGGTATTTCCTACGGCTGTTGCAGTCTGTAACATTATGTGATTGCCTTATCATTTTAAATCATTAACTAATCGAGCAGTCGCTCGGCAACAGCTGCAGTTAGCAAATAATGTTGCGAGAATGTAAAAGGTGAACGACCTGTGACGTAACATGTTTATTGTCGAAGCTCCGTCAGAGATGCAGTGAGTTACTGACTTTGAAAACCGCGGTGCGAAAAATGGACAGAAGAAGAACACTTTTACACATTCTTTTGATGTACGAGATATTCTGGATGAACAGTTACTCATTTTTTTCTCTCGTCTCTTGTAACTTGTGTCGGACGCGCATGTCTTGCCGCCTTAAAAATACTATTATTTTAGTGTAAAGTAAATGTGCAGTACTAAAAATGCAATACTGCATAGCAGTAGATTTATTGTGGGACGTGTATGTGAAAACGTCAAAGGAATTATTTTCATTACGAGAAGAGAAGTGCCAGTAAAAACTGCATCCATGTTAAATCCTTCATTCCAGTGTAAGTTCATCTATTAATTGCCATAAATTCAGAGTTAAATGGAACTGGTGTATGGACTATTTGTTTAGTATAGAATCAATGTCTCACTCCTTCATAAAGTTATTTAATTTTCTTTATGTCTCTGCCAAATAGAGAGTTCACAGTCACGAATTCTTCCGTCGAAATCGGACGGAAGTTGCATGCGGCCAAATATTTTCTCCGCGCCATAATCCACTGGTAAATGCAAGATAAACTACGGTCCCTTAGGAAATTCATCTTGAGCTATCCAAAAATAATTATATTTTGAATAGGCATTTACTCTCCTCTGCAATGCAACTTCCGACTGATCAGACGATCCAACAAGAAACAGCCGCACACGGTCGGCGTTCGCAAATATATTTCCACCGCTGATTACAGCTATATGTTACAGCACGAAAGTAAACATATTGTTATAATTAGCGACTACGAACGGGGACATTTATAACTGTATGTTTATAAGTCTTATCACGACTGCCATTTTAACACGAAATTTAAATTCACAAACTTGTATTTCATTACCATTTTATTTACACGTTAAACATAAAAACACAAAATGTCAGTAAATATCACTTATTCTGCTTTTTGCCCGCCCGGTTGGCCGTGCGGTCCCCAGCACGAATCCGCCCGGCGGATTTGCATCGAGGTCCGGTGAGCCGGCCAGTCTGTGGATGGTTTTTAGGCGGTTTTCCATCTGCCTCGGCGAATGCGGGCCGGTTCCCCTTATTCCGCTTCAGCTACACAATGCCGGCGGTTGCTGCGCAAACAAGTTCTCCACGTACGCGTACACCACCGTTACTCTACCACGCAAACGTAGGAGCTACACTCGTCTGGTGTGAGACGTTCCTGGGGTGTCCACCGGGGGCCGAACCGCACAATAACCCTGGGTTCGGTGTGGGGTGGCAGTGGAGTGGACTGCGGGGTAGTCGTCGTGGGGTTGTGGACCACTGCGGCTGCGGCGGGGACGGAGCCTCTCCGTCGTTTCTAGGTCCTCGGTTAACATAACATAACATATTCTAGTTTTTACTGCAGGATCAACGTCTGGTAACATTTTTCGAGTAATGCTAATTCGAAGGCAAGCTCTCAAGTTTGCCAGTGAGCTTGTGTGTGCGGATTTGGTTCTCTTCATTACGGAGAAAAGCAGCATGTACGTGTAATTCTAAACATCGACATAATACTAACTGCAGACTTCTATAAGTCGTGAAAATTTACATTGAGGAAACAGCAGTTGACGAGACTAATTTTCCTATGAAACTATAATCACCCAAACGTCGCACTGCAGGTATTTAAGTTCCGGCTCTAGCGGAGCTTCCACACTGTCGGCATAACGAGGAAACCAGTGAACGCGCGCGACCCTCTGCAAGTTGGAAAGCAGTTACGGTAACCTGATCTGACTGCAGATTCGTTCGTTGGGTGTTCCTCCACAGAAAAAAACAGAAATGTATTCTCGAAGTGAAACTGTTGGGAAAATTATTGAGATCTTTATTTGGGTGCTCCCGTATGATGACTACTTTCTTCAGTCATATCACTTGTAACCTCCCCACAAAAATAAAAAAATAATATGAATAATGTCGACAAGTGTAACCTCCCCAAAAAAAAATTCATTCACATTTAGTGTAACCTCAAAACAGAAAAATTTCTTAACCTCTCAACAGTAAAAAAATTATAATTATGTCGTTTACATTTAGTGTAACGTCCCAACAAAGAAAATAAATTCAGTAACCTGGTAATAAAACAATGTAACTAACCTCTCAATTAAATTGTCACTCACTTATGACTTTTCAATAATTCACTGTGAATTTAACCTGGTAAATTTTGGACGTCAGCAGTGCTGCGTCATGCCCCTGAAAGATCATTCTGAATAAAAAAGAGAAAAATTCTTACCTCAATGAAGTCGCCGAATAACGCATATATATCTGCTCTTACAACAAATTTTTCTGGAACAGGCCTGTGCAATGCTGGCCGATAGATTTGTCATTTATGAAAAGAAACAACTGATTTTTCTTTTGCAACAATCGGGATGATAATGGATTGGAGAAATTAGTAAATTCTTTAAACTGAAATGAACGGTTGTTAAAAAATTACTTTATATGAGAAAGATTATTATTAGGACATTTTTAAAAGATTTACATGAGAGTTCACATAACATTACTACATATGCGCGAGGCTGCTTTTTACCTTATACAACAATATTCAGGCTCCGGCATCGCTGCACCGCGACCGGGCCAGCCAACACGATACACCAGACCAGACCAGAGCAGACTCCAGAGCAGACAGCAAACTAGCAACAACTTACTGCTACAGCTACACAGTTCCTACTGCAGTCAACACTCCAGAGCAGACAGCAAACTAGCAACAACTTACTGCTACAGCTACACAGTTCCTACTGCAGTCAACACTGCTCTCTGGTCTGAGATTCTCTTATACCTTGCATATCGCAGGCAGCGCGTGAGCAATACATCGAAATTACATCTGCTCGGACCTCTTACACACTTAAAAGCATTTCTGTTTCTTCTTTCTTTATTTTAGTCAGTTTCTCGCTGTTCGCATTCCAAGTGTGCTTACTCCTCCACGAAAGCTATTCCAATTTTGTTGTAAACTGAATTTTTTGGTTGCGCTCAAAGTTTTGAAGGACATTACTAAACACCAAGCGTATCAAGATAGCATCACATACAGTAAACACATAGACTAGGCATCCTGCCCTGATACGTTGATGTTGATGTCTCTGACTACTATGAAGTTGCTAACCCGATCATTACGCTACTTTTCATCCCTTTAAAAAAAGCTACTCTCTATTTTGAGGGGAGACTCCACCCCAAAACATAGGTTTTTTTCAAAAGAAATTTAATGACTATTCCACCTGTTTGGAGTTTTTAGTCGTAGATCGCAAAAGATTTGATTGTATTCGAAGTACAGGTACGACTAAGAAATGTCAGAAATACGGACTGCATAATGTGGCGTGGCACATCAGGAGACGTCAAATGTAACACAAGCCAACGATGGAAAAACTTTTTCGCTGAAAATACCTTATTCTTATGTTTTTCAGGATGGGAAATACAAATATGATACTTAAAAAACTGTATCACCCACCATTTCTTCACATTTTGCACTTAAATTTATTAAATTAAGCGATTTTTAAACAATGTAACAGCTTTTATATAGTTAAAATAATTTAAAAAGGAAGTGTAATGAATGCAGATCACGTTGGTAGCACTGCTGAAAAACATTTGCTGGGAGGAAAAGGTCGATTCTGTTTTTGTGTTAACAGATGTTGTTTTGTTTACTGTCAACCTAACCTCAGTTTCCCGTTTCCTGTACATGTGCTCAGTACAATGTCTAAGCATGGTTTTAATAACTCTGCTGACAGTTTTTGTTATATTTGTGGTGAATTAGTGATTAAGAAACACCAAAGAAACATTACAGTCTTTGTGAAAAAGGTTTATCTATCGTACTTTGGATCTAAACTTGGTGATCAAGATAGGTCTTGGGCGCCGTATAAGGTATGTTATGTGTTCGTGGAGATCCGCGAAAATTGTCCAAAAAGGAGAAAAAAAGCGTTTAGATTTGTTGTTCCTATGATATGGAGGGAGCCAAGAAATCATTCCCACGATTGCTACTTTTGCAGTGTTGATATTACTGGTCATAATCAGAAATACAAGATGGTAATAAGCTACCCTAACCTTCCGTCCGCCATCCGACCAGTAGGGCATGGTGTAGATTTGCCGGTTCCTGAACCACCAGATGATTTAAATTCTACCCCAACAGAAGTATTTTCCGATGTACGATCTGATTCAGATGAACGAGATGATGATGAATTCTGTTGTAATAGAGAAAGTCTAGAGCACAAATTGTTCACTCAGACCGAGCTTAAGGTTTTGGTTAGGGATCTGGGCGTAACGAAAGAAAAAGCTGAATTGCTTGGCTCTAGATTAAAAGAAAAGAACTTGTTGACAGTTGGAACTACAAATACGTGTACAAAAAGAGAGAGCACCAATTTCCCAAGTTTTTTCAACAAGAAGGTGATTTAGTGTACTGCTCAGACATTCCCGGTCTGATGAATGAGTTTGGTATTGAATACAAAAAGGAATATTGGAGGCTGTTTATTGATTCATTCAAAACTAGTTCAAAGGCTGTTTTATTACACAATGGTAACATGTATGCATCTATACCTGTTGGACATTCTGTATATATGAAAGAAAGTTATGAAAACCTCCTGATAGTACTAAATAAAATAGGCTATTCTGCTTATGGTTGGATGGTATGTGGCGATCTAAAAGTAACATGCGTGCTCGTTGGTCAGCAAGGTGACTTTACGAAATTTCCATGTTTCTTGTGCGAATGGGACAGTAGGACTAGGGATCAACACTGGTGCAGAGAGAACTGGCCTTTGAGGGAGTCTTTAAATCCTGGTGAGAAGAACATTCTGCTCAAAAACCTTGAAGATCCAAAAAGCGTACTCCTACCACCTCTACATATTAATTTAGGCCTAATGGAACAGTTTGTAAAGGCTTTGCCTAAAGATGGACCATGTTTTAAGTATCTCTGCCAAAAGTTTCCACAGCTTTGAGAAGCTAAACTAAAAGAAGGCGTTTTTTATCGGACCTGACATTAGAAAATTGATGTTTGGTGTTAACTTTGAGTTCACAATGACCTTAAATGAGAAGGAAGCACGGGTATCATTCAAGCAAGTCATTACGAAGTTCTTAGGACATGAAAAAGACCCATAATATGTTTCTATTACTGCTGCAATGTTAAAGAAGTTTAAAACTTTAGGATGTTTAATGAGCCTGAAAGTTCACTTTTTGAACAGTCACCCTGATTGCTTCGTGGACAATATGGGAGATGTTGGTGGGGAGCAAGGAGAGCGTTTTCGCCAGGACAGTAAAGTGATGGAGAAACACTACCAAGGCCGCTGGAACACCAACACGATGGGGGACTACTGTTGGTCGCTTCACCGAGAAGTTCAGCAAGCGACTCATCGTAGAAGAAGCTACACAAGAAGCTTCAAAGAAAAAAAAAGGAAAGAAAATACAAACCAATTCCAGTTGACAAGTGAAACCTCTATTTACACATGTCATTCTTTTAAGTTGTTGTTGTTGTGGTCTTCAGTCCTGAGACTGGTTTGATGCAGCTCTCCATGCTAATCTATCCTGTGCAAGCTTCTTCATCTCCCAGTACCTACCGCAACCTACATCCTTCTGAATCTGCTTAGTGTATTCATCTCTTGGTCTCCCTCTACGAATTTTACCCTCCACGCTGCCCTCCAATGCTAAATTTGTGATTACTTGATGTCTCAAAACATGTCCTACCAACCGATCCCTTCTTCCAGTCAAGTTGTGCCACAAACTTCTCTTCTCCCCAATCCTATTCAATACCTCCTCATTAGTTATGTGATCTACCCACCTTATCTTCAGCCTTCTTCTGTAGCGCCACATTTCGAAAGCTTCTATTCTCTTCTTGTCTAAACTATATATCGTCCATGTTTCACTTCCATACATGGCTACACTCCATACAAATACTTTCAGAAACGACTTCCTGACACTTAAATCTATACTCGATGTTAACAAATTTCTCTTCTTCAGAAACGCTTTCCTTGCCATTGCCAGTCTACACTTTATATCCTCTCTACTTCGACCATCATCAGTTATTTTGCTCCCCAAATAGCAAATCTCCTTTACTACTTTAAGTGTCTCATTTCCTAATCTAATTCCCTCAGCATCACCTGACTTAATTCGACTACATTCCATTATCCTCGTTTTGCTTTTGTTGATGTTCATCTTATATCCTCCTTTCAAGACCCTGTCCATTCCGTTCAACTGCTATTCCAGGTCCTTTTGCTGTCTCTGACAGAATTACAATGTCATCGGCGAACATCAAAGTTTTTACTTCTTCTCCATGAATTTTAATACCTACTCCGAATTTTTCTTTTGTTTCCTTTACTGCTTGCTCAATATACAGATTGAATAACATCGGGGAGAGGCTACAACCCTGTCTCACTCCTTTCCCAACCACTGCTTCCCTCTCATGCCCCTCGACTCTTATAACTGCCATCTGGTTTCTGTCCAAATTGTAAATAGCCTTTCGCTCCCTGTATTTTACCCCTGCCACCTTCAGAGTTTGAAAGAGAGTATTCCAGTTAACGTTGTCAAAAGCTTTCTCTAAGTCTACAAATGCTAGAAACGTAGGTTTGCCTTTTCTTAATCTTTCTTCTAAGATAAGTCGTAAAGTTAGTATTGCCTCACGTGTTCCAACATTTCTACGGAATCCAAACTGATCTTCCCCGAGGTCCGCTTCTACCAGTTATTCCATTCGTCTGTAAAGAATTCGTGTTAGTATTTTGCAGCTGTAACTTATTAAACTGATAGTTCGGTAATTTTCACATCTGTCAACACCTGCTCTCTTTGGGATTGGAATTATTATATTCTTCTTGAAGTCTGAGGGTATTTCGCCTGTCCCATACATCTTGCTCGCCAGATGGTAGAGTTTTGTCAGGACTGGCTCTCCCAAGGCCATCAGTACTAATGGAATGTTGTCTACTCCCGGGGCCTTGTTTCGACTCAGGTCTTTCAGTGCTCTGTCAAACTCTTCACGCAGTATCTTATCTCCCATTTCGTCTTCATCTACATCCTCTTCCATTTCCATAATATTGTCCTCAAGTACAGCGCCCTTGTATAAACCTTCTATATACTCCTTCCACCTTTCTGCCTTCCCTTCTTTGCTTAGAACTGGCTTTGCATCTGAGCTCTTGATATTCATACAAGTGGTTCTCTTCTCTCCAAAGGTCTCTTTAATTTTCCTGTAGGCAGTATCTATCTTACCCCTAGTGAGATAAGCCTCTACATTCTTACATTTGTCCTCTAGCCATCCCTGCTTAGCCATTTTGCACTGCCTGTCGATCTCATTTTTGAGACGTTTGTATTCCTTTTTGCCTGCTTCATTTATTGCATTTTTATATTTTCTCCTTTCATCAATTAAATTCAATATTTCTTCAGTTACCCAAGGATTTCTATTAGCCCTCGTGTTTTTACCTACTTGATCCTCTGCTGCCTTCACTACTTCATCCCTCAGAGCTACCCATTCTTCTTCTACTGTATTTCTTTCCCCCATTCCTGTCAATTGTTCCCTTACGCTCTCCCTGAAACTCTCTACAACCTCTGGTTCTTTCAGTTTATCCAGGTCCCATCTCCTTAAATTCCCACCTTTTTGCAGTTTCTTCAGTTTCAATCTGCAGTTCATAACCAATAGATTGTGGTCAGAATCCACATCTGCCCCTGGAAATGTCTTACAATTTAAAACCTGGTTCCTAAATCTCTGTCTTACCATTATATAATCTATCTGACACCTTTTAGTATCTCCAGGATTCTTCCATGTATACAACCTTCTTTTACGATTGTTGAACCAAGTGTTAGCTGTGATTAAGTTATGCTCTGTGCAAAATTCTACCATACAGCTTCCTCTTTCATTTCTTACCCCCAATCCATATTCACCTACTATGTTTCCTTCTCTCCCTTTTCCTACTGACGAATTCCAGTCACCCATGACTATTAAATTTTCGTCTCCCTTCACTACCTGAATAATTTCTTTTATCTCGTCATACATTTCATCTGTTTCTTCATCATTTGCAGAGCTAGTTGGCATATAAACTTGTACTACTGTAGTAGGCATGGGCTTTGTGTCTATCTTGGCCACAATAATGCGTTCACTATGCTGTTTGTAGTAGCTAACCCGCACTCCTATTTTTTAATTCATTATTAAACCTACTCCTGCATTACCCCTATTTCATTTTGTATTTATAACCCTGTAATCACCTGACCAAAAGTCTTGTTCCTCCTGCCACCGAACTTCACTAATTCCCACTATATCTAACTTTAACCTATCCATTTCCCTTTTTAAATTTTCTAACCTACCTGCCCCATTAAGGGATCTGACATTCCACGCTCCGATCCGTAGAACGCCAGTTTTCTTTCTTCTAATAACGACGTCCTCTTGAGTAGTCCCCATCCTGGAGATCCGAATGGGGGACTATTTTAGCTCCGGAATATTTTACCCAAGAGGACGCCATCATCATTTAATCATACAGTAAAGCTGCATGTCCTCGGGAAAAATTACGGCTGTAGTTTCACCATACTTTCAGCCGTTCGCAGTACCAGCACAGCAAGGCCGTTTTGGTTAATGTTACAAGGCCAGATCAGTCAATCATCCAGACTGTTGCCCTTGCAACTACTGAAAAGGCTGCTGCCCCTCTTCAGGAACCACACGTTTGTCTGGCCTCTCAACAGATACCCCTCCGTTGTGGTTGCACCTACGGTACGGCTATCTGTATCGCTGAGGCACGCAAGCCTCCCCACCAACGGCAAGGTCCATGGTTCAGGGGGGCTTACTGTAAATACGAACCATGCTTATGTTGTAACAAAACATTTCATTAATTTCCCTGTTTACCGTATAGCATAGGATTTTTATACTATATGGTAAAAAGCATATTGCTCGAAAAGTATGGGTGATACAAAAAAACTAAAGCTAGATGTGGAATCAGCTCATAATGAAGTCAAAAAAAGTTTTTCGAAAAAATTTTTTCGTTGGCCTGTGTAATTTGTAATTTCTATCAGCATCAAACAGATCCAGGTTTACACCGAACTTGGCATAAACTCAGACTGGGAAAAACAAGTTGCTAGATTTCCAGGAAAGCGGAAGAGAAACAGGTGGGAGTCAGTCCTTGGAAATCAGTCCCTTTACCCGTTGACTGTGTAGATATAGATTTAGGTAACTCGATGAAGTCCTGTTCGGTGCTCTCAACAGGGTCCAAGGAGATAGTCGATGGCTCGTGATCACGTATTTCCTGCCACAGTATCCCTCTCAAGAAGGCTGTGAGTAGGTTTCTGTTCAGAAAGTTCAAGATAAGTGCTGCCTTGGTGTTGAAATTACAAGAAGAAGCCTCATACAAGCAAGAAGGGAAAACGTTATGGTGCCGGCGAATTTTAAAGGGTACTGTCGTGTAGTAAGATTTGTTTTTTGATAAATGTTAAAATCCGTTGTACGATAAGTTTGTTGTTCTAAGCTCAGTGCCGAATTTTTTATCATAAATATTAACCAATCGCAACAAAATTTTTGTAGGGAGTAGTCTCGAGATGTCTTCGTACTTCTATGCATTAATATCATCCAAAACGTAATTGACCGGCCGGGGTGGCCGAGCTGTTCTAGGCGCTACACTCTGGAACTGCGCGACCGCTACGGTCGCAGGTTCGAATCCTGCCTCGGGCATGGATGTGTGTGATGTCCTTAGGTTAGTTAGGTTTAAATAGTTCTAAGTTCTGTGGGAGTGATGACCTCAGAACTTAAGTCCCATAGTACTCAGAGTCATTTTTTTAGTTTTGAAAATGTAATTTGTTTATTTTATCATATTTATGTACCGATAATTGAAGAAAATTTAAGGCTGAAATTTTAAATAAGCACTGGGAACAAAATTACTAATATTTCCCATAAAGTGAATGCACAGAACCGTTGAGCTATGTGTTGAGAATGTACCTGCAAAATCTGTCGTGTGAAAATTGTGTTGTGAGTTGAAGGAGTCTGATAGTTGGTCCAATGTTTCTTGTTAATGAGCTCTGAAAAGAGTTTAGCAGGGCAAAGTGTGACTACCTGTCAAAATTTTTGCTGGACAACAATATCGATGTCGTCGCCATTCAGGAAACTCGTGTTTCCAGCGAAGAAATACTTCCTGCTAGCAACTCCAGATGCAGGGCGCTGGATTGAAGGACTGGATATTCAGTTGTAAAGACAAACTTAAGTTTGTTGTGTGTCAATATGTACACATGTATATGTAATTTAATTTCATGATATGTCTGTATTAGTCATACGCTAAATAAATAATAAATAAATAAATAAATAAATGTGCTGTGAGTGCCAAAGGGTGGTTTTCAAGAACACTATTAAAATCATATTAAATATTCAAAACTCGAGAACCAGTGAAGTTATGGACTTCGGAACTTGGGTATTGGTACATCTTTACAATATTATACACTATTTTAAAATTTGGTTGCTATCAACAAAGTAGAGGGAAAGCTTAATTTCAATGTGGAATTCCCCCTTAACCACTGCGCCGTATACAGGGTGTATCATAAGTAATGGCGTAAAGTTGGAAGTACACGTTACTAGTAGCAAAAAAGTCTCAGTAAACATGGAGTCGAAAATGCAGGCCTTAAGATCTACGAACAATTTTTCACCTTCCATACCGTGAAACAAATCTCTTCTACTGCAAATTCTTTGCTTTCCATATCTTATGAACTGTTTTTTTTTTTTTTTTGGTCATCAGTCTACTGACTGGTTTGATGCGGCCCGCCACGAATTCCTTTCCTGTGCTAACCTCTTCATCTCAGAGTAGCACTTGCAACTGGTAGTGTGGACCAAAACAAGAAAAAAATGTCCAGTAAATATGTGCTCTAAAATGCATACCTTAAAACTTATGAACACTTGTTCTTCTGCGGTACTTTTGAAACACAACTTTTCTAATGAACAAGAGTTCATAACTTTTAAGGTATGCATTTTAGAGCGCATGTTTGCTGGAAATTTTGTTCTTGTTTTGGTCCATATTTTCACTTCCAAAACTAAGGAAAGAAAAGAGTTTTGTTTTAGTTTAGTTTTCGTTATGTCATGTTCCGTAGATCATTTTCCCGATCATTTTATCGATATAATGTGGAACAAGTCAGATTACAGGATATATATAAACAAATGAATAGTGCTAATATTAATATTACTGAAATTTTTAGTTCTACACATGCAACTACATTTAGAGGTGCAAAATTTTTTTCACCATTTCTGAAACAGAAACTCGTCCATGGAGTAGAAGGAGTTGTCCAAAATAAATGATGTTAGGGTAGATTTAAAACTTGATCTGCTACCTGCCAGACACTTTATTTTGTTGGCCAAATGATCAAAGACTTTTGTTGCTGAACAATGTACTCCTTTTTGAGCAACTGACAGCTTAAATAACGGCTAGGAAAGGTCATTTTTCCCTGTAGTGTTGTACGTATGAACATCACTGTTCTTCGCGAATTGAGATGGATTATGTGTAACGAATTTCATTAGCGAATAGCCTATATGTACTCTTATGGTGCAGTTAAAATACCTAACTCCTTGAATAGTTGCCTACATGACGTCCCTGGGTGAACACCCCAAATTATTCTCACTTATCTCTTTTGTGCAATCAATACTTTATGTCTAAGTAGTGAGTTACTCCAGAAAACTATTGCATAAGGCATTATTGAGTGGAAATATGCAAAGTACGTTAGGAGGCTGATCTGTTCATTCCCAAGACTAGCGATTACTAAGAGCGAAAGAAGCTGAACTTAATTGCTTGATAAGCTCAGTAATATGCATATTCCAGTTCGTCATCAATGTGAACATCCAAAAATTTGGATAAATCTGCCCTGTTAACTGAGCCCTGTTCATATGCTATATCAATTGTCGGTATGACTCTATTCGGTGTACAGAACTGGATGTAATGTTTTTTTTTTTTTTGTTTTTTTCAAAATTAAAGGAGAGTCGATTTTCTCAGAACCACTTAATAATTCTTTGAAAGACATCCTTAACAATATCTTCAGCTGCTTTTTCTGGAATGGGGTTTATTATAACACTCGTGTATCTGCAAAAAGTGCTAGTTCCGCTTCCTGAACGTTAAGTGAGAGGCCATTCACGTGAATAAGGGACAGCAGAGGGCCTAAAATTGAACCCTGTGGGACTCCCTTTGTGATAACTCCCCCATAAACTAGAATTTACCACCCTCCCAACATTATATGTGCTATTCACCACAACTTTTTGCTTTCTGTGAAGCTTGCAGAGGAAGAGATTTGTTTCACAGTATCGAAGATGAAAAATTGCTCGTATCTCTTAAGGTATGCATATTCGACCCTATGTTAACTGAGTTTTTGCTTCTAGTATCGTGTACTTTCAACTGTATGCGTTTACGCCATTACTTATGATACCCACTGTATACTGTTTGTTCGTACGTAAGAATACGCCGAACCTAATTGTGATCGTTCCTCTCAAGGCAGCACATTGTTTACACTTCTTCTACGCTACCAGTGGGCAGCGGTGCGTTACGTAATGACGCCTGATCGCCCCATTTTACCGTGAGCACTCGCTTAGCCGCATCCTCAACAGGCCTGCTGCAGTCTACGACACGTGTTACTAGAAACTGGTTTTAGCGTATATATGCGAAACTGCGACCAATCGCTTTTTTTATGATAATTTATTTTGTCTTTGCTAGTTTCATGTTGGTTTTGCTCATATCCTAGCAGAGAGAAAGTACGGATCTCATTACATGACTTTAGCTTGCGTTCCCGCTGCAAAGATCTCGTATTCGGTGACCGCCCACACAGATTATGACTGTAAGAATCTCTCAAGGCGAATGCTGCGATTATTCCCTAAAAAAAGCTTTGAGATAGTCTTGTCGGTCTTGATTAGAGAATAGTTTACAAATTTCAGGATACATTTAGCCGACTTTTTGTCTTTTCCATGGAACACGACGAGGAGGTACTCTCCTTTCGTCCCCCATTAAATTTATTTACAGTATTTACAAGATTGCCAATTATTACATTAAACTGTTGTTGTTGTTGTTGTTGTTGTTGTGGTCTTCAGTCCAGAGACTGGTTTGATGCAGCTCTCCATGCTACTCTATCCTGTGCAAGCTTCTTCATCTCCCAGTACCTACTGCAACCTACATCCTTCTGTATCTGCTTAGTGTATTCATCTCTTGGTCTCCCTCTACGATTTTTACACTCCACGCTGCCCTCCAATGCTAAATTTGTGATTCCTTGATGCCTCAAAACATGTCCTACCAACCAGTCCCTTCTTCTTGTCAAGTTGTGCCACAAATTTCTCTTCTCTCCAATTCTATTCAATACCTCCTCATTATTATGTGATCTACCCATCTAATCTTCAGCATTCTTCTGTAGCACAACATTTAGAAAGCTTCTGTTTTCTTGTCCAAACTGTTTAGCGTCCACGTTTCACTTCCATACATGGCTACACTCCATACAAATACTTTCAGAAACGACTTCCTGACACTTAAATCTATACTCGATGTTAACAAATTTCTCTTCTTCAGAAACGCTTTCCTTACCATTGCCAGTCTACATTTTATATCCTCTGTACTTCGACCATCATCAGTTATTTTGCTCCCCAAATAGCAATACTCATTTACTACTTTAAGCCTCTCTTTTTCTAATCTAATTCCCGCAGCATCACCCGACTTGATTCGACTACATTCCATTATCCTCGTTTTGCTTCTGTTGATGTTCATCTTATATCCTCCTTTCAAGACACTGTCCATTCCATTCAACTGCTCTTCCAAGCCCTCTGGCGTCTCTGACAAAACTACAGTGTCAAACCTCAAAAGTTTTTATTTCTTCTCCATGGATTTTAATTCCTAATCCAAATTTTTCTTTTGTTTCCTTTAGTGCATGCTCAATATACATATTGAATAACATCGGGGATAGGATACAACCCTTTCTGACTCCCTTCCCAACCACTGCTTCCCTTTCGTGCCCCTAGTCTGTTATAAGAGCCATCTGGTTTCTGTACAAATTGTAAATAGCTTTTCGCTCCCTGTATTTGACCCCTGCCACCTTCAGAATTTGAAAGAGAATATGCCAGTCAACATTGATGATGATGATGTAAACCACTCCGTCATGAAAGCACTCGCCAACGAAAAAACGAGCGAGAAATATTTGTAAATCCTAATCAAATAAACAGTTCGAGGTGTCGAAACAAGTTTTTGGCAAATGATAACACACAAAATGCAGAGGATTTTGCCGTATGATTAATATGCGAAACTTTCATATCCGCCGCGATAATCGAGCAATTACAGATTTTTTTTTCAGTGAGATAATTTAATGTTTAAATCGTAAATAGCCTGTCGCTCCCTATATTTTACCCCTGCTACCTCCAGAATTTGAAAGAGAGTATTCCAGTCAACATTGTCAAAAGATTTCTGTACGTCTGCAAATGCTACAAACGTAGGCTTGCCTTTCCTTAATCTTTCTTCTAAGATAAGTCGTAGGGTCAGTATTGCTTCCCGTGTTCCAACATTTCTACGGAATCCAAACTGATCTTCCTCGTGGTCAGCTTCTACCAGTTTTTCCATTCGTCTGTCAAGAATTCGTGTTAGTATTTTGCAGCCGTGGATATATTAAAAACTGATGGTTCGGTAATTTTCACACCGTCAACACCAACTTTCTTTGGGATTGGAATTAGTATATTCTGTCGGCGAAGAGGACAAAGATTGTTTATGAAACTACGAATCGTTTTTAGTGGATGGAACGTTGCAAGAGTTCGAGCAAGCAGTTTTAGACAGTTGTCTATACTCCACGCCGACTTTAATAGTTCTTGGGAGGAAACTAACACCATTCTGGTTGTTTCCGATTTGTTACCAAATAAAACATATGACCTTTTTTTCTCAAGCTATAGAAACTAACGAGCGTGGATGGATGCCTGGATCTCTGATGATGGACTTCGAAATTGTAATCGTCCAAGCAGCTAACAGTTGGTTACATTGGACAGAGATTACTGGCTGCAATTATCATTTTAATCAGTGTCTGTGGAACCCAGTTAAGTGTTGCGGCGTCATTCCAGCGTATACGAAGAACGAGGAAATACGTCGCCACATAACAATGTGTCCTGCTGCAGCACATCTTCCTTTGGAAATGTTGGGTGGAGGTTGGCCGTATATTCAGCAGCGCTCCCCTGAAAACCAAAAGCTTTAGGACTATTATGATTTATTTTGTGGACAAGTGGTTCCATACCGAACATACGCCAAGAGAGATGGGGAATTGCTGTGGAAGATGCCGTCGCACAGAACGATGTAACCGAAGAACAAATGCATTCAGAATGAGATTTTCACTCTGCAGCGGAGTGTGCGCTGATATGAAACTTCCTGGCAGATTAAAACTGTGTGCCCGACCGAGACTCGAACTCGGGACCTTTGCCTTTCGCGGGCAAGTTTCTGGAAACATCCCCCAGGCTGTGGCTAAGCCATGTCTCCGCAATATCCTTTCTTTCTGGAGTGCTAGTTCTGCAAGGTTCGCAGGAGAGCTTCTGTAAAGTTTGGAAGGTAGGAGACGAGGTACTGGCAGAAGTAAAGCTGTGAGTACCGGGCGTGAGTCGTGCTTCGGTAGCTCAGTTGGTAGAGCACTTGCCCGCGAAAGGCAAAGGTCCCGAGTTCGAGTCTCGGTCGGGCACACAGTTTTAATCTGTCGGGAAGTTTCAACAAATGCATTGATATCAAAAGTTCGTCTGAAAAATTTACTCTTTAGTGAAAAATCTTCGAGAAGACGCAGAGCACCTTGGGCAGCAGTTCGACCGACTAATTTAAAACCTTGATGGGAGCGGAAGAAAAAAGTCAGTAATGAAGACTGACGAAACGATTGCAACGTCTAACATTCTGCGTGGTGTCTGTTTGTTCTAAGTCGTGTCTCCCTACCACTTTCGCGCAACGACTCCCTGAGCGTGTTTTTTAGGGAATTGACTAGTTTGAACCTGGGACCTGTTGCTCGTAAGGAGACGCCAGACCACACGTGACATGTAGAGTTCAGAAGAGTTCAGTGAGACTAGCGATGATATAACCAAGTACTTAATGATTTCAGCGTCAGCTCCACTGTACTCCCTGTAAAAGAATTTTAATACTAACTAAATTTAGTGGAAGGGGTTCAAGGTTTTACCTATTTTTAGTTAGCTGGTAAAATAACGTCGAAAAAGCAGTTAAGTTTACCATTAGAAATTTTATTCTACTCACAAAACATCGTTTATAAATTGCACTATTGATAAAAGGAAATGTTTCAGTACAGGATGGTAAAAACCATCTGCGTTCAACAAAAATGTGAACGAATATTCCCTGAATGGGTTTCCAAGTTCTACAATGGATCGAAGGATGACCTATGCCATATCGTATCTATAATCTAGGTTTAAATTAAGTTTCACAAAAGAGAAAACTATCAAAATGGTCTGCAGTGACCCTCAATTATCTTTAATCACTTATCTAACTTGTCGTAAATTACAGTGGCTGATGTGGCTTCTCAATAACTATATAACAGAAAAATCATCGCGCTTCGGATTTTTATTTCAAGTGGCAAATGTGAACACCATGAGCTTTAATTGACGATCGACACTAGTATTACGCAAAAAGGGGGTGTATCAGATGAGACTTCTGCAGGTCTGAGCGAAGCTTTATGCGCTCAAAAATGTGGCATCGCGTGCGTCCATTACCTTGTCGGTGTTCGTCAGGGGGCGGTGGGCAGCACAGCTCCGCTCACCTCGCTGTCTCGGAAGTAACTCTCTCCTAACTTCTCCTTACTACAATTTACCGAAGTTGGTTTAAAAAAATCTATCTGGCTGTGTTTTCATCTGACCAATCAGGGTCTCAATGTTAACCTTAAGCTCTGCCTACAGAAATTCTGTCTATCCAATGAGAAACGTTATACTTTTCGTGGTGGGGCAATGTTTTTTAAAGTTTGCAATGTAACATAGACGCGAAAAAGTCTCACGCTAAAACTTGCGGGTGGTGTAGCCCTTTTTGTGTTATCGTAAGATCTATACTGATCTTCTGGAGGGCTCTAGCTTTTAACATTGGCTGGGGGGGGGGGGGGGGGGTGGTGGTCCTGACGTAACAGAGACACGAAAAAGTCTCACGCTAAAACTTGCGGTGGTGTGGTCCTAGCGGTTAGCTGGCGACGTGGGTGTCCGTCCCTTATCGTAGGGCCTTCCAGCTTAACACGGTTCTGCTCTCGGCTTCTGTTCTCGTTTCTCCCCTCGGAACTGCGTCTGTCTCACGGTGGGAAGGTATGACATGCATTTAGGCATTCTTGTGTTAGTCTGTGGTATTCCATTTGCTCACTCGTTACTCGTATTACTTTAGTTAATTTAATGTCACGATTTATTCGGAGCTATGTGACATACTACTGGATTTGCTTATCATGTCAGGGTTTTCATGGAATGTGTTGGATTTGCCTGACACCTTACAAATAGCTTTAAAGAAACTCCAGATGGAAACTTAAAATCATATCTGACTTGTGTGGCGTACGCACAGAAATTACGATGACAAAGAAAACGTCACAATCAGTGACAATTGCAAATACTGAAAAGTAGTTTAATGCATGAGACAGGCGAAGTACCCTTAGAGTCGCAAGTTCGAATCCTGCCTCGGGCATGGCTGTGTGTGATGTCGTTAAGTTAGTTAGGTTTAAGTAGTTCTAAGGTCTAGGGGACTGATAACCTCAGATGTTAAGTTCCGTGGTGCTCAGAGCCATTTGGACCATTTGAACCCATTGTAAATGAGTAAAAGCTTTTCTTTGGTGGTCTCGGTGAATTCAGTTATCTCAGCACTTAAACACGAAACACTACTTGCCAGTCAGAGATCAACACTGTAGTGAACTCTCCAACAAAGCCACGCACGCTGCGAACTGGTGCGGGGAAAGGTAACTTTGCAAAGGAAATGGGCTTTGGCCTCTCCCAGCTATTGGCGGACAAGCCTTTGTACCCTACTTCTGGAACACCCTGTGCACTACCTACAGTATCCTGGGTTCCGTGCAAATGTCAACACATTCCCTCTGCACAGAAGAGCAAAGGACCTTGAAGAGCTAATTCCGCGCGGCGCTACAGCAGTTAAATTATTACAAATTTGATATTGTACTTTACAGAAACGAAAATTTGACGCACAGAAGATGACACATTGGGGTCGAAACGTGTCTGGGTGAAGAATAAAGTAATTGTGTTTGATGAATTTTATCCATAGTGGATGCGGTCGAACTCCGTACTGTTCCTTTATGGGGTTGTAGAAAACATCCGCTACCAGTCACAATAAAAGGTTGTTTATTCGTCACACGACCGGTTTCGGGCTTGCGCCCATCTTCAGATGTTTATACATTATTCAAGTACATGTTTGTACTGTTGGAGATCAAAAAAGATGAAGCACCATTATTACAGTTATGCTGTGGTGATAGATTTGCCACTTAGTTACATATGTATGTTCATTTTCACGTCCATATATCAGTTTTACCAAGTATAGCTTCATATTACACTATTATGATGTGGCCATCTTCAGGTGTTTATACATTATTCAAGTACAAAATGGTTCAAATGGCTGTGAGCACTATGGGACAACATCTATGGTCATCAGTCCCCTAGAACTTAGAACTACTTGAACCTAACTAACCTAAGGACATCACACAACACCCAGTCATCACGAGGCAGAGAAAATCCCTAACCCCGCCGGGAATCGAACCCGGGAACCCGGGCGCGGGAAGCGAGAACGCTACCGCACGACCACGAGCTGCGGACATATTCAAGTACATGTTTGTACTGTTGGAGATCAAAAAAATGAAGCACCATTATTATAGTTATGCTGTGGTGATAGTTTTGCCACTTAGTTACACATGTATGGTCATTTTCACGTCCATATATCAGTTTTACCAAGTATAGCGCCATATTACACTATTATGATGTGCCCATCTTCAGGTGTTTATACATTCAAGTACATGTATGTACTGTCAGTACATGTTTGTACTGTTAAAGCACCATTATTACAGTTACGCTGTCGTGATAAATTTGTCACTTAGGTACACGCTTATGGTCATTTTCACGTCCATATATCAGTTTTACCAAGTATAGCTCCATATTACACTACTATAATGTGCACTCGTGAAATACACTGGGGTATTTCACGAGTGCACATCATAATAGTGTAATATGGAGCTATACTTGGTAAAACTGATATATGGACGTGAAAATGACCATAAGCGTGTACCTAAGTGACAAATCTATCACCACAGCATAACTCTAATAATGGTGCTTCATCTTTTTTGATCTCCAACATTACAAACATGTACTTGAATAATGTATAAATACCTGAAGATGGGCGCAAGCCCGAAACCGGTCGTGTAACGAATAAACAACCTTTTATTGTGACTGTTAGCGGATATTTTTCTACAAACACACAATTGTGTTTGCATAAGGCTAATTTTGAAAATAACCCAGTTTTTAAACCGCAAACACGGAAGAACGAAAAGAGGAGCTGCAGACCTTAGTGAAATGAGTATTCCACGCTGTAGAGTTAAAAATGTGTACTTCTTCTGGAAAGTTGCGCAATAGCGCCGAAGGACAGGGATAGCTGCGGTATTGCGTAACCGGTCACGCCGGTTACGCTGGAGAAGATGCGCTGTGGCACGGCACAGGTAGGGCTCGTGACATTTGCGCCCGCTGCATTCGCCGCCGCCGCCACAGCGGAGTCCCGTTGGACAATAAAAGCACGGCGAGGCGTGCGGCTCCAGCTGCGGTCACCTCTGGAGCCGCCGTGGCCCGGCCTCCAGGCCTCCAGCAGCCCGCCGCGTCCTTGGCTGGACTGCGCTGGAGCCCAGCGGTACGCGTCTTCCGCGAAGCGCTGGAGCCGACGTCTGCGGAGGGGGGGGGGGGGGGGGGGGGTCGGGGCGGGGCGATAGCCGTCCCAACAGCTAACCGAAATTACATCGAAATGAACAACCTTAGCTGCTTACAGGCGTTGACGTACGTCAACGGGGACAGATGAAAATGTGTGTCCCCCACCGGGACACGAACCCGGGATCTACTGCTTACATGGCAGACGCTCTATCCATCTGAGCCACCGAGGAAAATGTGTGTCCCCGGGAGACGAACCCGGGATCTCCTGCTTACATGGTAGACGATCTATCCATCTGAACCACCGAGGACCCAGAGGTTAGCGCGACTGCAGGGATTTATCTCTGGCACGCCTCCCGCGAAACCCACATTCTCAACGTATTGTCCCGCACTACATTCGTAGTGCCCCTACCCATTATACTCGTAGCTGTTTTTACGGATGGGTCGAAACAAGGGGATTCTGTTGGTTGCTCAGTTGTTTTTCCATATCGTGTCCTCAAGGTCCGACTGCCTCAGACTTTTACTGTCTTTGATGCAGAATTGTTTGCGATCTTCCGGGCACTGGAGCACATGAGACATTCTTCCTCTCCTAAATTTCTTGTCTGTTCCGATTCACTCAGTGCCCTTCACTCATTGCAACGTTTGTATGCGGCAGACAAAATAGTCCAGACCATGCAGGATGCCCTCCTCCGACTACAGCGACTGGGGAAGGTTGTAGCTTTCTGCTGGGTTCCGGGGCATGTCGGCATTGCTGGGAATGAAAGGGCGTGTCTCGCCCCACAAGTATCTCAGTGTGCTGTCCCCCTGCACGCACTCACCTCGCTGTTGAGCTCACGAGTCGTGCGTCGGTGGGAGGGTGAGTGGCTGGAAGTGGCTGACAGTAAGCTCCGTATAGTCGAGCCCACGACGCGTGTGTGGTGTACTTCCTCTCAGCCCCGCCGACGGGACGAGGTTCTGCTCACGCGGCTTCGAATAGGCCACAGCCCTATGACGCACGGCTTCCTGCTGCGGCGGGAGGAGCCTCCCATGTGTGGTGCTTGCGGCGTCCAGGTCACTGTGCGCCACGTTTTATTGGATTGTGTTTTCTTTTCTGACCAGCGGGTCGCGGCTGACTTTTCCAGCGGACCTGCCATCTCTTTTAGGCAACACTCGGACGAATGTGGTTAAAGTTGTAAAGTTCTGTGCCGTGTCAAATTTTTTACAAAGATTTTAGGGAGAGGATTTTAATTTGCTCACTGTGTGACAAGCTCGCCCATATTTTATGTAAGTGGCCAGCCAATGACAATTTCCTGTGGCATTCTTGTTGCTATGTCTTCCCTTTCTTTAGTTTTTACTTTCTTATGTAGCATTTTCCTCCTTTTCCTGCTTTCTTTGAGTGTGTGCTTTAGATTTCTTAGGTCTGTCCGCATTCGTTCCTTTTAATGTGTGTCAGGGCGCTGATGACCTCGATGTTGAGCGCCCATAAGCCCCCAACACACCACCACCACCACCACCGATTCCCGCAAGAGTTCGGGCACTGTTTGTGCATTCGCACAGAAGAAGAAGATGGTCAAATGGCCGGTGAGCCTTAACTATATATACAGGGTGTTGCAAAATGGTATGGCCAAACTTTCAGGAAAAATTCCTCACACACAAACAAAGAAAAGATGTCATGTGGACATGTGTCCGGAAACGCTTAATTTCCATGTTATAGCTCATTTTAGTTTCGTCAGTACGTACTGTACTTCCTCGATTCACCGCCAGTTGGCCCAATTGAAGGAAGGTAATGTTGACTTCGGTGCTTGTGTTGACACGCGACTCATTGATCTACAGTACTAGCATCGAGCACATCAGTACGTAGCATCAACAGGTTAGTGTTCATCACGAACGTGGTTTTGCAGTCAGTGCAATGTTTACAAATGCGGAGTTGGCAGATGCCCGTTTGATGTACGGATTAGCACGGGGCAATAGCCGTGGCGCGGTACGTTTGTATCGAGACAGATTTCCAGAACAAGGTGTCCCGACAGGAAGAAGTTCGAAGCAATTGATCGGCGTCTTAGGGAGCACGGAACATTCCAGCCTATGACTCGCGACTGGAGAAAACCTAGAACGACGAGGACACATGCAATGAACGAGGCAATTCTTCGTGCAGTTGACGATAATCCTAATGTCAGCGTCAGAGAAGTTGCTGCTGTACAAGGTAACGTTGACCACGTCACTGTATGGAGAGTGCTACGGGAGAACCAGTTGTTTCCGTACCGTGTACAGCGTGTGCAGGCACCATCAGCAGCTGGTTGGCCTCCACGGGTACACTTCTGCGAATGGTTCATCCGACAATGTGTCAATCCTCATTTCAGCCCAAATGTTCTCTTTACGGATGAGGCTTCATTCCGACGTGATCAAATTGCAAATTTTCACAATTGACATGTGTGGGCTGGCGAGAATCCGCACGCAATTGTGCAATCACGTCATCAACACAGATTTTCTGGGCACACATTGTTGATGATGTCTCGATTGGGCCCCATGTTGTCCCATCTACGCTCAATGGAGCACGTTATCATGATTTCATACGGGATACTCTACCTGTGCTGCTAGAACGTGTGCCTTTACAAGTACGACACAACATGTGGTTCATGCACGACGGAGCTCCTGCACATTTCAGTCCAAGTGTTCGTACGCTTCTCAACAACAGATTCGGTGACCGATGGATTGGTAGAGGCGGACCAATTCCGTGGCCTCCACGCTCTCCTGACCTCAACCCTCTCGACTTTCATTTATGGGGGCATCTGAAAGCTCTCGTCTACGCAACCCCAGTACCAAATGTAGAGACTCTTCGTGCTCGTATTGTGGACGGCTGTGATACAATACGCCATTCTCCAGGGCTGCATCAGCGCATCAGGGATTCCGTGCGACGGAGGGTGGATGCACGTATCCTCGCTAACGGAGAAAATTTTGAACATTTCCTGTAACAAAGTGTTTGAAGTCACGCTGGTACGTTCTGTTGCTGTGTGTTTCCATTCCATGTTTAATGTGATTTGAAGAGAAGTAATAAAATGAATGGAAAGTAAGCGTTTCCGGACACATGTCCACATAACATATTTTCTTAATTTGTGTGTGAGGAATCTTTCCTGAAAGTTTGGCCGTACCTTTTTGTAACACCCTGTACATACTAAGACGGTATCTGTTCTTTCGGACATGTGATTTCCTCTCGGACATGTCCCAAAGAACAGATACCATCGGTGACCATGCAGTTCGTTAGAATGAAATTACAATGAGCATCCTTAGCTGCTTGCCGGTAGTGGTGGCCGACCGGTTCTAGGCGCTTCAGTCTACAACCGCGCAACCGCTACGGTCGCAGTTTCGAATCCTGCCTAGACCATGGATGTGTGTGTGATGTCCTTAGGTTAGTTAGGTTAAAGTAGTTCTAAGTTCTAGGGGACTCATGACCTCAGATGTTACGTCCCATAGTGCTCAGAGCCATTTGAACCATTTTTCAACCAACTGCTTATTATTAAGTACACACATGTGTACACACATTGCAGATGTATACACATATTTGAATATGATTACGGTTTACAGTTTAGTTGCAGGTAATACAATAATAAGAAGTTGGTGGGTGGAATGAGAGTGACACATTTGTTCATCACGGTAGTTCTTATTTATACAATTATGTACTCATATATCCCCGAGGGTTTGCAGCTTTACTGTATGGTTAAATGATGATGACGTCCTCTTGGGTAAAATATTCCGGAGGTAAAATAGTCCCCCATTCGGATCTCCGGGCGGGGACTACTCAAGAGGACGTCGTTGTCAGGAGAAATAAAGCTGGCGTTCGACGGATCGGAGCGTGGAATGTCAGATCACTTAATCGGGCAGGTAGGTTAGAAAATTTGAAAAGGGAAATGGATAGGTTAAAGTTAGATATAGTGGGAATTAGTGAAGTTCGGTGGAAGGAGGAACAAGACTTCTGGTCAGGTGAATACAGGGTTATAAACACAAAATCAAATAGGGGTAATGCAGGAGTAGGTATAATAATGAATAAAAAAATAGGAGTGCGTGTAAGCTACTACAAACAGCATAGTGAACGCATTATTGTGGCCAAGATAGACGCGAAGCCCATGCCCACTACGGTAGTTCAAGTTTATATGCCAACTAGCTCTGCAGATTATGAAGAAATTGATGAAAAGTATGACGAGATAAAAGAAATTATTCAGATAGTGAAGGGAAACGAAAATTTAATAGTCATGGGTGACTGGAATTCGAGAGTAGGAAAAGGGAGAGAAAGAAACATAGTAGGTGGATATGGATTGGGGGTAAGAAATGAAAGAGGAAGCCGTCTGGTAGAATTTTGCACAGAGCATAACTTAATCATAGCTAACACTTGGTTCAAGAATCATAAAAGAAGACTGTATACATGGAAGAATCCGGGAGATACTAAACGGTATCAGATAGATTATATAATGGTCAGATAGAGATTTAGGAACCAGGTTTTAAATTGTAAGACATTTCCAGGGGCAGATGTGGACTCTGACCATAATCTATTGGTTATGAACTGTAGATTAAAACTGAAGAAACTGCAAAAAGGTGGGAATTTAAGGAGATGTGACCTGGATAAACTGACTAAACCAGAGGTTGTACAGAGTTTCAGGGAGAGCATAAGGGAGAGAAATACAGTAGAAGAAGAATGGGTAGCTCTGAGGGATGAAATAGTGAAGGCAGCAGAGGATCAAGTAGGTAAAAAGACAAGGGCTAGTAGAAATCCTTGGGTGACACAAGAAATATTCAATTTAATTGATGAAAGGAGAAAATATAAAAACGCAGTAAATGAAGCAGGCAAAAAGGAATGCAAACGTCTCAAAAATGAGATCGATAGGAAGTGCAAAATGGCTAAGCAGGGATGGCTAGAGGACAAATGTAAGGATGTAGAGGCTTGTCTCACTAGGGGTAAGATAGATACCGCCTACAGGAAAATTAAAGAGACCTTCAGAGAAAAGAAAACGACTTGTATGAATATCAAAAGCTCAGATGGAAACCCAGTTCTAAACAAACAAGGGAAAGCAGAAAGGTGGAAGGTGTATATAGAGGGTCTGTACAAGGGCGATGTATTTGAGGACAATATTATGGAAATGGAAGAGGATGTAGATCAAGATGAAATGGGAGATATAATACTGCGTGAAGAGTTTGACAGAGCACTGAAATACCTGAGTCGAAACAAGGCCCCGGGAGAAGCCAACATTTCATTAGAACTACTGACAGCCTTGGGAGAGCCAGTCCTGACGAAACTCTACCATCTGGTGAGCAAGATGTATGAAACAGGCGAAATACCATCAGGCTTCAAGAAGAATATAGTAATTCCAATCCCAAAGAAAGCAGGTGTTGACAAATGTGAAAATTACCGAACTATCAGTTTAATAAGTCACGGCTGCAAAACACTAACGCGGATTCTTTACAGACGAATGGAAAAACTAGTAGAAGGAGACCTCGGGGAAGACCAGTTTGGATTCCGTAGAAATGTTGGAACACGTGAGGCAATACTGACCCTACGGCTTATCTTAGAAGAAAGATTAAGGAAAGGCAAACCTACATTTCTAGCATTTGTAGAGTTAGAGAAAGCTTTTGACAATGTTAACTGGAATACTCCCTTTCAAATTCTGAAGGTGGCAGGGGTAAAAGACAGGGAGCGAAAGGCTATTTACAATTTGTACAGAAACCAGATGGCAGTTATAAGAGTCGAGGGGCATGAGAGGGAAGCAGTGGTTGGGAAGGGAGTGCGACAGGTTTGTAGCCTCTCCCCGATGTTGTTCAATCTGTATACTGAGCAAGCAGTGAAGGAAACAAAAGAAAAATACGGAGTAGGTATTAAAATCGATGGAGAAGAAATAAAAAGTTTGAGGTTCGCCGATGACATTGTAATTCTGTCAGAGACAGCAAAGGACTTGCAAGAGCAGTTGAACGGAATGGACAGTGTCTTGAAAGGAGGGTATAAGATGAATATCAACAAAAGCAATGGTATGTAGTCGAACTAAGTCGGGTGATGCTGAGGAGGTAGTCAATAGAATAGGGGAGGAGTTTGTGGCACAACTTTACCAGAAGAAGGGATCGGTTGGTAGGACATGTTCTGAGGCATCAAGGGATCACCAATCTAGTACTGGAGGGCAGCGTGGAGGGTAAAAATCGTAGAGGGAGACCAAGAGATGAATACACTAAGCAGATTCAGAAGGATGTAGGCTGCAGTACGTACTGGGAGATGAAAAAGCTTTCACAGGATAGAGTAGCATGGAGAGCTGCATCAAACCAGTCTCAGGACTGAAGACCATAACAACAACAACAACAACAACAACCCCACCATTGAAGGCAATAGAATAAACATGCGAGCCAAAAAGAATATTTTTAAAACCATCATCAAACCAACCGTCACCTACAGGTCTGAAATCTGGTCAATGGCCGCAGACACCAATATAGCAAAGGTACAAGGGATACAAAACAAATACTTCAGAATTGCTACTGATGATAGCCGGTACGAATCAAACAGAGACATCTACCCAAATCACAACATACCTAAAATTCCGGAAATCATTCAAAAGAAATCCATAAAATGTTTCCTCCAAACCTCCGACTCCAAGCACCTGCTCATCAGAGATTTGGGACAAAATCCACCCAACCCCAGAACAAAATTCTCCATCATGACTAACACCAGAAACTAAAACATACCATGATAAATATTGTACATTTACACTCCGATACTAAATATATACGCACCATCACGAAGTTCTCATCCCATCATATCGATACCATCGTCACCAGACAGAAGGCAGGGATCACATCACATCCGATCCTTCGAACACAGGGGTTCAATACCCACCAGACTACCTCCCTGACCATTTCTTATCCTCCACTGTTGTTCGCAGCGTATTAATTTTCGTTTTCACGCCATCTGTTTCGCTTCCGGATATTGTTGCGACGGGATCTCCTCACGAAATTTCAGTCACCAGTTTTCTCCTCCGATTGCGAAAACATTCCGTTGGCACCCACTTACATAGGGAGAAATTAATATCACAATAAAATAAATCAGGTCTCGCGCAGAAAAATTTAAGTAGTGCTCGTTTTTTACGCCCGCCGTGCGAGAGTGGAATGCTAGAGAGACAGCTTGAATGAGGTTCATTGAACCCTCTGCCAGGCACTTTATTGTGAATAGCAGAGTAATTACGCAGATGTTGATGTAGATGAAATGTCTAGTAACTGCCAATAACCATTAAGTTTTTTGCTCCTGTCCATGTCCATGACCCCGTCGCGGGTTGAAACCGGTTGGCGGCAAAAATAAATAATGTAGTGACCTTCCCTCTCTTAGTGTACATTTTTATTTGAAGTTACTTTATGTATAATGTGTAACAGGTCTGGAGACGAGTGGGAGGGGGGGGGGGGTTTGCCACGGACGGCAACTTTAGGGGGCGCCAAATTCATACTCTAGAAGAAAAAAAGCCTTGTTTCACAAAGCGCTTTGCATCACGTTGGTCTATCGATAATTCATATGATTCTGAAACGCATCCCTGCTGGTTTCTGAAGATTTTTGAACACATTATAAATTGAATTCTAAACGAATCAGAAGTTGGTTTTTGAATGCATGCATAGTGTACGAGATGTGTCTGCCAGGGGAATCCCTGTCGCATCTAGAATTAAAAAACTTTCTCGCAGACAAAAATGGATGGGGCTATACGACCCGAGCCGAATAAACCCGAACGGGTGCGTGGTAATCGCCGTTTGTTTATGTGGTTGCTGGGAATGCAAATGATAAGCGTTATTTTAGCGAAGTCCATATATTTAGACTACAAGAGTGGAAATAAACAGGAATAACAGATAAGAAAGATTACATATTATCTTTTCGGTGTATCGAAGAAAATGAAATTTTGGCAGAAAATTTCGTTCAGATCGCTACACTACTAAGGGCCAGTTGTACATTCCCCGGTTAGCAGCTGCTTAAGTTGTATTCTCGGAATATTGCCGAAAACGCGTTGCAGGAACAAGTAATAACGCCTAATCGGAGAATAAGCGCGGAGTAACTGAAGCGGTGATTTTGGCAGGGTTAGTGAAGTTAACCGGAGAATAAGTTTGACAATTGCGGGAATGGTTACAGAATTAATGATGACAAGATTGTTTATTTGACCGAGGAAGGAGAAGAAACGGGGACATCACACAGATTATATGGAAGAATATGCCGATCCCAAATTTATATTAAAATTTCATACTACTACTACTACTTTTCGATTTCATGCTTGAGAAACTGGAGCATATGAATGAAATGTGAAACTATTTCCTAACATAAAACTTTTTGCTTGTAGTACCTCTATTAGGCATTTGATATTGAAACTTCGCGAATTATATTCTGTCGTGTTATTTATGTAAATGAGGTATATAGAAATGACCATTTGTGCCAAAACAGTCCCACTCATTTGGCGTATGTGACAATTGCTGCAACATTAAAAAAGACCACTCATTTGGCGTGTGCTACAATTGCTGCAATATTAAAAAGGCCTATTTCGGGCGAATCATATTCTGTCGCGTTATTTATGTAAATGAGGTATATAAAAATGACCATTTGTGTCAAAACAGTCTCTTTTATTTAGCAAAAAATGTTTCAAATGGCTCTGAGCACTATGGGACTTAAATCCGAGGTCATCAGTCGCCTAGAACTTAGAACTACTTAAACCTAACTAACCTAAGGACATCACACACATCCATCCCCGAGGCAGGATTCGAACCTGCGACCGTAGCAGCAGCAGCGCGGTTCCGGACTGAAGCGCCTAGAACCGCTTGGCCACCGCGGCCGGCTTTTATTTAGCGTGTATTAGAATTGCTACAATATTTAAAAGGCCTAATTTCATTTTATCTAGCAGACAGTGACAAAATAGGCGTTATCCAGAAACCTATCAGTGTTAGATACCATTCTTATTAGTAGCTTCTTCAGTATTACACAACGACTTTTTGATTTTTCAGGTAACATATCGTTTGACCAACTCTGATGGGATAATACATTCTTTCGCAGAAAGGAAAGCACGCAGTCTAAAGCTGTAGCAAGATTAGAGACAAAAAACTGCTAGGATCTAACGACTGAATAATTGTGTACTGCTTTGCTTGTCTCTTACTGGTTTTATATTTTCTATATTTAGTTTTATGTCACACAAAAGATAAAGTTATTATCTAATAGGCAATAAAGAGTGCAAATTTTCTGAAGACTTGTCATTCTTCCAGTCACAAATAATACCACTCAATATTCATTGTGAGTTTTCTGAAAGTGGGGTAGGATGTCAAACCGGCGTACTAGGATCAGGCGAGGCTCCACAGGACATTTAAATTTCCACTGTCCTGAATATATATTTGATGCCTTCCATTACAAAATTTACACGTTTGAATTCTACAGAACGAAATACAGTGACGTGCGATAGAAGAGTGCTGTATGAAGAGGTGTAGCACAGAACTTTAGAACACTTATGACCAAATAACATCACTTTTCTTTCCTCGAACATACATATTTTATATGTGAAACGCTTCAAAAAGTTGTGCGCTACAAAATGAAAATATTTTAGAAATCACGTTTTTTCCCCGGTTCGGAAATATCGTAGATCCAGGGCTGTTTTTAAGAATGAATGATCGTATTGATCTTACCTGGTCGATCGTTACGCGACCGGAATTGCCTGTGATGATTTACATACACGCACGGCAGCTGCTCGGCGTGTGAAGACAATGAAATGAATACGGCGACAAAGTGCAGAAAATTGCCTTGCGTTTGCCACTGTTAATGATATGACATTACGTGAGCGAAAGGTTTTGAAATATTGTTAAAATTAATCTTGCGAAACAATATGTGTGGTAAAGCTTCGCGTATATGACGTAAATAGTATGAAATTGTTTACGCTTGCTCGTTGTACAACGTACACTATCGAGAGGGATTGCGAATACAAACACTCACGCAACGAAAAATTTTTGTAAAGAAGTAATTATTATTATTTGAGCATCCAGAACGAAAAAGACTCGACTTCAGTTATCTGTCCTATGTTTGTCTTCAAGTTAATTCTTTAATAAAGATTTCATAAAGCGAAATCGGTAAAGTCAGAGCATTTTATTGCGTAATCAAAAAAAAATTATTCCTGAGCGCTCATGTTTTATGGTAACATTAAAAGACTAAATTTTCATAGTGATTTTTATTCCCGTAATATTATTCAAGAAGATAGGCGAAGCCCGAAAATTATTACATAAATATAATGCTATTAGCGGTTTATGGCCACCATCGGGCAAATGATATGCAATACCTCAAGGCCGTTAGAAAACTGACGTATTTACTTAATAATTGAAAGAGAGGAGCTCTTCAGAACAGAACAAAGTAGGTTAATATTTTAACTATTGAATCATATTCTGAAATTAAGCACAACACATACGTTTTCGTTTAACAAGCAGTAAGCATCAAATGTGCTATTACGCAACTTCCTTCTTGTGCAGCGAGACGAAAGACTCTTAGTCAGTTTTCTCTCTGGCGGCGCTTAGTATGTTTATCACACCAGAAAGGTTGATGAGTTTATCCACAACAAGCATTGTCATCTGCTATTCTTTATACATTTTATATGTTGTGGACGCACTGTATTGCTTCCATTTCACACTTCACCGTAGTTTCACAACACGACACTGTTTCGTATTTTATCGCCGTGGCATATAAGACTTAAACAGGGATGGTACACAATACGTCAATACTCATCCTCAGACAGTCAATATACTGGCGCATTGTCAATATATTGAACGTGTGACAGCCCCATTAGGCATAAAGTATAATCAAGTACTCGCAATGAGCTTTGGTTTACAAACAGGTCGGTGTGTTCTACAGAAGTAATCACAATGTCAGGGCAGTAATTTATTATTTATTTACTCGTGGCCTTCGGAAGTGCCGTAATTTGATAGTCGGACTGCTACGCAGCCCATACTGGCTATGCGACGCTCAATTGTCAGCCTTTCTCCGACTTTCGCACCCCTCCCTCTACCCAGCGAGGTTACATAACGACGCCATTCCCCGAGATGCACCGCTAATGGAACATTTGCCGAGCGCGAAGCGCAAATTACCGTTACAACAAAAACCGTTACGTGGCCGCGTGCGCAAACAGCTGAGCGTCGCGCTGACGTAACGCGACAGTCTATTGTCTAGCTGCGCAGATTCCACGTTCTGCGATGTTCCTAGTCTTTCTCTCTCGTGGAGAAGAAGCACACAGATGCACAGAAACAATGTTTGTCGCCAAAATACATTTCCCTCAAAAATCGTGTATAGTTTGAATTTTACCACATCACAATTACAGACAGACGACGATTCAAAGTGCCGTAGTTTTGTACTACGTATAAGGCATTTAAAAATGTATGCGCGATGATTGGAATTTTCCTTGAAGCTTAAGAAATAAACGGAAGGCCATTTCACTTTTTCGCTACTAGTGTCACATCTCAGTTGTCGCTATACTTTTCTATTTTCCACATTTACGATGAGTGTGATTCAGAGTTAGAAGCTGATGTAAACCACAATTTTGTGTTTCGTGCTTTGACTGCGAAAGACTGGAGTTTTTGGAGCTATCGATGAATATGGGATACCACTTCTATCAGTCAGCTTCTTCTAGAGTCGATACCGCTTATAGCGACAGCCTTTATCGAAGTATTGGCTATAACAGCGAACTCTAAAGATCGCGAATAATTCCTGCGTAAACACCGTATTTTAAAAAAAAACTCTTAGTATGACATCGTTTATAGCGACTTAACGTATAAAACGACGCATTTTTATTACATTTTCGGAGAAATATAACGCCAATAACGTTAATATTCGTTTCTGTTTATTACGTATTTGGGGATTACTAACAGCAGTCTAAGGCATATTTTCAAACTCTAGTTTCCTGCAGATTGTTGGTTTCAAACCAGGCTTTAAAACGAATGCATCAAACTGAAAATGCGTACGCCCATCTTCAGATAACTGAATACCTTATGTAGCACAGTTACTGTATTGCACGATAAAGTTATAGCAGCTGCTTACAAAACTAAACAATACTCTTTTTGATCTGATTGTAGAAAACTAGAAAATTAAAATCCAATATAGGTTTTTCTTTTCAAAGCAAGTGAAATAATAGTGTATTTGTTATTGATTTTCTGTGGTTATGTGTGTTAGATATTTTCAAAGTGTCAACGTGCAGTGCATCAAACTTGTACAGCAGTTTAAAGAGGAACATTTTGCAAATGTTGAATCATTTCTGTAATACAATAACTGGGACAAAGTTGTGTAGTTGATGACTACTGTACGATGCAGCACTTACGATAACTTATGAACATGATCATTGTTTCATCTCATTCATTATCCAAGACTGTTTTCGACATTACTCAACAATTTATATTGTTGCTAATTCTTTCTTCGCGTATTAAAGGGTTTTCCACACTGGTGGCATTTTATTATTGCACGTACGGCTGTTGTTGTCTGAGACTGGTTTGATGCAGCTCTCCATGCTACTCTATCCTGTGCAAGCTCCTTCATCTCCCAGTACCTACTGCAGCCTACATCCTTCTGAATCTGCTTAGTGTATTCATCTCTTGGTTTCCCTCTACGATTTTTACCCTCCACGCTGCCCTCCAGTACCAAATTGCTGATCCCTTGATGCCTCAGAACATGTCCTACCAACTGATCCCTTCTTCTAGTCAAGCTGTACCACAAACTTCTCCCTAATCCTATTCAATACTTCCTCATTAGTTATGTGATCTACCCATCTAATCTTCCGCATTCTAAAGCTTCTATTCTCTCCTTGTCCTAACTATTTATCGTCCATATTTCACTTCCATACAGGGCTACACTCCATACAAATACTTTCAGAAACGACTTCCTGACACTTAAATCTATACTCGATGTTAACAAATTTCTCTTCTTCAGAAATGCTTTCCTTGCCATTGCCAAGGCATAAGCACAAAAAAATTTCTTCTCAGGCCCTCCCCCCAAATGCCGTATCGTAAATACTGTAGGGGACCTGTATTCCTGCAACTTTTTGAAGTGTTGACTGTATGGCAGCCTAAAATTTATGATACGATTTTTTTTCGCCACTTTTTTTACGACAATCGATGATCACGACCTTCAATCGCCGGTCCCTTGACGTCGTTATAACCCGGTTTCGACTGTGGTTTGTTTACCTTAGACATTGGTCTTTATACAGTGACCGTTAATTTCCTTAGGAGTATATGGAAAAGTACGTAGGTTTTAGCAGTATTCATATTTTGATACGATTAAGAAACAATGTGTACTTATAACACAAAAATGTCTCATTTATTTCTGACACTGCGTCCGTAACTGAATGGTTACAGTCGCCTTCTGTGCAGAAAGACCTAGGTTCGATTCCTGGTACATCGTAGAATTTTTTTCTGAGATAGAGAAGCCTTCTGAGACCAATAAGGATCTGCATGAACAAAGCGGCATCGCCATGATTCATCCACCTGAGGGGCATCCGTCCATGTACGACCTTGTAGACAGCAGTCGAAACGGGCCCAACGCCTCATTTATTTATGTTATTTATTTATTTATTGTTCCGTGGGACCACATTAAGGAGAAGTGTCCATGGTCATGGAACGAGTCAATACATGAAATTATAACACGATTGTAGAAACAGATAAAATGAAATATAAGAAACATATTCAGGTGACACGTCGTTAGTTTAAATAAAGAAAATCAAGAATGTAACACTGGAATTTGCTTAATTTTTTAGCTCTTCCAGGAGTTCCTCGACAGAATAGAAGGAGTGAGCCATGAGGAAACTCTTCAGTTTAGACTTAAAAGCGTTTGGGCCACTGCTAAGATTTTTGAGTTCTTGTGGTAGCTTATTGAAAATGGATGCAGCTGAATACTGCACTCCTTTCTGCACAAGAGTCAAGGAAGTGCATTCCACATGCAGATTTGATTTCTGCCTAGTATTAACTGAGTGAAAGCTGCAAACTCTTGGGAATAAGCTAATATTGCTAACAACAAACGACATTAAAGAAAATATATACTATGAGGGCAATGTCAGAATTCCCAGACTGTTGAATAGGGGTCGACAAGAGGTTCTCGAACTTAGACCACACATAGCTCGAACAGCCCGTTTTTGAACCAAAAATACCCTTTTTGAATCAGAAGAATTACCCCAAAAAATAATACCATACGACATAAGCGTATGAGCGTTGTCTAGTCTAGCCACCTTAATTTCATTCGTCGTAATAAATGGTCTGAAAAGCATGCAACTCTTTCATTTACGATTTACATAATGAAACATAACACCAGTTACGAATTTTTTCCTACTTAGCACAACATATTTCCAAAATTTATTCTCTTTTTGAAATTTAAATATTTACATTTGTACACGAGAATAAATTAAATACGTTACTGATGTTGTGTTCCCGCATTTAAATCTAGTCGAGCTATTCGTTAAAAACTTTCTGCGGGAAAAATTGTGAAATTCTGCTTTTAAATCTGCAAATATGATAATGAAAAGTGCAAGTGAGATGTTGTAATAACGCCGGAATCGGCCATCTGGAATATGGGAATCGAGTAAAACACAACTGCAGGACCGCGCCCATCGATAGCAAACATTGGAAATGGCTATTGTAGATGTTCATAAATAAAAGAAGCGAAACAGGTATGGCAAAAAAACTGCTTTTCATTTAGTTTCAAAGACTGAACATACTTCCATTAACCGTAAATTTGCATTTATGTATTTTCTGCATACAATTATCTACACAATATAAGCCGCGTGGGATTAGCCGAACGGTCTCAGGCGCTGCAGTCATGGACTGTGCGGCTGGTCCCGACGGAGGTTCGAGTCCTCCCTCGGGCATGGGTGTGTGTGTTTGTCCTTAGGATAATTTAGGTTAAGTAGTGGGTAAGCTTAGGGACTGACGACCTTAGCAGTTGAGTCCCATAAGATTTCACACGCATTTGAACATTTACACAATATAAACATGTGTTTTAGAGGGCTAAATGTGTTACAAACTCTGTGTAAGCGTAATAATAATAATAGCAATAATTTTTTCTTACGCTGCGTTATGGAAAAGAAAAGTGCAATCGCAATTTTTTCTGTTAGTGCAGTAGTTGACCGTACTGGCGAGTCCGTTTTAATAAACGGCTGTGGCGATATTGCGAAATGGCTTCCTAGTACGCCGATGGTGAAAGTGTTGCGAAAAGCTTCGAATTTGGAACTATTACATGCCGCAAATTAGCGATTAATCACACTTTCAAATATTTTAAGGCACAAAATTCCGCTGCTTTTACCTCGTCGTTTCATACGTTAAATCCTAAGTTGGGGTGAACGTAAAATGAATGAACTCTCAAACTCGCGTGTTTTGAGGCTCAGCTTGTTGGTGTGATTTGTCGGAAAAGAGGTGCCATTCTTATCGGTACGTTACCGTACAAACTAGAGCTCCTATATAAAAAGCAGAATCGTCCGCTATATTTTCGCCATCTCAGAGGATTCAACAGTGTTTACCTTGTGGGTGGTTAACCCACTCACGCAAGTTTTTACAGTATTACTTATAAAATATTTGATATTGCGTGTATGAAGTGAACGAAACAGTAATTAATGTAGAGATGTTTAGAATGTCGTTTTCATATACAGTAAATGAAAAATTGAAATGTAATATTACACAGTTATACGAGGGTGAGCAAAATGAAAACCTTAAATTTTAAAAAAAATATTATTTATTGTGCAGAAGTGGTACAAAGCTGAATCACTTTTCAACATAATCTCCCGCACGCTCAATGCAAGTCCTCCAGCGCTTACAAAGTGCATAAATTCCTTTACAAAAAAAAATTATTTGGTAGTCCGCACAACCACTCATGCACCGCGTGGCGTACCTCTTCATCAGAGCGAAACTTCTTTCCTCCCACTGCGTCTCTGAGTGGTCCAAACATATGGAAAACCACTTGGGGCAAGGTCTGGTGAGTATGGTGGATGAGGAAGACACTCAAAATGCATGTCTGTGGTTGCTGCAATTGTTGTACGGGCAGTGTGGGGCCTTGCATTGTCGTGTTGCAAAAGGACACCTGCTGACAGCAATCCACGTCGCTTTGATTTGATTGCAGGCCGCAGATGATTTTTTAGGAGATCTGTGTATGATGCACTGGTGACAGTGGTCCCCCTAGGCATGTAATGCTCCAAAAGAACGCCTTTTTCGTCCCAAAAGAGAGTCAGCATAACCTTCCCTGCTGATGGTTCTGTTCGAAACTTCTTTGGTTTTGGTGATGAGGAATGGCGCCATTCCTTGCTCGCTCTCTTCGTTTCCGGTTGGTGGAAGTGAACCCAGGTTTCGTCCCCAGTAACGATTCTTGCAAGGAAGCCATCACCTTCTCGTTCAAGGCGCCGAAGAAGTTCTTCACAAACATCGACATGTCGTTCTCTCATTTCAGGAGTCAGCTGCTGTGGCACCCATCTTGCAGACACTTTGTGAAACTGGAGCACATCGTGCACAATGTGGTGTGCTGACCCGTGACTAATCTGTAAACACGCTGCAGTGTCATTCAGTGTCACTCGGCGGTTTTCCTTCACTAAAGCTTCAACAGCTGCAATGTTCTGTGGAGTCACAACTCGTTGTACCTGACCTGGATGAAGAGCATCTTCCACTGAAGTCACTCCATTCGTAGACTTGCTGCTGTGACAAACATGCATCACCGTACTGAACCTTCATTCGTCGATGAATTTCGATAGCTTTCACACCTTCACTACGCAAAAACCGAATAACAGAACGCTGTTCTTCCCTGGTACAAGTCGCAAGTGGGGCGGCCATCTTTATACTGATACTGTGACGGTATGTGTGCATCTGCACTATGCTGCCACCTACAGGCCATTCTGCACGCTGTTTGTAGCACGCTTACTAACTTACAGGATACCGGCGAGAAATTTCGATTTATAATTACAAATTTAGGGTTTCGATTTGACTCGCCCTCGTAGAAACGTAAACACGGAACCTGAGTGACAGTTGGTAAAGATTAAATAACTCGGTACAAATGTTTTCAAATATGGGTGTTATACATTGACAACTTAGGCTATTTGTTATTTTTGCCTGTATACAGCTATTTTATTATTTTTATTTTTATTTCAAAAGGATATACTTTAAGAAATGCCGCATTTGTATTGTGCAGAGATGAGGGAAAGTACAAGGTGATTCAAAAAGAATACCACAACTTTAAAAATGTGTATTTAATGAAAGAAACATAATATAACCTTCTGTTATACATCATTACAAAGAGTATTTAAAAAGGTTTTTTTTTTACTCAAAAACAAATTCAGAGATGTTCAATATGGCCCCCTCCAGACACACGAGCAATATCAACCCGATACTCCAACTCGTTCCACACTCTCTGTAGCATATCAGGCGTAACAGTTTGGATAGCTGCTGTTATTTCTCGTTTCAAATCATCAATGGTGGCTGGGAGAGGTGGCCGAAACACCATATCCTTAACATACCCCCATAAGAAAAAATCGCAGGGGGTAAGATCAGGGCTTCTTGGAGGCCAGCGATGAAGTGCTCTGTCACGGGTTGCCTGGCGGCCGATCCATCGCCTCGGGTAGTTGACGTTCAGGTTTCATAACTAACCTTTTTCGTAGGACTCTCCATACAGTTGATTGTGGAATTTGCAGCTCTCTGCTAGCTCTGCGAGTCGATTTCCCTGGGCTGCGAACAAATGCTTGCTGGATGCGTGCTACATTTTCATCACTCGTTCTCGGCCGTCCAGAACTTTTCCCTTTGCACAAACACCCATTCTCTGTAAACTGTTTATACCAACGTTTAATACACCACCTATCAGGAGGTTTAACACCATACTTCGTTCGAAATGCACGCTGAACAACTGTCGTCGATTCACTTCTGCCGTACTCAATAACACAAAAAGCTTTCTGTTGAGCGGTCGCCATCTTAGCATCAACTGACGCTGACGCCTAGTCAACAGCGCCTCAAGCGAACAAATGTACAACTAAATGAAACTTTATAGCTCCCTTAATTCGCCGACAGATAGTGCTTAGTCTGCCTTTTGTCGTTGCAGAGTTTTAAATTCCTAAAGTTGTGGTATTCTTTTTTAATCACCCTGTATAGTTTCATCTTACAGTGAAACGAATTTCTACTAACACTTCCATATATCATGAAACCAGTATTCATTTTATGTGGTGAAAACCTTATTCTTTGAAGATTATGTTATTTGTGCAGGTTCCCTCACAATGACCAATCCGCCATAAAAACATTAGAATTATCGCTCGTTCTACCGTGCCAAAAATGAAACGGGATTAAATATTATTCAAAAGGATTTAAATGGATCTGAGCACTATGGGACAACATTCGATGTCATCAGTCGCCTAGAACTTAGAACTACGTAAACATAACTAACCTAAGGACATCACACACACCCATGCTCGAGGCAGGGTTCGAACCCGCGACCGTAGTGGTCGCGCGGTTCCACACTGAAGCGAGTAGAACCGCTCGGTCACAGCGGCCGGCTAAATATTATTCAGTTTGTGTATGTATTTTTATGATAACGGCGTAAAAATACATCAAAAATATTCCTCTCCAATTTTCCAACTGCGAAAGTATCTCAGGAATCGAAAAATTGTGAGACCAACCGCTCCAGTAGGGTTTTCGACTGCGAAGAAACGCAACTGCACGCGGCTGGTTTCACGTTTATTACTACTTTTATTAACGTACGGGTGGCTCCCAATTGTGTCCCAGCAGTCTAAGGCACATACTTTTCTTCATTCGGGGTCACTAGGAAAAAATCTAAACATGCGAAAACCATTTTTGCAATAGTTAGTGCAGTTCACAGCTAAGCAGCCACCCATATTTTCGACGAATTCTTCAATACATTTGATTAGAAATCTACACCCGCTTCGTGACGTAAACAGGTATGGATATCCTATACTTTGGGGAAAACATGGCGGGCAGTTCAGCTCAGGTTATAGCAGTCTTACTGTAAACATTAACGTCACGGACTATATAGTTTTGGCTTTATGCGCTAGGAGCGCTGCTGTCGGGTTACAGGACGAAACGCACCACGAGCTTAATTCGTTGTTGCCAACCGTAAGGACATGCCCCTACGAGTAGGGACTTTTGGCTTTTTTTCCAAAATATAGGGACAGTTTTCCGATCCCTCTGTAAAACATAGGGACTTTTTGCCCGTGAGAGAAAAATTACAAAATAAGAAATTAAAAAAGAAAAAGGTGCCAAACTGTGTAAATTTTAAACATTGTAAAGTCCATGGCTGTCGCCTATTAAGGGTCTGTCTCAGGGATGAAACAAGATGCGGAAGGAAATTAGCAGCTGCTGCGTGCTAAGGTACAAATTTCGCAAGCAAGTAACATAGAATCGGGATGCACATTACGATACAACCATACTCAAATGACGTACTGTACGTTAGTGGAGTGCGTAAATATGCACAGTGGGACACGAAACCAGTGGCGCATAAAGCAGCCGTTGCGTTCACGTAATGAGAGCAATAACGCTACCACAGATGTGCATGAACGTCTCCGATAACATGCTTTTACGTTGATACTTCCGCCATTCGTTTGAATCACGCCAACTGTCCGGTAAGAATCACGAACTGCGTAACTTATTACAACTGCGGAACATCTGGACAATCTTGGCAGTGGTCCTGGTTTCAGCGCTTATCCTACGCCTGTTTTGTTTAACCATTACACGAGAAAAGGTCAACTTTCAAATGTAAATTTTTATTTTTTCAAATACGCGTTTCGGGGTTTCACAATGTACACTACTGGCCATTAAAATTGCTACACCACGAAGACGACGTGCTACAGACGCGAAATTTAACCGACAGGAAGAAGATGCCGTGGTATGCAAATGAATAGCTTTTCAGAGCATTCACACAAGGTTGGCGACGGTGGCGACACCTACAACGTGCTGACACGAGGAAAGTTTCCAACCGATTTCTCATACACAAACAGCAGTTGAGCGGCGTTGCCTGGTGAAATGTTGTGATGTCTCGTGTAAGGAGGAGAAATGCGTACCATCACGTTTCCGACTTTGATAAAAATCGGATTGTAGCCTATCGCGATTGCGGTTTATCGTATCGCGACACTGCTGCTCGCGTCGGTCGACATTTAATTATGTTAGCAGAATATGGAATCGCAGGGTTCAGGAGGGTAATACGGAACGCCGTGCTGGATCCCAACGGCCTCGTATCACTAGCAGTCGAGATGACAGGCATCTTATCCGCACGGCTGTAACGGTTCGTGCAGCCACGTCTCGATCCCTGAGTCAGCAGATGGGGACGGTTGCAAGACAACAACCATCTGCACGAACAGTTCGACGATGTTTGCAGCATCATGGACTATCAGCTCGGAGACAATGGCTGCGGTTATCCTTGACGATGCATCACAGACAGGAGCGCCTGCGATGGTGTATTCGACGACTAACCTAGGTGCACGAATGGCAAAACGTCATTTTTTTCATATGAATCCAGGTTCTGTTTACAGCATCAAGGTGGTCGCATCCGAGTTTGGCGACATCGCGGTGAACGCACCCTGGAAGCGTGTATTCGTCATCGCCATACTGGCGTATCACCCGGCGTGATGGTATGGCGTGCCACTGGTTACACGTCTCGGTTACCTCTTGTGCGCATTGACGGCACTTTGAACAGTTCACGTTACATTTCAGATGGATTACGACCCGCGGCTCTACCCTTCATTCGATCCCGGCGAAACCCTACATTTCAGCAGGATAATGCACGACCGCACGTTGCAGGTCCCGTACGGGCCTTTCTGGATACAGAAAATGTTCGACTGCTGCCCTGGCCAGCACATTATCCAGATCTCGCACCAATTGAGAACGTCTGGTGAATGGTGGCCGAGCAACTGGCTCGTCACAATACACCAGTCACTACTCTTGATGAACTGATGAACTGTCGTATCGTGTTGAAGCTGCATGGGCAGACGTATGAAGGCCGTTATTGCGGCCAGGGGTGGTTGTTCTGGGTACTGATTTCTTAGGATCTATGCACCCAAATTGCGTGAAAATGTAATCGCATGTCAGTTCTAGTATAATATATTTGTCCAATGAATACCTTTTTATCATCAGTTGAAAATAATATACATTTTGAATAATACTTTTTTCTTTTTCATGAGAACAAGTTTGAGGTAAGACTGGAGTACTGCGCAACTAGTTTGTCGGAATGATAATTGTCAGCTAGCTAACTTTGTTCACATGCTCAGACCTGAGAGAAAGACCGCTTCACTTGCCTGAGTCATGTAGTAGTAACACTAGTAGTAGTAGTAGCTTTATTCATCTGTAGATCTCTTTTTACAAGCATATAGGACATGTTAAAGTATTTAAAAGTTCAGACCAATTTAAAATAAGTTAATTCGTATACACATATATTTACAGACTTCTAGTTGGAGACAATCATTATATTTACTCCTGGTATACAATACCTTTTTTACAAGTAACTATTAAATAATGTAGGGCCACACTGTTCACACATATCTATCAGTCCCTGCACACAATATACATTGTTTCATAACACTTCACTCACTACACACACACACACACACACACACACACACACTAATGATCTCTGGGCCATTTTCTGTACCTCAACTTTCCATTTGCTATCCTGAAAAACTGAGTTACCATCCCTCTATTATGCGTGTGACGCTGATCTCAGAAAGAGGAAGAGGTGTTCATATTGCGCAGTGCATAGCTCCGGCTGGTTCAAATGGCCCTGAGCACTATGGGACTTAACTTCTGCGATCATCAGCCCCCTAGAACTGAGAACTACTGAAACCTAACTAACCTAAGGACATCACACACATCCATGCCCGAGCCAGGATTCGAACCTGCGACCGGAGCGGTCACGCGGTTCCAAACTGAAGCGCTTAGAACCGCACGGCCACACCGGCCGGCGCATAGCTCGGGGGTAAGCTTTTCTAGAAAATGAAAAATGAAGGAAAAAAACATAGTGTGAAAGTGTTATGTGGAAGTTGTATGTTTTATAGTCATTATTATACACTCCTGGAAATTGAAATAAGAACACCGTGAATTCACTGTCCCAGGAAGGGGAAACTTTATTGACACATTCCTGGGGTCAGATACATCACATGATCACACTGACAGAACCACAGGCACATAGACACAGGCAACAGAGCATGCACAGTGTCGGCACTAGTACAGTGTATATCCACCTTTCGCAGCAAAGCAGGCTGCTATTGTCCCATGGAGACGATCGTAGAGATGCTGGATGTAGTCCTGTGGAACGGCTTGCCATGCCATTTCCACCTGGCGCCTCAGCTGGACCAGCGTTCGTGCTGGACGTGCAGACCGCGTGAGACGACGCTTCATCCAGTCCCAAACATGCTCAATGGGGGACAGATCCGGAGATCTTGCTGGCCAGGGTAGTTGACTTACACCTTCTAGAGCACGTTGGGTGGCACGGGATACATGCGGACGTGCATTGTCCTGTTGGAACAGCAAGTTCCCTTGCCGGTCTAGGAATGGTAGAACGATGGGTTCGATGACGGTTTGGATGTACCGTGCACTATTCAGTGTCCCCTCGACGATCACCAGTGGTGTACGGCCAGTGTAGGAGATCGCTCCCCACACCATGATGCCGGGTGTTGGCCCTGTGTGCCTCGGTCGTATGCAGTCCTGATTGTGGCGCTCACCTGCACGGCGCCAAACACGCATACGACCATCATAGGCACCAAGGCAGAAGCGACTCTCATCGCTGAAGACGACACGTCTCCATTCGTCCCTCCATTCACGCCTGTCGCGACACCACTGGAGGCGGGCTGCACGATGTTGGGGCGTGAGCGGAAGACGGCCTAACGGTGTGCGGGACCGTAGCCCAGCTTCATGGAGACGGTTGCGAATGGTCCTCGCCGATACCCCAGGAGCAACAGTGTCCCTAATTTGCTGGGAAGTGGCGGTGCGGTCCCCTACGGCACTGCGTAGGATCCTACGGTCTTGGCGTGCATCCGTGCGTCGCTGCGGTCCGGTCCCAGGTCGACAGGCACGTGCACCTTCCGCCGACCACTGGCGACAACATCGATGTACTGTGGAGACCTCACGCCCCACGTGTTGAGCAATTCGGCGGTACGTCCACCCGGCCTCCCGCATGCCCACTATACGCCCTCGCTCAAAGTCCGTCAACTGCACATACGGTTCACGTCCACGCTGTCGCGGCATGCTACCAGTGTTAAAGACTGCGATGGAGCTCCGTATGCCACGGCAAACTGGCTGACACTGACGGCGGCGGTGCACAAATGCTGCGCAGCTAGCGCCATTCGACGGCCAACACCGCGGTTCCTGGTGTGTCCGCTGTGCCGTGCGTGTGATCATTGCTTGTACAGCCCTCTCGCAGTGTCCGGAGCAAGTATGGTGGGTCTGACACACCGGTGTCAATGTGTTCTTTTTTCCATTTCCAGGAGTGTATTTATTTGTATAACATCATTTTTCCCAAATCCCTACTCTCTTTTATCTAAGTAATCCTTCAATGTATAAAATGTACTGCATAACAGGTACTTTTCAGCTGCCTTTTTAAATAAGTGTATTTTTGCAATTTCGTTTATCTCTTTTGGTAATTTATTGTACAGTTTTATTCCTTGGTAGAAAATGCTGTTTTGAGTTTTATGTTTATTTTTTCTTGACAAATGTAAGTTGAGTCTAGCTCTTGTTCCATGGTCATGGACAGAGCTGTTTGTGCAGTAATTACCAATGTTATTTTTTATGTGTACAACTGAATGGTAAATGTATTCACATGGAGCAGTTAAAATCTCCAGTGGTTTGAACAGATCTTTACAATGAGCTTTCGAGAAATCTGCAACAATGCTGTCAAGAGGCGAGGTAAGTGGAAATTTTGATTAGGACCAGATAATTGTTTCACTTCAGTTGCGCATTTAGTATAAAGACAAGGTGTATTGAGACCAGTTACGGTTCAGTTCAAATTAGCTCCTGCTTAGTCAAAGGTTAGCATACAAGCTTAAGTTGGATAACAGTTTGTGGGTGGACTTTTTATAGAGTGCGAGGTAAGTTTGGGCTTAATTTCATACAGAGACACATAGCAGTTAACGTACGTATGTCGACCATTTCTGCCAGGATAGTTCGTTGGTTCTTTTAGTAATACTTAGTCAGGTAGTGTTGCATTTCTCGTAAGCGAGAAATACCGCTGCGCTAATTGCACTAATGTTGTACTTCTTTTTCAGGTAGTTCATTGAATATTTCGTGATCACTTTGTGAAATTTTGTGTCGTATGACCATAATCGATTACATTATTACGTAAACAGTTAGCGTAATTGCTCGGGTTCTGTGTGGATTTCATTCAGTGTTGAATATTTTCGTGCACGATAGTAGAGTTTTTTCTTTCTTTGTTTGGTCATTGTAGCAATTCTGTTTTTACAGGAAACAGTATTTCAGCATGTGTGGCACAACAGAAAACAATATGAAAGGATGTTACGAAATAACAAGTCAGTGAAGGATGAGATAAACCATCTTGAGCAATTAGCAACTACCAATAATTTACGACAGACAGCAGGAAATTGCGCGGCTCCACAATTTTGACCAATTTTGCTAACAATAATGAAATAAAACAAACGTTGTGTAATGGAGACGCAATTTCTGTACCTGAGCGAGTCGGCGATAAGTCACCACAGGATAGCGAAAACTTACAAAAGTCACCACAGTTGTGCGAAATTTTGCAACAACTGGTACAAGGTATGTCGGAATCAGGTTTGGCGTCAGTTTCTTTTGAACAGCATTTGACAGCATTTTCAGCGAGTAATAACTCGGTATCACACGACGTGAGTCTGGTAAATTTGTTAGAATCAATTTGTAGAGAGTTGAAAAATCACGGAATGAAATGGGTAAAAGATTCAGAAAATTTGTGGGTGAGGAAGCAAAAAGAATAAGGTTAGAATGGAAGTCGTACAATGTATACATGAGCAAAGAAATGGCTACAAAAATGAATTTGAGATGAAATGATTAGGTAGGGCAAATATCGGATGAAATATGATTAGGTAGGGCAAAAATGAGAAATGGTTAGTTAGGGCAATGGAGCTAAATAATATGAACTTATAAGAATGTATGGAATATATGACAGAAAGAAGCAATAAAAAAAGAGTGTATTTGTTGGAAGTTCGATGAAATTGTGGGTAAAATGATTAAGAGGTCCACAAACTAAAGAATGAAATAAATCTAGATAGCATTCTAATTACTGACCATGTTAGCTATATAACAGACTTAGTTTGACTGATTGCATAAAGTATTCTTTGATGTGAACCTTAATTAGTACCTAATCCATGTTTTTCATAATTATATACCTTTGCTCTTCTTTTCTGGGTGTGTGTGACCACTACCCTCATGTGTTTGTTTCTTGTGTGTGGTCACTATCCTTATGTGTTTCTTTCCACCTTACTCCCTAGACTTTCGCGTATTTTACTTATGAAGAAGCAAACATATTTATTTGAATAGATTTAGAATTTTCTGTAGGTCATTCACACACGTATAATACTTGTTCCTTATCATGCCCGTTACTGTACACTGTTTCACATTATTTACTTGTCTGACGCTTCTGTAACTCGTTATTGTAAAACCATGATGCCAATTTTTTTCTTTTTGTACAGCCATAGAAATCTGTTGTTACCATTGCACTACATGTGCAGTACATATGTACAACTATGTAGAACCTTATTACTCCTGTCTTAATGTAGCTAACTGTATGTTGAAAATGTAACAAATTGTAACTGATTGACCATTCACCATAAATGATTGAGAAATGCCAAGCAGAAGAAATTTGTCTGCTGATTATATACTGACATATTCTCTGCAAATTTGTTGATATAGTCCAGCGATACAAGATGCAGCTAACTTTCAGAAGGAACTATACGATGCTAGAAGTTCTCTTTGGAGTTATCAGCGGATCTGCAGTCTACTTCAAGGAGATACTACTATGCATTTTACTATTTGTGCTTGTGTGGGGTAGTCAGCCGAGAACTCTTGTTTAGTCTCACTGAGTCAGCTTCCACGTAACTTCCCACAACAATGACATAATTGCGACAAGCTGGAGAAAGTTTTGGTCGTTTGTGACAAGGACGCCCTTCTACCTACTTTCGTTGTCCAAATTACTACTGCCGTATGTGACTGAGCTCCAGAAATGCAGACCTGGTGTCATACAGACACTCTTTAACCTACTTCCTCCGTGCAGCAAAACCAGTGTACATGACGAATACAACTTACTCTGAAAATTAGCCCTTTGTAGAACGTTGCCATAATCATGAAACATGACAACCTATCTATGGTGAGGTCTATCGATTACTTCATTCACATGTTCTTGAATTTTGTAAATATTTTGCGCTGATAGTTCTTTAACTCATATTCTTGTAAAAGTGTTTTTCTCTTTGTTTTTGTAACATGTTTTCTATATTCCTATCCGTAATGTTTAGAATTTTGTCATCATCCCATTCCTGCCTCAAATGACGCTCGTATAAAATTCTGCTAGGGTAAGGTGGAGGATATGTGAGGTAGGCATGCCATTTTGATTTTAGTAAGTGCACGTCAGACACCAAGTTATGTTACTGTTAAACAATCATTGGTCTTTGTTGTGGCACAGTCTTCGCCCGATACGTTCTTAGTTGAAGTGTGGTAGATGGTAGACTGTGTTGACTTGTATCTATTAGATGAAGAAAGCTTTACTGTAAAGGACAGAAAGGATGAATATGATATGTAATTGAGGGGCGAAAACAATATAAATTTTGAATAATGTTATTTTTTTTAAGAGAAGAACTCTGAAGTAAGACTGCAGCAAAGTGCAAGTAATTTGTCAGAATGATTCTTATTAGGTTGTTGACTTTGTTGACTTGCTGAGAGCTGAGAGAAAGGTCACCACATTTTCCTCAGTCGTGCATTAGCACATCAACTGACTAGACTGTGTCTGATTTTTGTAGAAATTCTCTCCTAACATTGTACTCCTTTTAAATCATTGTTCACTTTGTTAAACGTAGTATAGTTCAGACCATTGTTACGTGTGAAGATCACGCAAAGTTTTTTTCCGTCTTTCTGATTTTTATATTTCACTCTAAAATCGTTTTTCTTGGAATTTCATTTCATAGGGATAGGTACTCTCCCCATCTTACTGTTTAAAGAAGGTTTATCATTACGATTTATCACTTTGCACCACATGGTATGCAACAGTTTGAATATTGTTTGGAAATTTTGTTTTAAAAAATGGGAATCTAACTAAGCCTCTGCCTGGTTGCTGTTTGCTGTTGTGCTTTCGAGAAATCTGCAAAAATGATGTCAAGACGCGAGGTAAGTGGAAATTTTGATTAGGGCTAGATAATTGTTTTACTTCAGTTGCGCATTTAGTATAAAGACAAGTTGCATTGACACCAGTTACAGTTCAGTTCAAATTAGGTCCTGTTTTAGTCAAAGGTTAGCATAGGAGTTTAATTTGGATGACACTTTGTGGGTACATAGTTTTGGTAATATGTAGTCCTTTTAGAGAATGTGAGGTAAGTTTGGGCCATATTTCATGGAGAAAAACGTAGCGGGGAAGTTATAACTTTGTAAGTCTTTGATATTAAGCTTATTACTAATCTCATTTCTGCTACTTCTCATTACTTTTGTCTTTATTTACTCTTATTCCATATTCTGTACTCATTAGACTGTTCGTTCCATTCAGAACATCCTGTAATTGATCGTGACTTTCACTGAAGATAGCAATATCTGCTTCTCTGTGTATCCATTTTCCCTAAAAACAGCCATCAAATGCTCAAGTTCTTGGGTTAAGCTGTCTGCGTCGGAAACGGCATATGCTCTCTGTACCAAAGTCGTACGCAAGGACACCACTGCGTTGGTGTGGTGGATGACAACTCTTAGCATGCAGATACCAATCTGTGTGCGTCAGCTTTCGCTGAACACCGTGTCCCAAAGTACCATCTGGCTTTTTATAAACCATAACGTCTAAAAATGGAAGCATCCCATCATTTTCAACCTCCATAGTAAATTTGATACGGGGATGAAGACAATTGAAGTGGTCCAAAAATCTGTTAAGAGCATCACGTCCATGCGGCCAGACGAAGAAGGTATCATCCACGTGTCTCCAGAGGCTCGTTGGTTGCAAATCTGAAGTCCTCAGTGCCATGTCCTCGAAGTCCTCCATAAATAAATTGGCGATTGTGGGTGACAAAGGACTACCAATAGTCATTCTGTCATTCTGTCCAAAAATGTTACCGTTAAATAAAAAATACTTGGACGTCAGCACATGACGACAAAGCTTCACCAGCTCTTCATCCAGTTTTTCACTGATCAAACTAAGGAACTCTTCCAGAGTAAATAGGGATACCACATCGAAACTCACTAACAGATCTGAAGGACTCAACTTCAAAGATCCCAATCGTCGAATAAAATCCACCGAACTCGATATATGGTGTTCACACTTGCCAACAAATTGACTGAGAACAGATGATAAATAGTTTGCCAGGTTATAAGTGGGTGCAGCCAAATTACTAATAATAGGGCGTAGAGGAATCCATTCCTTATGCAACTTACGCAGACCATACAACCTAGGCGGAGCGGCAGCACCAGTATGAAGTTTCTTACGTAAATCATCTGACAACGAACTCCCAAGAGACTTCCTGTCACAGAGTTCATATGCTATGTAGAACAAGCAGTACACAGCCTACCCGAGGGTCAAGCAGAGGAAATACGACAAGAAGTGTCCGGCTCGACCACCGCGGGATAACATCAGCAGAGACCAGCTGGATCGCCGAAATATCAAGTTGATTTTAGGATCCGGCAGCAAACCCGAAGACACTTATTACGCCTGCAAAGCCTACGTAATCACACAGAGCCTTTATATTTGTGCTTGAAGCGTGTTGTAGCAGAAATAATTTGTAAATTCTGTAAAACCCCGTATTAATGAAGCCGCTTTCAAGGAAATCCCGCTTTTAAGGAATACTTTCGCTGGTCCCGGCGATAACGCCATAAAAACAGTGCTCCTGAAATTCGGTTTTAACGAATCGCGCTTTCTCTTTAATCCCGCTTTTGAGGAATAAGTGTGTTACAATTCGCAAATTAAAATACGGTTTGCAGCTGCACTTCTTGTTTTCGCACATTAAATCGTAACGTTAGGCTCTGATCATTGGCATTCTTAAAATATATGTCAGCGTTAGCGTTCGGATATTGGTCTCGTATCGATAGTTGTGAAGTTATCGAGATTGGTGAATGCTAAACGGATCATTTGAAAACGCAATTCTGCCGCGCTCCAGCTGTCGTGTGTGACGCTATAAAGTGAAAGCATTACAGTAAGTGTATACTACAGTTGTGTAGTCTACTTACAATAGTGTTTTTGTACGTGTTAAGATGGCTAGCAAACGAAGAAAACTGACGATACAGCAGAAGCTAACAATTATTCGGGATTTTGAAGAGAATCGCAATACCTGTATGAAATTACGCGACGTTGCAAAGAAGCACGATCTGGCGCCATCATCTTTTGTGCCGAATAATAAAAAATAAGGAGGTTTTATTAAATTTAGAAGCACGCGCGTTTCATGTTCAAAGCCGTAGGAACTTCTCCATTACATTGGTTTCAGGGAAAAGAGCCGTATATATTCCCATAGGTGGCAATGTGTTGCGTGAGACGGCGCGAGAAATTGCACTGAGGGTGGGATATAAGAACTTCAGTGCATCTGACGGCTCGCTAGATCGTTTTAAAAAACCGTCACAGTCCCTCAACCCAAAATTTAAGTGGAGAAAGTGCGTCTGTGGACAACGAAAGTGTGGAGCAGTGGAAAAGTTATACTTTGCCTCGTCTGATTCAAGGGTATGATTGGAAAAATATTTTTAATGCCGATGAGACGTGTATTTTATAACCTCCTTCCATCTAAAACGCTTTCAATTAAGGGTGAAAAATGTCATGGGGGACAAAAAAAAGTAAAGAGAGAATGACAGCATTATTGTGCGTGAACAATGACGGAAGTGAAAAGTTGCCACCTTTAATTATTGGTAAATTTAAAACTCCGAGGTGTTTTAAGAACATAAAGGCACTTCCGTGCAAATATGAGTTTAACAAAAATGCCTGGATGACGCCAGATATTTTTTGTAAGGTTTCTGAGGAGCTTGGACTCAATGATGGGTGCAGCAGGAAGAAAGATTTTACTGATCCTAGATATTTGCCCTGCTCATCCCAAAGATACCTCATTTTTAAGAAATATAAATGTTTTGTACCTTCCTGCTAACTGCACAAGTCACTTGCAACCATTCGACTTAGGCATAATCCATTCAGTTAAAGCTAAATATACTGGGTGATCAAAAAGTCAGTATAAATTTGAAAACTTAACAAACCACGGAATAATGTAGATAGAGAGGTAAAAATTGACACACATGCTTGGAATGACATGGGGTTTTATTGGAATAAAAAAAACAAAGTTCACAAAATGTCCGACAGATGCGCGTCGTTTGGTGATGATCGTGTGCTCAGCCGCCACTTTCGTCACGCTTGGCCTCCCAGGTCCCCAGACCTCAGTCCGTGCGAGTATTGGCTTTGGGGTTACCTGAAATCGCAAGTGTATCGTGATCGACCGACATCTCTAGGGATGCTGAAAGACAACATCCGACGCCAATGCCTCACCATAACTCCGGACATGCTTTACAGTGCTGTTCACAACATTATTCCTCGACTACAGCTATTGTTGAGGAATGATGGTGGACATATTGAGCATTTCCTGTAAAGAACATCACTTTGTCTTACTTTGTTACGTTAATTATTGCTATTCTGATGAGATGAAGTGCCATCTTTCGGAAATTTTTTGAACTTTTGTTTTTTTTGCTTCTAATAAAACCCCATGTCATTCCAAGCATGTGTGTCAATTTGTACCTCTCTATCTACATTACTCCGTGATTTATTCACTTTTCAAATTTATACTGACTTTTTGATCACTCAGTAGGATGGTTCTAGTACAGAAATCAGTTTTAAATTTGCCAAGAAACATTTTCATGTTCACCGTATTTTTGTATCCAGCACAAGGTGAGTTTGTGATTATGGAGTATTTATATGGCCTAAATAGCCTAGGTTCCAATTTTGATCCTGGAGCACTTATTTAGTGCAGTTTGACCAAAACCCTTATTTAAGGAAAACCCTCTTTTAAGGAACAAAGTTTTTGGTCCCCGGAGATTCGTTAAGAAGGGGTTTTACTGCTCCAATCCCCCGGTTCCTGTAAAACTTTTCTGTGGGGTGAGGGGAGTATGTGGAGGGGGGGGGGGGGTTCAGGTGCCCCCATCGCTTTGAGGCGCAAATTTCAGAAATCAGATCACCCCTCCCTCCCTCCAGATACCCCGAACTGGAATCCCCTCTGCCCCACTACCAGCGAGCAAGGTGGCTCACTGGATGGCACAAACTGAACTCGCATTCGGGAGTACGATGGTTCAAATACCAGTCTGGCCATAAAGATTTAGGTTTTCAGTGGCTTCACTAAATCGCTCGAGGCAAATGCCGAGATGGTTCCTTTGAGAGAACACGGCCGATTTCCTTCCCCCCCACGGCCGATTTCCTTCCCCGTCCTTGAGTCATTCCACGCTTGTACTCCGCCTCCAGCGGCCCCGATGCCGACTGGGCGTTAAACCCTGGCCTTCGTTCCTACTTTCACGTTTTTCACCCCACTGCGGGCTGAAAAGACCAGCGACACTCCAATTGGCCGGGGTCTCAAACACCCTGTCCAATCCTTAATTAAGGAATGAAAAAAGCTTACTTTTTTTAAAAAGCTATTAGATCGTAGCAGGCGAGTTTTTGATTAGCACCGAGTGGCGCAGTCCACAGCAATGTACGATGGCGGTTTGAAAAGTTCTCGGAACGGAACAGGAAAAAAGTACTAACATCGCTGAAACTTCTTTTATTTTTCAGTGTAGTCTCCTTGTACGTTAATGCACTTGGTCCAACGGCGTTCCAGTGCGTTGATCCCATCTCGGAAATGAGTTTCCTCCAGGCCTGCAAAATAGTTGTCAACTCGGGCTATCAATTCTTCTTCTGAAGTGAATCTTCGCCCACCAAGAAAGATTTTCAGACTTGGGACGAGACGGAAGTCTGACGGAGCCATATCAGGTGAATAAGGCGGATACGGCAACAATTCATTCACTGATTCGTGTAATTTTGCGATGGCGACGGCATGATTTTTTTTGATCCAGCTTCAAACACCCATCTTGCAGATAATTTTTTCATTTCTACTTCTTCAGTTAAAATGTGATATACCCTTTCAGATGACATCTGGCAAGCGTGAGCAATTTCACGCACTTTCAATCGGCGATCCTCCATTTTGTGCACTCTTGTAACGATTTCTGGAGTACTGACATAGTTGACTATGAAGGAACACAGTTCCCCAGCGTGTTCTGGAAATCGGCACGAATGTCCTTTGCTATCACACCTTTCTTTACAAAGTACTTAATCACTGCTCGAATCCCGATTTTTCCCATCTTCGCAAATCACTACGTGGGAACAACAGAGCCACGTCGCCACCACAGCTCTCTTCCGAGAGCACTGACGCGGCATCAGTGTTGCCGGTGTTAAAACATCCTCTAGGTATGTGAAATAACGGTCACTAAAAATCCGCTAGATGTCGCAAAACTTTCTTAAGAGCAAAGATATGTCGGTGGCCGGGGAGGGGGGGGGGGGGGGGGGAATTATTATATTTGTCTTCAGCTCTTGGTTATTGCCAGGCAATAATGTACTACAACACCTACAACATATTTTTAATGGTCCAATTTTCCTTTTATTCCTGCGATATTTTAGAAACTTGGTATGAAACACTACAAATCACATTAATTTATTGATAAATGGTACTGTAAGTTTATTATTTTCAACAACAAAATTAGTCTAACATATGCAAAGTTAGAAAAAACGGAAAAAAATTAAATTTGTAAACGGAGCCATCGAATGTTCCACTCAATCGAAATTACTCGTGTCTCAACCTTCCGATCTGAAAAGACAAAATGAAAAGTAGTTGTAACTATGTACATGAGATTATTAATAAAATAAAATACATACACTGTGACATTTTAATCGTGTTACATTGCAAGGCCAAATAATGTAGCTACTCATAACTCCAACTTGTATTATGAGACAAACCCTGAAATCGCGGAAAACATCGGCTGTTTCACAGAAAAAGACCAGTGCCACTCAAAAAATATACGGAGTAGCTAATTTTTTGCGATTTCACGGCTGGTCCCATGGCAGAAGTTGTTCGCAATGATGAGTAACTTCGATTCGACTTTTGATGCAACATGTCACTTTCATGAATGAAAATACAATTATTAGCTAAATGCTTTTACCTTAATTTCAGAATCATGTAAGAAGTCTCCAGGATCATCAATTGCGTTAACTGAAGAAGAAGTTGAACCCTTTCCAGTTTCTCTTGGTCTTCCTTTGGCGACTTGGTTAATAACATCTTCTGGGAGATCATAAGTCGAGCAACTCATGTTTTTAATCTTGAGTCGGTTTCTGATGAGAAGAAGAGAATTTACAGTTTGTTCATAAAGTCTGTTCCGAAGCTTATTTTTCACAATATTCATGGAGCTAAATACCCTTTCCACTTCGGCGTTTGAATGTGGTGAAGATAGAACAGCAATAGCGAAATCACTTAAATCCTTGAAGGTGTTTATTCCAATCGCATTTTTAAATTCGGCTACTTTAGCCCAAAACCTAATAGTGTCCCCGTTTAGCGGATTCCAATCAACGAAGTGAATAGTTTGCCACTGCTGCAAAATTTTGTCAATTTTTTCGTCAGAGTATCCAATTTCCTTTACAAGGTTAGTTAATGACGTCTCGTTTGGTTGTTTCAAAGTTTCTTCCTCACCCAAGAGTGCTTTTTTTTTTCTAAAGCTTTGTAGTTGGCTGCAAGTCTTTTTTGGATTTCTTCTCCTAACTTTACGTTAAAATCAATTCACCGTTTTTTAAGCTCCTGCAATACTAACATTATGATTTTCTGGAAGCTTCTGCACGTGTGACTCAAAAAGATATCCGAGGTAGGGGACGGGATTAAGGTGGTCTCTTATTTTGAGATCTGTGTAGTCTTGGTCGGTTGTTGCTGCCGTCGGCAACAGAATTCTTTGGCAGACTGAACGCAGCAAAGCCATCAAACAACAGTTTTACGGGGTTTGCTTTTTCACTCTCAAAGATTTTGATTGTCTGTTGCACCTCACCAAGAATTGTTTGCAAAAAGTACATATAGAGTCGATTCCGTTCATCTGAGTGCATATTATAAAGCATATTCGCTGTGTAACATCGATCTTCAGTAGTCTTAAAATGCATCTTAATTCATCCCACTGGGATAAAATTCTTGCTATAGCCGGTTCGATAGATAGCCATCGTGCGTCACACGCTTTCAGTATTTTTAACGGTGCATCACCGCAATTAATTAGCTTAAAAATATTTTTATACTCAATTTGGCGCTTTGACGAGTGTGAGAACCAGGTGTAGGTTCCATGGACCAGAAACTCTATGTTTCGTGGCAAAGTGATTTCTGATGCGTTCCTTACTGCCAACAGTAATGAGTGACATGGACAAGGTATCAAAATGAGATGTGGAAGATTGTGTTGCGTTTTCAGAATTGTATACACGCTGTTGCTGGAACCAGTCATAACAGCTGCATTATCGGTTCCTATTTCAATTAAATTTTGTAGTTTGAGGCCCTCAACTTTTAAACTCTGAAAAAGTGCCGATACCATTCCGACCGCATCAGAACTCTCCAGGGCCTGAAAAGCTAAAAACGCAGACAGTACTTTTTTTAATTTAAACTGAAATATCTTACGACGATCCCGAGATATTTCCTGATCCTTACATTTGTTGATTCATCTAATAATAAACTATATTTTCGGTCACCTATGTCACTTAAAAGTTCCTTTTTGAAATGAGGTGCTAGAATATAATTTATTAGCTCCGTACGTTTGGTTCTATGTAATTTCATGTCGTTTGTTGATTTCGAATCCTTAAAGCATTTTTTACACACGCCAGTCAAGTGATCAATGTTGGAAATTGAGCTATGTTCAGCAATGTAAAACGCTAACGTACACTCAGCTCTTGCACATGAATTACAAGTTTTCACTGGTACTGCAGAAAATGTCAGTTGCTTATTTTGAGAAATTAGTTCATATTTTCTCTATGTTTTTTCGTTTCCAAATGCTTTTTCAAATCGTTAATTTTTGCATACATTTCGGACTGACAATAGCTACAATAGGCTTCATTTGAGTTACCTGGCACAGGCTTCAACCAATGTTTGAACGCCATGCGGTTTACCCACTCTTTTCTATAACTCTGGCTGTAGACCTTTCTTTTAGGCGGCACTTCCATGATTTTTTTATAACTGCGTTAATTCCACACAACTACTATCGTTACACAATCAAAACCGATAATTTGTAAACAGCAGCAAGAACTAACGACACCGCAACACGTCGATACAACTAAAATCAATATGACATTCCAAACAGTCCACTTCCAATACAGTATTCTTGTTCTAACTCATTGTTGAGTCACGAACCTCCTACACTTTTTCTGCAGGTTCGCTAGTGCAGTGCCGCCAAGCGGCTGTTCTGCATAAACGCTGCGAAACGATTGTGCGTTTAGTAACTGAAGTGCAAAAAGCACATTCAAAATAAAAATGTGGTCGTATTTCAGACTTACTATGGCACTAAAAATTGCAGCAGCTTTCAAAACTATCACTTTTTTGATTTCCAAAGAATGCTGTCAGGAATGTGAATAATTATTATAGGAATCTAAAAAAATGCCCATTTTAACGTACTTACACTTTTAGACTTGCGAGAAAATATTTACATTTTCTATTCACTCGTTTGGCATTAGAACTTTGACACTTCCGAGACTGGCAAAAATCTCTTTATCATCTTTTCATAACGTTACTACTGTGTAAATGGCTGACCGTTTCTCGGATACAAATAAGCTTGTCAGTTGACAACTTTTCCAATCTGTACCTATTAATATACTAGTATTTGGCTTCATACTTCAGTTTCATTAAAAAAGAAAAGTAAACACAGCTGTGCATTTTTGTACTAGATTAAGGAAATATGTGGATCTTTTTGTACATAATTAAGATAGCCGAATATAAGTTTCCAAGAAAATTGTTAAAATTAGCAGGTCGTAAGAAAGCTCATGATAGCAAGGAAGCGTTTTGAATCGCAACTGACTACATCATGCGAGTATAAACGAAGAGTTAATTGAAGTCTCTAGCGGATACTGGTGGTGTAAAAGTATTTTGCGGTACAATATGCATGCGTTCAGTTTTTCTCCCTAGAGTAATCTTTTATTTTCCCTCCCCACAAGGCGAATTAGGGAAGTAAAGTAATGTTAGTACCTATTGGGAAGAGAAAATTAGCACAACACTGAGGATGTAGCGGTGGTCCATAGCCGAAAGTGACTGAGTTTTAAGACCGACTCATATGCAAAAGATTTAAAAGGTAACTTAGTCTTGGCTGCCTAAAAAGTCGCTAAATTTTTTTTCCGCTAAAGCCACAATTTTGCCCTCTAAAAGTTCATAAAATCTGCTAGTTCTAGCGACTTTGTGGCGTGTTTACAGGCAACAGTCCAACGAATATCACGTGAAGAACTTGTCGCGCTAGCCCTGACCTCTCGTGGTGATTCCGAGAACTTTTCAAACCACCCTCGTACACACCTACTACATAATCGATTTAACATATCGAAGCATGTCTTTCATCAAAGTCCGCCACGCAAACGGACAAGCGTTTCGTTACGTGCGTGACACTCGAAACTTTTCCATCCACCGAGACCGTATTCTCTTTTGGAGCAATACCAATGAACGCAGCCCCGATTCTTAAAAGAATTAAACACCCATGTAAAAAAAAAAAAGTTCAGCTTTAAAAGAAGCTAGTTTTTCATGTATCTCAATAATTATGACGTCACACCCCCGGAACTATGCGGAAGGATTGCACTTCTGTCATGTTGAACGATTCTCTTCAGTCGTTGTTGGTCTCGTTCTTGCAGGATCTTTTTCCGGCCGCAGCGATGTCGGATATTTGATGCTCTACCGGGTTCCTGATATTCACAGTACATTCGTGAAACAGTTGCACGGGAAAATTCCCACTTCATCGCTACCTCGCAGATGCTGTGTCCCATCGCTCGTGCGCCGACTGTAACAAGATGTTCAAACTCACTTAAACCTTGATAACCTGCCATTGCAGCGGCAGTAACTGATTTAACAACTGCGGCAGACATTTTTCTTATATAGGCGTTGCCGAATGCAGCGCAGTATTCAGTCTGTTTACATATCTCTGTATTTGAATACGCATGACTATACCAGTTTCTATGGCGGTTCTGCGTACTTATTTCTGAGTAGACTATGAGAGCATTTTGAGTTTTTAAATTCGGTCAGTAATTATGTGAATACTGAGAATGAAGTTTTTGTTGTGATTGTAAGCCATTGAATAGGCATCCTGAAAATGGGACTGTGCAGCATGAATGGTGAAGCTTGAACTTCGTTTGCCACTTAGTAATACAGATATTGTCTTGGCCCTTAACACTTCCATATTCTATCGATGGAAAGCGAAATGATTAGGCAAAGGAAGATGAGGACGCAAAAAGTGAAAGGGAAAAGGGGCATAGAAAAGTTTATGTGGAATAGTAAAACGGAGAGGCATAAAGAAAGAAGGGGAAATGAAAACGCGAAAACGAAAAGGTAAATTGAAAATAGCAAAGGAAACTACGAAAGGTAGGAGAAGAAATGGAAATGGAAGAGAAGAAGGGGACGTAAAAGTAGAAGTAGATGAAAGTAGAAACAGATGAAGAGCATGGCAGGAGAGAGATGAGAGGAGACATGAAAGAGGCTGGGGAAAACTGAACAGAGAAGAGAAAAAGGAGGAGTGGTGAGAAGATGACTAGAAAGAGATGAATGTTGTTGTTGTTGAGGTCTTCAGTCCTGACTCTCCACGCTACTCTATCCTGTGCAAGCTGCTTCATCTCCCAGTACTTACTGCAACCTACATCCTTCTGAATCTGCGTACTGTAACCATCTCTTGGTCTCCCACTACGATTTTTACCCTCCACACTGCCCTCCAGTACTAAATTGATGATCCCTTGATGCCTCAGAACATGTCCTACTAACCGGTCCCTTCTTCTAGTCAAGTTGTGCAACAAACTCCTCGTCTCCCCAATCCTATTCAATAACTCCTCGTTAGTTATGTGATCTACCCATCTAATCTTCAGCATTCTTCTGTAGCACCACATTTCGAAAGCTTCTATTCTCTTCTTGTCCAAACTATTTATCGTCCACGTTTCAGTTCCATACATGGCTACACTCCATACAAATACTTTCAGAAACGACTTCCTGACACTTAAATCTATACTCGATGTTAACAAATTTCCCTTCTTCAGAAACGCTTTCCTTGCCATTGCCAGTCTACATTTTATGTCCTCTCTACTTCGACCATCATCAGTTATTTTGCTGCCCAAATAGCTAAACTCCTTTACTACTTTAACCCTCTCATTTCCTAATCTAATTCCCTCAGCATCACCCGACTTAATTCGACTACATTCCATCATCCTCGCTTAGCTTTTGTTGATGTTCATCTTACATCCTCCTTTCAAGACACTGTCCATTCCGTTCAAGTGCTGTTTACTGTCTCTGACAGAATTACACTGTCGTCGGCGAACCTCAAAGTTTTTACATCTTCTCCATGGATTTTAATACGAATATGAGATGAATATGATGATATAAAAGTAGGACTAGAGGCAGTTGACGACGTAAATGTAGGAACATGTGAAGGGTGACAGTGTTGAGAAAAAAGGTGGCGGAGGGCGCAGAGACAGTGGAGAAGTGGGAGGAGAAGGCTACATTGACGCTGCAAACGATGATACTGGCACAGGAAGTTTTGGATGGGAAGAATGCAGAGGAGAACCTGAACGCTGGCTAAATAGCTGGGCGGCTGAGGGCCAAATATAATTAGAAGCAGTGGAAGGAGCTGTAAGCGGAGTTACGGGACAAGACGTTGCCAGAAGAAAGACATCCATTAGTACAATGGCGGTGTTACCTCTTGCTAAAAGCGGTGCTGATGTAATGTCTGTTTGCTGCTCTCTCGCTCTGTCTCTCTCTCTCTGTCGCCGTCTGTGTGTGTGTGTGTGTGTGTGTGTGTGTGTGGGGAGAAAACACGGATATGCATATCCAGTGCTGTCGCCGTTACGAACCATCCTCTAGTCAAGTGTGTGCGGAGCCTGTTAGCTACAGCCTAATGTGAGACGCTGTGATGTGGAGTGGGGGAGAGGGGAGGGAGGGAGGGTAATAGTCCCGACGAGAGAGCGCAAACACATTACGTCCGTCTCCAGCTCGCCTCTCTGTGACTGTCGCACTAGGTGCGCCAGCGTGATTCCAGCAGGGGTCGTTCCAGCTGGTGAACAACTTTGTAACCCACACGTCTCTTCTGGCGTACTGATTCCAATTGCGACTCCATTTTTTTTTTTCTGTGCAACGTTTCAATGTCTGAACTGAATCGTCCACTCAGGCGTTTCGAAGGAAGAAACGAAGACTGCGGTTTAATGTCCCGTCGACGACTGTGTCATCACAGTCAGAGAACGCCGGCTCATACGTCCGATGGAGACTACCAGTTACCGTTTTGTAGTCTTCAGTCCGAAGATTGGTTTGAGGCAGCTCCACTAGTGCGATGCTACATTTTTTTTTAAATCTTTATTGCAGTACATAATAATTATACAATACAACCCACCACCTTAATGATTAGTGGGTCCTAAGTGATACAATGTTGTATGTTATTTGCAGCTATTACAGTTAATTTTGTAAACTACAGGCAGTGTAAACAGTAAAGGTTAATGGGCTAACTTACGATCTTTCGTTAAACTATACACTACTGCAAGGCCCGGGAGTAGACAACATTCCATTAGAACTACTGACGGCCTTGGGAGAGTCAGTCATGACAAAACTCTACCATCTGGTGAGCAAGATGTATGAGACAGGCGAAATACCCTCAGACTTCAAGAAGAATATAATAATTCCAATCCCAAAGAAAGCAGGTGTTGACAGATGTGAAAATTACCGAACTATCAGTTTAATAAGTCACAGCTGCAAAATACTAACGCGAGTTCTCTACAGACGAATGCAAAAACTGGTAGAAGCCGACCTCGGGGAAGATCAGTTTGGTTTCCGCAGAAATGTTGGAACACGTGACGCAATACTCACCTTACGCCTTATCTTAGAATAAAGATTAAGGAAAGGCAAACCTACGTTTCTAGCATTTGTAGACTTAGAGAAAGCTTTTGACAATGTTGACTGGAATACTCTCTTTCAAATTCTAAAGGTGGAAGGGCTAAAACACAGGGAGCGAAAGGCTATTTACAATTTGTACAGAAACCATATGGCAGTTATAAGAGTCGAGGGGCATGAAAGGGAAGCAGTGGTTGGGAAAGGAGTGAGACAGGGTTGTAGCCTCTCCCCGATGTTATTCAATCTGTATATTGAGCAAGCAGTAAAGGAAACAAAAGAAAAATTCGGAGTAGGTATTAAAATCCATGGAGAAGAAATAAAAACTTTGAGGTTCACCGATGAGATTGTAATTCTGTCAGAGACAGCAAAGGACTTGGAAGAGCAGTTGAACGGAATGGACAGTGTCTTGAAATGAGGATATAAGATGAACATCAACATAAGCAAAATCAGGGTAATGGAATCTAGTCGAATTAAATCGGGTCATGCTGAGGGAATTAGATTAGGAAATGAGACACTTAAAGTAGTAAAGGAGTTTTGCTATTTGGGAAGCAAAATAACTGATGATGGCCGAAGTAGAGATGATATAAAATGTAGACTGGCAATGGCAAGGAAAGCGTTTCTGAATAAGAGGACTTTGTTAACATCGAGTATGGATTTAAGTGTCAGGATGTCGTTTCTGAAAGTATTTGTACGGAGTGTAGCCACGTATGGAAGTGAAACATGGACGATAAATACTTTAGACAAGAAGAGAATAGAATCTTTCGAAAAGTGGCGCTACAGAAGAATGCTGAAGATTAGATGGGTAGATCACATAACTAATGAGGAGGTATTGAATAGAATTGGGGACAAGAGGAGATTGTGGCACAACTTGACAAGAAGAAGGGATCTATTGGTAGGACATGTTCTGAGACATCAAGGGATCACACATTTAGCATTGGAGGGCAGCGTGGAGGGTAAAAATGGTAGAGGGAGACCAAGAGATGAATACACTAAGCAGATTCAGTAGGGTGTGGGCTGCAGTAGGTACTGGGAGATGAGGAAACTTGCACAGGATAGAGTAGCATGGAGAGCTGCATCAAACCAGTCTCAGGACTGAAGACCACAACAACAACAAAGCTACTTTTTCGTAATCCTAACTGCTTGCAGCGTTACAGATGTGTCAGTGTGGGTGTAAACCTACTTCAAGGCCTTGATCATCGAGCTAATCCCGATGACCGTGACCCTGACACTGGGCAGTCCAGAACTACTAGTCGCTGCAGGTTCCTATTTTAGTATCTACTTCTAATCCTGCTAACTACTAACTAACCTACTGGTGCCGTCATAATCGTGAAGTCGGTGTACCCCTGTCCCCCTAGCCCTGCTCGTGGCGGATTCCAACTTACAGGTCGACCTGCCCACGCACAGGCGGTACAGGATTAGGGTACTAGGACACGGTCTGTTTTGAGCAACAAACACTACCTCCCTTAAAGAACGGTATTCCATATTACATATTGAACGAAAATACCCAAAATATGTTGAGTCCCTGATTTGTTTCTCCCCAATATTTGCAGTGATTCTAAATACAAACGTGGATGAACTGAGTTTCTAATTGCGAAAGTCCCTCAGGTATGCAGTCAGAACTTTGGGTGTTACCTCCTTTGTAGAATGAAGGCTTTCACGACCGGGTGACATGGCTGTTGATATTCTTTCCGGGGTGTGAGGTCCTGGTCCAAGACCTTTTCTCCCTTGTCACTGGACGAAACGTAAGGAGCAGAAAAGTTCTTGGACCACGACCTCACATCCCGGAAAGTATATCAACAGCGATACCTCATTTGCCAGGCTGGTCAAGGTTTCAAAAGTCTCTTCGTGTCTCAGTAGGTCGTATGTGTTGTTGTTTGTTAGTTGTTGTCTTAATGTCACCGGCCGGAGTGGCCGACCGGTTCTAGGCGCTAGAGTCTGGAACTGCGCGACCGCTACGGTCGCAGGTTAGCATCCGGCCTCGGGCGTGGGTGTCTGTGATGTCCTTAGGTATAAGAAGTTCTAAGTTCTAGGGGACTGATGACCTCAGATGTCCCATAGTGCTCAGAGCCATTTGAACCAATCTTAATGTAACTGCTACATCATCGAAAAGGGGGCCACTCATAAACCACATGGTCGGGAGTACCCTCCGTAGCGCCACAGCCACACTCAGGTGTAGCCCTCCTCCCAAACCGACACAGGTATGTCGGGTAGAGCCCATGACCAGTGAGAAAATGAATTAAAACCCGGGTTGGTTCGAAGTACCTCGTGCCTAACCTTTCTTTAACATTCGGCAGGAGTCTTAAGGTTCTTCTGCCAGATTCATCCATTTCCCAAGATTCCTGCCATAAATCCTCGCCCCTTCTCCGTATCTCTCCCTTGGCCCTAGCCTCAACTCCCAGAATATTTTCTATTTTCGTGTCGCTCCCTTTCTTAGCCCAGTACCATGCTGCTTGCTCTCGAATTTTAATGCCCAGAGGACAGAGCCCCATTATCACTAATAGGGCACCACCTGGGGATGTTCTATCAGCCCCCACAGATCTTAACAGCATCTTCCTCTGTACTCTTGTCACTGCCATGGCAGGCACCACCCTTGTGACCCTGTGTACCCAGACTCCCGAGCGGTAACCCACTAACATTTATTTTATTGTGGAATTATGTTATAAAGTAAAATAAAAATTTCAAAATGTTGTTACGTGGACTATCCAGAAAATAACAGACGTTTTGGTCTATCGCAGGGGTGGCCGAGGCTACAGCCGCCATCTTGGTGCCATATGTACATCTGCGTCGACATAGACACTTCGTAAGCTACCGTACGGTGCATGGCGGAGGGTATCCTGTACCACTACTTAACATTTCCCCTTCTGTTCCACTCGCAAATAGAGAGACGGAAAAACGGCTATCTATATGAGCACTAATTACTCCTATCTTATATTTATGACACTGACGCGCATCGTATGTTGACGGCAATGGAATCGTTCGGCAGTCGGCTGCAGATGCCGGTTCTCCAAATTTTCTGAGTAGTGTTCCTCGAAAAGAACGTCGCTTTGGCTCTAAAGATTCCCATTTGAGTTCCCGAAGCATCTCCCTAACACTGACGTGTTGTTTGAACACACCGGTGCCAAATCTAGCAGCCCGCCTTTGAATTGCTTCCATGTCTTCCCTCAATCTGACCTGGTACAGATCCCAAACACTCGAGCAGTACTCAAGAATAAGTCGCACCAGCGTCTTGTATGCGGTCTGACTAACAGGTGAACCACTCTTTCCTAAAAGTCTCCCAATAAACCAAAGTCGACTATTCGCCTTTTCTACCAGAGTTCTCACACGTTCGTTTCACTTCATACCGCTTTGCTACGATGCGCTCAGCTACACTACTGGCCGTTAAAATTGCTACACCAAGAAGAAATGCAGATCATAAACGGGTATTCAATGGACAAATATATTATGCTAGAACTGACATGTGAGTACCTTTTCGCGCAATTTGTGTGCACAGATCCTAAGAAATCAGTACCCAGAACAACCATCTCTGGCCGTAATAACGGCCTCGATACACCTGGGCATTGAGCCAAACAGAGCTCGGATGGCGTGTACAGGTACAGCTGCCCGTGCAGCATCAACACGATACCACAGTTGATCAAGAGTAGTGACTGGCGTATTGTGACGAGCCAGTTGCTCGGCCAACATTGACCAGACGTTTTCAGTTGCTGAGAGATCTGGAGAATGTGCTGGCCAGGACAGCAGTCGAATATTTTCTGTATCCAGAAAGGCCCATACAGGACCTGCAACATGCGGTCGTGCATTATCCTGCTGAAATGTAGGGTTTCGCAGGGATCGAACAAAGGTTAGAACCACGTGTCGTAACACATCTGAAATGTAACGTCCACTGTTCAAAGTGCTGTCAATGTGAACAAGAGGTGACCGAGACGTGTAACCAATGGCACCCCATACCATCACGCTGGGTGATACGCCAGTATGGCGATGACGAATGCACGCTTCCAATGTGCGTTCACCGCGATGTCGCCGAACACGGATGGGACCATCGTGATGCTGTAAACAGATCCTGGATTCATCCGAAAAAATGACGTTTTGCCATTCGTGCACCCAGGTTCGTCGTCGAGTACACCATCGCAGGCGTTCCTCTCTGTGATGCAGCGTCAAGGATAACCGCAACCACGGTCTCCGAGCTGATAGTCCGTGCTGCAGCAGACGCCGTCGAAATGTTCGTGCAGATGGTTGTTGTCTTGCAAACGTCCCCATCTGTCGGCTCAGGGATCGAGACGTGGCTGCACGATCCGTTACAGCCGTGGGGATAAGATGCCTGTCATCTCGACTGCTAGTGACACGAGGCCGTTGGGATACAGCATGGCGTTCCGCATTACCCTCCTGAACATACAGATTCAATATTCTGCTAACAGTCATTGGATCTCGACCGACGCGAGCAGCAATGTCGCGATACGATAAATCGCAATCGCGATAGGCCACAATCCGACCTTTATCAAAGTCGGAAACGTGATGGTACGTATTTCTCCTGCTTACACGAGGCATCATTACAACGTTTCACCAGGCAACGCCGGTCAACTGCTGTTTGTGTATGAGAAATCGGTTGGAAACTTTCCTCGTGTCAGCACGTTGTAGGTGTCGCCACCGGCGCCAACCTTGTGTGAATGCTCTGAAAAGCTAATCATTTGCATATCACAGCATCTTCTTCCTGTCGGTTAAATTTCGCGTCTGTGGCAAGTCATCTTCGTGGTGAAGCAATTTTAATGGTCAGTAGTGTATTTAAACGACTTCAGTGTGTCAAGCATGGCACTAGTAATAATGTATCCAATCATAACAGGTTTGTCCTTCCTATTTATCGACATTAACTTACATTTTTCCACATTTAAAGCTAGCTGCTATTCATCACACGAACTGGAAATTTTGTCTAAGTCGTCTTTTATTTTCCTACAGACACTCAACTTCGACACCTTACTGTACACCACAGCATCATCAGCAAACAACCACATGTTGCTGTCCACCCTGTCCGCAAAATCATTTATCTATACAGGGAACAACAGCGGTCCCATCACAGTTCCCTGGGGCACGCCCGACGCTACCCTTGTCTCTGATGAATACTCGCCGTCGAGAGCGATGTACTGGGTCGTATTACGACGTGCATTCAAGGCCTCCGATTATTTTTCTCCGGACTGGAAAGAGATAGAAACATGCGCATTGTTTTAAAATGAGGCGGCGTTGATTGTCACTACGTCCCAGAGATGGCAGCACCGTATGGCAGATGGAATTTTACCGCCAGCGGCGAGAATGAGAACCGTTTTAAATACTTAAAATGGCGACGTTTTCCTTACTTGAACAGCGTGCAATCATTCGTTTTCTGAATTTGCGTGGTGAGAAACCAATTGAAATTCATCGACAGTTGAAGGAGATGTGTGGTGACGGAGTTACGGATGTGTCGAAAGTGCGTTCGTGGGTGCGACAGTTTAATGAAGGCAGAACACCGTGTGACGACAAACCGAAACAACCTCGGGCTCGCACAAGCCGGTCTGACGACACGATCGAGAAAGTGGAGAGAATTGTTTTGGGGGATCGCCGAATGACTGTTGAACAGATCGCCTCCAGAGTTGGCATTTCTGTGGGTTCTGTGCACACAATCCTGCACGACGACCTGAAAATGCGAAAAGTGTCATCCGGATGGGTGCCACAAATGCTGACGGACGACCACACGGCTGCCCGTGTGGCACGTTGCCGGGCAATGTTGACGCGTAACGACAGCACGAATGGGACTTTCTTTTCGTCGGTTGTGACAATGGATGAGATGTGGATGCCATTTTTCAATCCAGAAACAAAGCGCCAGTCAGCTCAATGGAAGCACACAGATTCACCGCCACCAAAAAAATTTCGGGTAACTGCCAGTGCTGAAAAACTGATGGTGTCCACGTTCTGGGACAGCGAGGGCGTAATCCTTACCCATTGCGTTCCAAAGGGTACTACGGTAACAGGTGCATCCTACGAAAATGTTTTGAAGAACAAATTCCTTCCTGTACTGCAACAAAAACGTCCGGGAAGGGCTGCGCGTGTGCTGTTTCACCGAGACAATGCACCCACACATCGAGCTAACGTTACGCAACAGTTTCTTCGTGATAACAACTTTTAAGTGATTCCTCGTGCTCCCTACTCACCTGACCTGGCTCCTAGTGACTTTTGGCTTTTTCCAACAATGAAAGACACTCTCCGTGGCCGCACATTCACCAGCCGTGCTGCTATTGCCTCAGCGATTTTCCAGTGGTCAAAACAGACTCCTAAAGAAGCCTTCGCCGCTGCCATGGAATCGTGGCGTCAGCGTTGTGAAAAATGTGTACGTCTGCAGGGCGATTACGTCGAGAAGTAACGCCAGTTTCATCGATTTCGGGTGGATGGTTAATTAGAAAAAAATCGGAGGCCTTAGTACTGGAATGCACCTCGTATTTAATAAGTCTTCGGTCACTCACATATCTGTGAAATTATGCCGTATTCTCCTACCTCTGAACATATAGATGAGAATCCTAATTGATAAATTCATATTTTGGATATTCTAAAGCGACTAGGTTCAGCAACTTTTGCAATCAGAGTAATTGCCAGTTTTGAGGATACAGAAACTAGTAAACTAACATACTTTGCATACTTTGACTGTCTGGTGTTATACGGAATAATATTTTGGGGTAACTAAACATTTCGACAAAAAGTATTCACTGCTCTTATTGAGAAAATCGCAAGATAATTTCGGTCGTCGAATATAGATGGTGTTACAAAAAGGTACGGCCAAACTTTCACGAAACATTCCTCACACTCAAAGAAAGAAAATATGTTATGTGGGCATGTGTCCGGAAACGCTTACTTTCCATGTTAGAGCTCATTTTAGTTTCATCACTATGTACTGTACTTCCTCGATTCACCGCCAGTTGGCCCAATTGAAGGAAGGTAATGTTGACTTCGGTGCTTGTGCTGACATGCGACTCATTGCTCTACAGTACTAGCATCGAGCACATCAGTACGTAGCATCAACAGGTTAGTGTTGATCACGAACGTGGTTTTGCAGTTAGTGCAATGTTTACAAATGCGGAGTTGACAGATGCCCATTTGATGTACGGACTAGCACGGGGCAATAGCCGTGGCGCGGTACGTTTGTATCGAGACAGATTTCCAGAACGAAGGTGTCCCGACAGGAAGACGTTCGAAGCAATTGATCGGCGTCTTAGGGAGCACGGAACATTCCAGCCTGTGACTCGCGACTGGGGAAGACCTAGAACGACGAGGACACCTGCAACGGACGAGGCAATTCTTCCTGCAGTTGACGATAACCCTAATATGAGAAGTTGCTGCTGTACAACGTAACGTTGACCACGTCACTGTATGGAGAGTGCTACGGGAGAACCAGTTGTTTCCGTACCGTGTACAGCGTGTGCAGGCACTATCAGCAGCTGATTGGCCTCCACGGGTACACTTCTGCGAATGGTTCATCCGACAATGTGTCAATCCTCATTTCAGTGCAAGTGTTCTCTTTACGGATGAGGCTTCATTCCAACGTGATCAGATTGTAAATTTTCACAATCAACATGTGTGGGCTGACGAGAATCCGCACGGAATTGTGCAATCACGTCATCGACACAGATTTTCTGTGAACGTTTGGGCAGGCATTGTTGGTGATGTCTCGATTGGGCCCCATGTTCTTCCACCTACGCTCAATGGAGCACGTTATCATGATTTCGTACGGGATACTGTACCTGTGCTGCTAGAACATGTGCCTTTACAAGTACGACACAACATGTGCTTCGTGCACGATGGAGCTCCTGCACATTTCAGTCGAAGTGTTCGTACGCTTCTCAACAACAGATTCGGTGACCGATGGATTGGTAGAGGCGGACCAATTCCGTGGCCTCCACGCTCTCCTGACCTCAACCCTCTTGACTTTCATTTATGGGGGCATTTGAAAGCTCTTGTCTACGCAACCCCGGTACCAAATGTAGAGACTCTTCGTGCTCGTATTGTGGACGGCTGTGATACAATACGCCAATCTCCAGGGCTGCATCAGCGCATCAGGGATTCCGTGCGACGGAGGGTGGATGCACGTATCCTCGCTAACGGAGGACATTTTGAACATTTCCTGTAACAAACTTTTTGAAGTCACGCTGGTACGTTCTGTTGCCGTGTGTTTCCATTCCATGATTAATGTGATTTGAAGAGAAGTAATAAAATGAGCTCTAACATGGAAAGTAAGCGTTTCCGGACACATGCCCACATAACATATTTTCTTTCTTTGTGTGTGAGGAATGTTTCCTGAAAGTTTGGCCATACCTTTTTGTAACACCCTCTATATTCGACGACCGAAATTATCTTGCGATTTTCTCAATAACGCTTGAGAAGTACGCGCTACTGCTTACACATTTTGCTGTCCTCACGGAGTCCTACGATTGTACGAAGTTTGCAGTAAAGCCGCGTTCCAAAACTTCGTGGCCTCCCGTTGTAAGTTTGCCACGTCGAAATCGCCGACCTGTTCTGCTCTATACAGTACTGAACAACGAAATTTCCGCCACTTACACAGTAAACACGGACGTCTGCAGGGACGCGAACCGCATTTCGCTACAACACACCATTGGCGCGAATGTGCCGAAATTTTTGGGCCGATCCTGTAGATCTTTCAGAACCCACTTCCTGTTTTCACCCTCCACAGTTCCCTCCAGTGCTAAACTGGTGACCGCTTGATGGCTTAGAATGTGTCCTACCGACCGATCCCTTCATTCAGCCAAACTCTGCCATAAGTATCTACTTTGCACTCCAGACAAATGCCTTCAGAAAAAACTTCTCAACAAATTAGTTCATCTTTATAAAGTCAGTACCGCCATTAGACTTTTGTTTATCTGCAGTGTTACATTTACAGTTACACAATCATGATTTCCGATTGAAACTGCCATTATCAAGTGTTTAAAGTGTTGTACAGTGCCTAAGATGGCATACACTCGTGAGAGAGTATTTTAAATACGAGAGTATGCCATCTTAGGCACTGTACAACACTTTAAACACTTGATAATGGCAGTTTCAAGCGGAAATCATGATTGTGTAAGTGCAAATGTAACACTGCAGATAAACAACAGTCTAATGGCGGTACTGACTTTAAACAAATATATCATGACTGTGGCCCTGCATTACGAAAAAATTATTAAATAAGTTCATGTTTTATGTTAACAATTTCGTTTTTTCGGAAAAGGTTTTTTTCTGTTCCCAATCTGCGTTTTGGATTCACTTTCCCATTCTCAATTACTCTGACGCAAAAACAGCAATACTGGTCCACTAACATCAGCATCTCATATTGCTAACACACTTGCCCCACTATCTGTTCTCTTCACATCACTGCTCTCCATAACCACTACACGTACAAGTAGAATAAATATGTAATTAATCACTGTTCGCTCATTTCTGCAACCGAATTCGCGAAGTAGATTACAGGCGAACAGATTGGAAAGTTGTTGTTGTTGTGACTTCAGTCCTGAGACTGGTTTGATGCAGCTCTCCATGCTGCTCTATCCTGTGCAAGCTTCTTCATCTCCCAGTACCTACTGCAACCTAAATCCTTCTGAATCTGCTCAGTGTATTCATTTCTTGGTCTCCCTCTGCGATTTTTACCCTCCACGCTGCCCTCCAATGCTACATTTGTGATCGCTTGATGCATCAGAACATGTCCTACCAACCGATCCCTTCTTCTAGTCAAGTTGTGCCACAAACTTCTCTTCTCCCCAGTTCTATTCAATACCTCCTCATTAGTTATGTGATCCAGCCATCTAATCTTCAGCATTCTTCTGTAACACCACATTTCGAAAGCTTCTATTCTCTTCTTGTCGAAATTATTTATCGTCCATGTTTCACTTCCATACATGGCTACACTCCATGCAAGTAATTTCAGAAACGACTTCCTGACACTTAAAACAATACTCGATGTTAACAAATTTCTCTTCTTCAGAAACGCTTTCCTTGCCATTGCCAATCTACATTTTGTATCCTCTCTACTTCGACCATCATCACTTATTTCGCTCCCCAAATAGAAAAACTCCTTTACTACTTTAAGTGTCTCATTTCCTACTCTAATTGCCTCAGCATCACCCGACTTAATCCGACTACATTCCATTATCCTCGTTTTGCTTTTGTTGATGTTCACCTTATATCCTCCTTTCAAGACACTGTCCATTCCGTTCAACTGTTCTTCCAAGTTCTTTGCTGTCTCTGACAGAATTACAATGTCATCGGCGAACCTCAAAGTTTTTATTTCTTTTCCATGGATTTTAATACCTACTCCGAATTTTTCTTTTGTTTCCTCTACTGCTTGCTCAATATACAGATTGAATAGCATCGGGGAGAGGCTACAACCCTGTCTCACTCCCTTCCCAACCACTGCTTCCCTTTCATGTCCCTCGACTGTTATAACTGCTATCTGCTTTCTGTACAAATTGTAAATTGGAATACGTACACCAATTTCTGCAACCGGGGGAGAGTACTTCCTGAAACAGTCAGTGTTGAATTACGTAAGCTTGAACTTTTTATAAAATGTTACGGTAGAGGCAACTAGTTCGTAGCTTCTTAGTAATTACATGTTCCGTCACAAGTTACATAATTACATGAATAATTCATTACGGATGCAGAACTCAAGGTAGGGCTGTGTACGTTTGTGTGTGTGTTCGTGTGAGTGTGTGTTTATGTGTGTGTATGTGTGTCTGTGTGTGTGTGTGTGTGCGTGTGCGTGTGTGTGTGTGTGTTCATGTTCATGCAACTACTCATTTGCGTCTCGAGACAGCTTGATTTTAGTAATTCTTTCGCCAGTAACTCTAGTTGCATCGCTTTTTGTCGAACCACAGCGGCAATCACAACAGCAACGTTTGAATTTACAAATATTAAATGAATCAGCTGAAACTGCAAAATACGTTTTTTTTTAAAGAACTGACACATAAAAAACTACTTAATTTTCAATTCAGAAGTTACTAAGTTACATGTTACCGTTACCGTTTCTATAATGTATGCTTGACAGTATATATTTAAAGCCAATTTTAAACAACAGTCACGGAGGATGTCTGAACTGAGAAATAACCTTCAACAGTGTATAGCGAGGCAATAAGTTTCATTTTCTAAGTGAAACAGGTATAACATATAGGGAAAGACCAATAACAGACAATGTGCACATAAAGCAATAGGAAGCAATAAGTGTGAGGGCCAAGAACAAAATGCTCGCATTAAAAAGGATGTAATATAGAGATGTAGTCTTTTGTCCCTGTTGTTGTCCCTGTTGTTCAGTCTGTACACCAAAGGAGCAATAATATGAATAAAAGACGGATTCGTGAGTGGGATTTAAATTGAGAGCGAAAAGGTATCAATGTTAAGAATCCCTGGTGAAACTGCTATCCTCAATCAAAAGTGATGGAGAATGTGGGACGTGGGGCGGTGCGGAAATTTTTTTTTAACCGTATTATGAGGAATCTACCCCCTCCCCCCCCCCCCACACACACACATACACATAAAAAAATGGCTCTGAGCACTATGGGACTTAATATCTGAGGTCATCAGTCCCCTAGAACTTAGAACCACTTAAACCTAACATCACACACATCCATGCCAGAGGCAGGATTCGAACCTGCGACCATAGCGGTCGCGTGGTTCCAGACTGAAGCGCCTAGAACCGCACGGCCACTCCGGCCGGACTCCCGGAAAATTAAAACTGTGTGCTGGACCTTTGCATTTCGCGAGCAAGTGCTCTATGAACTGAGCTTCTGTGAAGTTTGGAACGTAGGAGAGGAAATACTGGCAGAAGTGAAGTTGTGAGGACGGGGCGTGAGTCGTGCTTGGGTAGCTCAGCCGGTAGAGCACTTGCCCGCGAAAGGCAAAGGTCCCGAGTTCGAGTCTCGGTCGGGCACACGGTTTTAATCTGCCAGGAAGTTTCATATCAGCGCACACTCCGCTGCAGAGAGAAAATCTCATTCTGGAAACATCCCCCAGGCTGCGGCTAATTCATGTCTCCGCAATATCCTCTCTTTCAGGAGTGGTAATTCTGCAAGGTTCGCAGGAGAGCTTCTATAAAGTTTGGAAGGTAAGAGACGAGGTACTGGCAGAAGTACGAGGTGCATTCAAGTTCTAAGGCCTGCGATTCTTTTTCTCCAGACTGAAAAGAGATAGAAACATGCGCATTGTTTTAAAATGAGGCCGCGTTCATTGTCAATACGTCCCAGAGATGGCAGCACCGTACGGCAGATGGAATTTTACCGACAGTGGCGAGAATGAGAACTGTTTTAAATACTTAAAATGGCGACGTTTTCCTTACTCGAACAGCGTGCAATCATTCGTTTTCTGAATTTTCGTGGTGTGAAACCAATTGAAATTCATCGACAGTTGAAGGAGACACGTGGTGACAGAGTTACGGAGGTGTCGAAATTGCATTCGTGGGTGCGACAGTTTAACGAAGGCAGAACATCGTGTGACAACAAACCGAAACAACCTCGGGCTCGCACAAGCCGGTCTGACGACACGATCGAGAAAGTGGAGAGAATTGTTTTGGGGGATCGCCGAATGACTGTTGAACAGGTCGCCTCCAGAGTTGGCATTTCTGTGGGTTCTGTGCACACAATCCTGCACGACGACCTGAAAATGCGAAAAGTGTCATCCAGGTGGGTGCCACGAATGCTGACAGACGACCACACGGCTGCCCGTGTGGCACGTTGCCGGGCAATGTTGACGCGCAACGACAGCACGAATGGGACTTTCTTTTCGTCGGTTGTGACAATGGATGAGACGTGGATGCCATTTTTCAATCCAGTCAGCTCAATGGAAGCACACAGATTCACCGCCACCAAAAAAATTTCGGGTAACCGCCAGTGCTGAAAAAATGATGGTGTCCGTGTTCCGGGACAGCGAGGGCGTAATCCTTACCCATTGCGTTCCAAAGGGCACTACGGTAACAGGTGCATCCTACGAAAATGTTTTGAAGAACAAATTCGTTCCCGCACTGCAACAAACACGTCCAGGAAGGGCTGCGCGTGTGCTGTTTCACCGAGACAACGCACCCGCACATCGAGCTAACGTTACGCAACAGTTTCTTCGTGATAACAACTTTGAAGTGATTCCTTGTGCTCCCTACTCACCTGACCTGGCTCCTAGTGACTTTTGGCTTTTTCCAACAATGAAAGACACTCTCCGTGGCCGCACATTCACCAGCCGTGCTGCTATTGCCTCAGCGATTTTCCAGTGGTCAAAACAGACTCCTACAGAAGCCTTCACCGCTGCCATGGAATCGTGGCGTCAGCGTTGTGAAAAATGTGTACGTCTGCAGGGCGATTACGTCGAGAAGTAACGCCAGTTTCATCGATTTCGGGTGAGTAGTTAATTAGAAAAAAAATCGGAGGCCTTAGAACTTGAATGCACCTCGTATATATACTATGTGATCAACAGCATCCGGAAACCTGGCTCTAAATGATTTACAAATTCGTGGCGCCCTCCATCGGTAATGCTGGAATTCAGTCTGGTGTTGGCCCACCCTTAGCCTTGATTACAGCTTCCACTGTCGCAGGCATATGCTCAGGAAGGTTTGTTGGGGAATGGCAGCCCATTCTTCACGGAGTGCTGCACTGAGGAGAGGTATCGATGTCGGTCGGTGAGGCCTGGCACGAAGTCGGCGTTGCAAAACATCCCAGAGGTGTTCCGTAGGATTCAGGTCAGGACTCTGTGCAGGCCAGTCCATTACAGGGATGTTATTGTCGTGTAACGACTCCGCCACAGGCCGTGCATTATGAACAGGTGCCCGATCGTGTTGGAAGATGCAGTCGCCATCCCAGAATGGCTCTTCGACAGTGGGAAGCAGGAAGGTGTTTAAAACATCAGTGTAGGCCTGTGCTGTGATATTGCCACGCAAAACAAAAAGGGGTGCAAGCCCCTGCATGAAAAACACGACCACACCATAACACCATCGCCTACGAATTTTACTGTCGGCACTACACACGCTGGCAGATGACGTCCACCGGGCATTCGCCATACCCACACCCTGCCATCGGACCGCCACATTGTGTACCATGATTCGTCACTCCACACAACGTTTTTCCACTGTTCAGTCGTCCAATGTTTACGCTCCTTACACCGAGCGAGGCGTCGTTTGGCATTTACCGGCGTCATGTGCGGCATATGAGCAGCCGCTCGACCATGAAATCCAAGTTTTCTCACCTCCCTCCTAACTGCCATAGTACTTACAGTGGATCCTGGTGCGGTTTGGAATTCCTGTGTGATGGTGTGGATAGATGTCTGCCTATTACACATCACGGCCCTCTTCAACTGTCGGCGGTCTCTATCAGTCAACAGACGAGGTCGGCCTGTACGCTTTTGTGCTGTACGTGTCCCTTCACGTTTCCACTTCACTATCACATCAGAAACAGTGGACCTAGGGATGTTTAGGAGTGTGGAAATCTCCCCTACAGACCTATGACACAAGTGACACCCAATCACCTGACCACGTCCGATGTCCGTGAGTTCCGCGGAGCGTCTCATTCTGCTCTCTCAGGGTGTCTAATGACTACTGAGGTCGCTGATCTGGAGTATCTGGCATTAGGTGGCAGCACAATGCAACAGTCGGTTGAAAATAAGTAAATCGCCAGGTCCTGATGGGATTCCAATTCGGTTTTACGGAGAGTACTCTACTGCATTGACTCCTTACTTACAGCATTTATCGCCAATCTCTTGCCCAACGTAAAGTCCCGAGCGATTGGAAAAAAAGCGCAGGTGACGCCTGTATATAAGAAGGGTAGAAGGACGGATCCTCAAAATTACAGACCAATATCCTTAACATCGGTTTGTTGCAGGATTCTCGAACGTATTCTCAGTTCGAAAACAATGATTTTCCTTGAGACAGAGAAGTTGCTGTCCATGCATCAGAAAGAATCACTCCTGCGAAACGCAACTCGCCCTTTTTTCACATGATATCTTGCGAACCATGGATGAAGGGTATCAGACGGATGCCATATTCCTCGACTTCCGGAAAGCGTTTGACTCGGTGCCCCACTGCAGACTCCTAACTAAGGTACGAGCATATGGGATTGGTTCCCAAGTATGTGAGTGGCTCGAAGACTTCTTAAGTAATAGAACCCAGTACGTTGTCCTCGACGGTGAGTGTTCATCGGAGGTGAGGGTATCATCTGGAGTGCCCCAGGGAAGTGTGGTAGGTCCGCTGTTGTTCTCTGTCTACATAAATGATCTTTTGGACAGGGTGGATAGCAATGTGCGGCTATTTGCTGATGATGCTGTGGTGTACGGGAAGGTGTCGTAGGAGGATACAAGATGACTTGGACAGGATTTGTGATTGGTGTAAAGAATGGCAGCTAACTCTAAATATAGATAAATGTAAATTAATGCAGATGAATAGGTAAAAGAATCCTGTAATGTTTGAATACTCCATTAGTAGTGTAGCACTTGACACAGTAACATTGCAGAGCGATATGAAGTGGGACAAGCATGTAATGGCAGTTGTGGGGAAGGCGGATAGTCGTCTTTGGTTCATTGGTAGAATTTTGGGAAGATGTGGTTCATCTGTAAAGGAGACCGCTTACAAAACACTAATACGACCTATTCTCGAGTACTGTTCGAGCGTTTGGGATCCCTATCAGGTCGGATTGAGGGAGGACGTAGAAGCAATTCAGAGGCGGGCTGCTAGATTTGTTATCGGTAGGTTTGATCATCACGCGAGTGTTATGGAAATGCTTCAGGAACTCGGGTGGGAGTCTCTAGAGGAAAGGAGGCGTTCTTTTCGTGAATCGCTACTGAGGAAATTTAGAGAACCAGCATTTGAGGCTGACTGCAGTACAATTTTAGTAGCCGGCCGAAGTGGCCGTGTGGTTAAAGGCGCTGCAGTCTGGAACCGCGAGACCGCTACGGTCGCAGGTTCGAATCCTGCCTCGGGCATGGATGTTTGTGATGTCCTTAGGTTAGTTAGGTGTAACTAGTTCTAAGTTCTAGGGGACTAATGACGTCAGCAGGTGAGTCCCATAGTGCTCAGAGCCATTTGAACAATTTTAGTGCAGCCAACTTACATTTCGCGGTAAGACCACAAAGATAAGATAAGAGAGATTAGGGCTCGTACAGAGGCATATAGGCAGTCATTTTTCCCTCGTTCTGTTTGGGAGTGAAGATGGTAGTTGTGGTACGAGGTACCCTCCGCCACGCACCGTATGGTGGATTGCAGAGTATGTATGTAGATGTAGATGTAGATGGACAGAGATGGGAGGAGGAAATGGACATAGAGAGGACGAAGGAAGAAATGGAGAGAGAGAGGACGAAGGAAGAAATGGACAGAGAGAGGACAAAGGAAGAAATGGACAGAGAGAGGACGAAGGAAGAAATGGACAGAGAGAGGACGAAGGAAGAAATGGACAGAGAGTGGACGAAGGAAGAAATGGACAGAGAGAGGACGAAGGAAGAAATGGACAGAGAGTGGACGAAGGAAGAAATGGACAGAGAGAGGGAGAGGACGAGATGAGAGGGAAGGAGGGGAGGTGGACAGAGAGTGTAAGGGGAGAAGATGGACAGAGAGAGAAGGGACAGGTGCTGGAGAGCGAGTGTGTGAGGATGAGGAGATGAACAAAGAGAGGGGGAAGATGGACAACAGAGGGAGAGGGCAAGAGGAGATTCGAACGAATGTCCAATTCCTGCATATATTTATCAATTTGGAAGCATAGCCAGGATCGCAAGTTCGATATAGCTGCTTAAGAAAAAATATTTAACAAGGCAAAATCGTGACAACAAACATATATAGGCAGGTTCGTGAAATGCATATTAGAAAGTGTTATCAGTGGAGTGAACTGCACTACCTACAACCAAATGGCACAGGTGGTGATGGACAGATGTGGAAGGCAACGCCGTGGAGGCGTTGCATGATGACGACAGGAAACAAAGGACGGGGAAAGTAGCCTGTACCTGAAGTACCCTCCACCACCCACCGTGAGATGTTGTGCGGAATACAGATGTAGATGCAAATTATTGAGGGTTTTCCGATGGCCAAGACAAGGAAATGTGGTGTTCAACTTGAAGACGATAGCAACTGGAAACACTGGAGGGGTGTCGGACAATACGTAAACCTGTCACGGGTACGGTACACAGCAGCACGGAATTTGATACACTGGTCCACCGTCCGCGTTCCTCGTGCCGGGGAACACGACCACCTGCAGGAGTTGGATGGCTCCCCGGATGAGTTGCGACGCAGGCGGCCTCGGTTGGCGTCTTCTGGCAATGTCGGCGCGCGAAAAAGTTCCCCAGCTTAAAGCAGCAGCACTCGTTCTGTGGCAGCTGGTGCGGAAGATTCCAGCACCGAACTGCCGCGTCATCAACTCGCTACAGGCTTCCCGTTTAAAGTGGTCGCAGTGGTACTGAGAGCAACTCCGAATTGTCCAGTATGAGGTGCATTCAAGTTCTAAGGCCTCCGATTTTTTTTCTAATTAACTACTCCCCCGAAATCGATGAAACTGGCGTTACTTCTCGACGTAATCGCCCTGCAGACGTACACATTTTTCACAACGCTGACGCCACGATTCCGTGGCAGCGGCGAAGGCTTCTTTAGGAGTCTTTTTTGACCACTGGAAAATCGCTGAGGCAATAGCAGCACGGCTGGTGAATGTGCGGCCACGGAGAGTGTCTTTCATTGTTGGAAAAAGCCAAAAGTCACTAGGAGCCAGGTCAGGTGAGTAGGGAGCACGAGGAATCACTTCTAAGTTGTTATCACGAAGAAACTGTTGCATAACGTTAGCTCGATGTGCGGGTGCGTTGTCTCGGTGAAACAGCACACGCGCAGCCATTCCCGGACGTTTTTGTCGCAGAGCAGGAAGGAATTTGTTCTTCAAAACATTTTCGTAGGATGCACCTGTTACCGTAGTGCCCTTTGGAACGCAATGGGTAAGGATTACGCCCTCGCTGTCCCAGAACATGGACACCATCATTTTTTCAGCACTGGCGGTTACCCGAAATTTTTTTGGTGGCGGTGAATCTGTGTGCTTCCATTGAGCTGACTGGATTGAAAAATGGCATCCACGTCTCATCCATTGTCACAACCGACGAAAAGAAAGTCCCATTCGTGCTGTCGTTGGGCGTCAACATTGCTCGGCAATGTGGCACACGGGCAGCCGTGTGGTCGTCCGTCAGCATTCGTGGCTCCCACCTGGATGACACTTTTCGCATTTTCAGGTCGTCGTGCAGGATTGTGTGCACAGAACCCACAGAAATGCCAACTCTGGAGGCGATCTGTTCGACAGTCATTCGGCGATCCCCCAAAACAATTCTCTCCACTTTCTCGATCGTGTCGTCAGACCGGCTCGTGCGAGCCAGAGGTTGTTTCGATTTGTCGTCACACGATGTTCTGCCTTCATTAAACTGTCGCACCCACGAACGCACTTTCGACACATCCGTAACTCCGTCACCACGTGTCTCCGTCAACTGTCGTTGAATTTCAATTGGTTTCACACCACGCAAATTCAGACAACGAATGATTGCACGCTGTTCAAGTAAGGAAAACGTCGCCATTAAAGTCTTTAAAACAGTTCTCATTCTCGCCGCTGGCGGTAAAATTCCTTCTGCCGTACGGTGCTGCCATCTCTGTGACGTGTTAAGAATGAACGCGGCTTCATTTTAAAACAATGCGGATGTTTCTATCTCTTTCCAGTCCGGAGAAAAAAAATCGGAGGCCTTAGAACTTGAATGCACCTCGTATATCTTAATCTGCTACATTGTTGCTGTTCTTGCTGTAAAAGTGCGTGACGTTTAAATTATTTCTTCTTTGCTACTGACTCTATTCGCAACAGATTTAGCGGACAGTATCGACAAATACGGCTGAATGTACCTACAAAACTATATCATTGTATGGCAGAGAGGGAGGGGGAGCAGAAGACGGACAGAGAAAGGGAAGAGGAAGAGACGGACAGACAGAGGGGGAAACGAAGACATGGCCAGAGAGAGGGGCGAGTAGGAGAGAGACAGAGAGAGCTGCAGGAGGAGATGGACAGAGTGAAGTTGGAGAAGGAGAAGTACAGTCAGGTGGGGGCAGACGAAGTAGACGTAGACGGGTTGGAAGGGGGGAGGTTCTAACAACCCTACCACAACAAAGGTCAAAAACTTAATTATGATTGTAGTGTTGCTCACGCTGCTAAATAGTGCATTTTCGGGCAACAACAAAGTTATACTATGTGGCAGGTGTCACTAGAGCACAGTTAATAAAGTCGTTTCTCGAAATAATGGATAAAGTAGGCACTATCATCTTTTTCGTGTTTCCCTCGCTGGTCTCGTTGTGAACTCGTGGCTCAATCGTCGAAAATCTAGGTAGTGATGATTCCAAGCAAATAGGCCTAGGTGTTATTCTGCGATATTCAAAAGTTTTATAGATGCGCTTCACAAACCATTCTTGAAGGTTAAACTTTTGCAAATTAGGACAATGGTGATGTAAAAAGTAATCAGCACTCCGAATTTAAGTAAGACTTCTTTTTTATTACTTTTGTTGCAACATCACTTCACAATATAAAACATACTTGAAAATATCTCCTCACTGTTAAAGTTCACATTTCATAAACTGACTACAATTTGCGTCTTTTCAACATGACGACCAAAGCTTGACTGTCTAATAACCGCTTACGCGCCCAAAAATCAGAGTTACAAGTTTGTCAAGGATCATAGTGACAAAAGAAAGAATACACATAAGAATAATATCATTGCAATATAAACATATCGATGTATCAAAGCACCTCTACATTAATGAAATCAAATCTGAATGTTGTCTCAGAAATATGTTAACTACTTTACAGAAACAGTAGAATGTTGCTGGTATCGAGTGGTTGAGGTGAGGTGCCGTAATGGTTACGTAATTCAAGTACCATTACAAGGTGGACTAATGGTACTGAAATAAACACACACCCAATGTAATGGAACACCCTTTTCTAACATAACCTGTTTTTTACAGAAATAGGCGATGCGAAAGGATATTTCAAATCTTTTATAGGTTAAAATTATATCAGCTGTTTAACTGAATGAACTTCATATGATTTTATATACGATGTGTAACGTTTTGGGCTAGAATATGTAGAAACAAATTAATTTGTTAGTACTGTGTATCTACAATTAAAATTAGAAATACTTGAAATTACGAAATATCCAACATACTTAAAATTCAAATTGTTAATTGCACAATCTAACGCTAATTATTAAATTTATTTCTAGATTCAGTTATAAAATAATGAAATAACTTGGCGATGATTCTTGTTTTCTCAAGAAAGTTTGTCAACTGTTTTGCTTCTTAAACTCTATGGAATATTGTGAGTCCCGCAGAATTTTAGTAGTACTGGCTATGCCCCTGATGGAGACAGACATATTTTTATGATCGACTCCAACGATATACACTACTGGCCATTAAAATTGCTACACCAAGAAGAAATGCAGATGATAAACGGGTATTCATTGGACAAATATATCATACTAGAACTGACATGTGATTACATTTTCACGCAATTTGGGTGCATAGATCCTGGGAAATCAGTACCCAGAACAACCACCTCTGGCCGTAATAACGGCCTCGATACGCCCGGGCATTGAGTCAAATAGAGCTCGGATGGCGTGTACAGGTACAGCTGCCCGTGCAGCTTCAACACGATACCGCAGGTCATCAAGAGTAGTGACTGGCGTATTGTGACGAGCCAGTTGCTCGGCCACCAATGGCCAGACGTTTTCAATAGGTGCGAGATCTGGATAATGTGCTGGCCAGGGCAGCAGTCGAACATTTTCTGTATCCAGAAAGGCCCGTACAGGACCTGCAACATACGGTCGTACATTATCCTGCTTAAATGTAGGGTTTCGCAGAGATCGAATGAAGGGTAGAGCCACGGGTCGTAACACATCTGAAATGTAACGTCCACTGTTCAAAGTGCCGTCAATGCGAACAAGAGGTGACCGAGACGTGTAACCGATGGCACCCCATACCATCACGCCGGGTGATACGACAGTATGGCGATGACGAATACACGCTTCCAATGTGCGTTCACCGAGATGTCGCCGAACACGGATGCGACCATCGTGATGCTGTAAACAGAACCTGGATTCATCCGAAAAAATGACGTTTTGCCATTCGTGCACCCAGGTTCGTCGTCGAGTACACCATCGCAGGCGCTCCTGTCTGTGATGCAGCGTCAAGGGTAACCGCAGCCACGGTCTCCGAGCTGACAGTCCGTGCTGCTGCAAACGTCGTCGAACTGTTCGTGCAGATGGTCGTTGTCCTGCAAACGTCCCGATCTGTTGACTCGGGGATCGAGACGTGGCTGCACGATCCGTTACAGCCGTGCGGATAAGATGCCTGTCATCTCGACTGCTAGTGATACGAGGCCGTTGGGATCCAGCATGGCGTTCCGTATTACCCTCCTGAACCCACCGATTGCATATTCTGCTAACAGTCATTGGATCTCGACTGACGCGAGCAGCAATGTCGCGATACGATAAACCGCAATCACGATAGGCTACAATCCGACCTTTATCAAAGTCAGAAACGTGATGGTATGCATTTGTCCTTACACAAGGCATCACAACAACGTTTCACCAGGCAACGCCGGTCAACTGCTGTTTGTGTATGAGAAATCGGTTGGAAACTTTGCTCATGTCAGCACGTTGTAGGTGTCGCCACCGGCGCCAACCTTGTGTGAATGCTGTGAAAAGCTAATCATTTGCATATCACAGAATCTTCTTCCTGTCGGATAAATTCCGCGTCTCTATCACGTCATCTTCATGGGGTGTAGCAATTTTAATGGCCAGTAGTGTAATTTGGGGTGTTATAGAAGAGAAAACTGTGAAGTCGGTGTGATATTGCAAAAGTGACAAAAAAATAAAATTCAAGAGTCAAACAGGTAAATCTTCATTATTCAGATCAACAGGAACCTACAAAATTAAAATTTAAACCTCACGAATGTACCACTAGATGCCAGAACTGCAGCCAACAACAAGAGAAAATGGAAGATAAGTAAAAAGTTTTTCTTTATTGTACCTTACGCCTCTGGAAGCTTTCGAAACTTTTGAAGAGAGAGGAAAAATTAATGTTGATGTATAGGAAGGTGAGATTACACCAGGCAATACTCAGTACTGAACTAGTTTCCTAATATTAATAACATTCTAACAAATATTATAAAATGACGTTTTGTGGTGTGCTATTTGTAATTATTTGCAATAAAAAATTAAAAGTTGATACGTTCACTTTTCTTGAAAGTCAAAATTTTGACATGAGTCTTTTTTTTTCAGCCTTTCAAATTAGGTAACGAATTGTGTGAAAGTGTGTGAAGTGATGAACCAAATGGCCATCAAAATGGAAACAGACAGATGGACACTAACAGAAAAAAAGCCGCCCATACTGTAGCGGTAAGTGCAAAACTAAAAATTTTGCGTCCATATCGACAGATAAACAATACTCATGGCGATACATTAAAGCATGGTCCATCTTCTTATCACAGAGCGAGCACCCATCATTATGCTAGAAATACATTACGAGATCAGAAGTATCCGGACACCTGGTCGAAAATGACTTGCACGTTCGTGGCGCCCTCCATCGGTAGTGCTGGAATTCAGTATGGTGTTGGCCCACCCTTAGCCTTGATTACACCTTCCACTCTCACAGGCATACGTCCAATCAGGTGCTGCAATGTTTGTTGGGAAGGTATCTGATGTGTCGACAGAAGTGCCGACACAGTGTTATTTTGAGGGGGCCGATAGGCACGCTATCTAACGCAGACGGGCGTGAATTCTGGAACAGGATAACTATAGAATGGTAGCAAGAAAAGTACGTAGCTGCTTTATACTTAACTTTAATGACTCCTTGTGATACATCTCTCTTGACTATACAAATGCGACTCGTAAGATACATGCACTGTTACCATTGGCGCCTTGCTAGGTCGTAGCCATGGACTTAGCAGAAGGCTATTCTAACTGTCTCTCGGCAAATGAGAGGAAGGCTTCGTCCGTATGGTCGCTAGCAATGTCGTCCGTACAACTGGGGCGAGTGCTCTATCGTATCACGAGACCTGCCTTGTGGTGGCGCTAGGTCTGCGATCACACAGTGGCGACACGCGGGTCCGACATGTACTAATGGACCGCGGCCGATTTCAGCTACCACCTAGCAAGTGTGGTGTCTGGCGGTGACACCACAGTATCGATGTCGGTCGGTGAGGCATGGCTCGCAGTCGGCATTCCAAAACATCCAAAAATTGTTCTGTAGGATTCAGGTCAGGACTCTGTGCAGGACAGTCCATTACAGGCATGTTACTGTCGTGTAACCACTCCGCCACAGGCCGTGCACTATGAACAGGTGCTCGGTCGTGTTGGAAGATGCAGTCCCCATCCCAGAATCGCTCTTCGACAGTGGGAAGCAAGAAGGTGCTTAAAACATCAATGTAGGCCTGTGCTGTGATATTGCCACGCATAACAACAAGGGCTGCAAGCCCCCTCCATAAAAAACACGACCACAACATAACACCTCCGCCTCCGAATTTTACTGTCGGCACTACACACGCTGGCAGATGACGTTCACCGGGCATTCGCCATACCCACACCCTGCCATCGGATCGCCACATTGTGTACCGTGATTCGTCACTCCACACAACATTTTGCCACTGTTCAACCGTCCAATGTTTACGCTCCTTACACCGTGCGAGGCGTCGTTTGGCATTTACTGGCGTGATGTGTGGCTTATGAGCAGCCGCTCGACCATGAAGTCCAAGTTTTCTCAACTCCCGCCTAACTGTCACAGTACTTGCAGTGGATGCTGACGCAGTCTGGAATTCCTGTATGATGGTGTGGATAGATGTCTGCCTATCACACATTACGACCCTCTTCAACTGTCGGCGGTCTCTGTCAGTCAATAGAGGTGCTGTACGTGTCTCTTCACGTTTCCACTTCACTGTCACATCGGGAACAGTGGAGCTAGGGATGTTTTGGGAGTGTGGAAATCTCGCGTACAGACGTATGACACAAGTGACACCCAATCACGTGACCACGTCCGAAGTCCGTGAGTTCCGCGGAGCGCCCCATTCTGCTCTCTCACGGCGTCTGATGACTACTGAGGTCGCTGATATGGAGTACCCGGTAGTGGGTGGCAGCACAACGCACCTAATACGAAAAAAGTATGTTTTTGGGTGTGTCCGGATACTTTTGGTCACGCAGTGTATTTCAGTGAATGTTGCCAGCTGCAGGAGTGTTGTAATGTCGGCAATACACATGTAATATGGATCAAAATTTATGCAAAAATAGAGTGAAATATTAGTACGTAATTACAGATTGAATGCGTTACGGGCCGGCCGGAGTGGCCGAGCTGTTCTAGGCGCTACAGTATGGAATCGCCCGACCTCTACGGTCGCAGGTTCGAATCCTGCCTCGGGTATGGATGTGTGTGATGTCCTTAGGTTACTTAGGTTTAAGTAGTTCTAAGTTCTAGGGGACTGATGACCTCACATGTTAAGTCCCATAGTGCTCAGAGCCATATGACCATTTTCGTAATCATTTCAAGAACTCCATATGCACTGCTGCCACAATAAATTTTGAGTCAATTGGAAGTCTCGAAACGGCTGTACTAATTTCTTTTTTCGGCAGCATAATTTATGTAGGAGAATGAACATGTCTTATTACTGTGATTTTTGACATTTTTGTGCCAGGAAAATAAGACGTAATTACCCTCCTGCATAAATTATATTGTCCTAGTTGTCTAACAACTATGACATTTGTAACTCATTCAATCTTTTATTACAAAGTAATTATTTCACTCTATTTGTTTATCTTTCGTATAAATTTTAATCCATAGTGTGTTATATAGCCAACGTAAGAGCATTCCTGTAGCTGTAGTAAGATTCACCGAAACATATTGTAATATTTATGCTGGAGTACAATGGATCTCAGGCCAAAGATCATGATGTAGCAAACTGTGGTATCTGTCACATTCATATTCTTTGTAATAACATGCGGTGTTTACCTTCTGTAACTAACTAAATGGTTCAAATGGCTCTAATCCCTATGGGACTTAACATCTGAGGTCATCAGTCCCCTAGAACTTAGAACTACTTAAACCTAACCAACCTAAGGACATCACACACATCCATGCCCGAGGCAGGATTCGAACCTGCGACTGTAGCAGCAGCGCGGTTCCGGACTGAAGCACTTAGAACCACTCGGCCACAGCGGCCGGCTGTAACTAACCAAGTGTAACTTGTATATACTGTAAACAGCAACGGCCCTATCACACTTGCCTGTGGTACTCCGGACGTTACCTTTACGTCTGTCGATTTAGTTCCGTTAAGAGCGACGTGTTGAGTTCTGTCTGGAAGAGAGTGTCGAATCCAGTCGCAGGTCTGCTCCGATACTCCGTAAGCTCGTTTTTATTTTTTTTTTATTTTTTTTCCATTAAACGTCAATGCGAGACGGTTTCAGACGCCTGACTGAAGTCTAGGAACACGGCCGGCATCAGCCCGAGCGCCTTTGTCCACTGCACTGTGGATCTCATGGAGGAACAGAGCGAGCTGGATTTCACCGCAGGATCTCTGTGTGCCGAACCCGTGTTGATTTTTGTAGAGGAGATGTTCATTTTCTAAAAACGTCATAATTCTTGAGCATGAAACGTATTGCATAATTCTACAACAGATGGACGTCAACGATATAAGTCTGTAATTGTGTAGGTCTGTCTTACGGCCTTTCTTAAAAACGGGAATTACCTGCCGTTTTTTCCAGTCGTTGGGTACCTTTCGTTGCTCAAGCGATCTACGATAAATTACTGCTAGAAAGCGAGCAAGTTCTTTCGCATAATCTTCATAGGTATTTCATCTGGTCCTGAAGCCTTTCCGCTACTAAGCGATTGTAGCTCCTTTTCAATTCCGCGATCTATTATGTCAATATCTGCCATTTCGACGCTCGTACGACGATCGAAAGGAGGGACAGTGTTACTATCTTCCGCGGTGAAACAACTTCGGAAGAGCGAATTCAGCATTTCGGCCTCCTCCCCGTTATGTTCCGCTTCGGTGCTGGTGTGGTCGCTGAGAGAATGAACAGGTGATTTTGACACACTTGCTGATTTTATATACGACGAAAATCCCTTAGGGTTTCTACTCGTCGGTTGACAACGTCTTACTTTCGAAATCATGTTCGTGTGACAACTCCATCTGATTTTGAATCTGCAGTGGCTGGATAAACATGTTGACGGTCCAATAAATCGTATCACAAGAATGACTGGTTGTATATTTACTTTGAATCACCAGTTTAAATCGCAGTTGCAGTTTATTATCCATAATGCATATTCTGAAGACAAAATTGGATACTGGGACGAGTGCATATACTTGTAGGCTGCAGTAGCCATTCGGAAATGAAGATAGAGCAGCATGGAGAGCTGCATTAAACCAGTCTCTGGACTGAAGTCTTGTTATCATCTACATCTGAAGACAACAACAACAACAGTTTCCAGGAGATAATGCACAGCTTTCACAACCACGTATTCTAATCGACATCCTTAGCTCTGTGCCGCCTCTAGCGGCGCTTTTAAATGAAAAGCAATAAAGTTCCCGTTGTCTATTTGCGTCTGAATGTTTATGTGTTGATCTCCTCATCTGATAACATCACGGCATTTGTTATTCCCTCGTCCAGGCGTGCAGCCTACTAACGGCAGAGATATTAAAGTTGTATTAGGATCACGTCAAGGTGAATCTACCGCGCAGTCTTCCAACGCGTTCGCCTACGTGATTACCGTAGTTACGAAATGGGAAGTGGGGAGTGTAAACCTCCCACATCCTCCGGTATACGCTGCAATCGACCGCGTTCTTGTGTACCTGAGTTATCGGAAAGGCATCCATTCGGAAGAAAATAAAACGAAATCGTGTAGAAAATTGGGACAGCTATCCGTTAATGTGACAGGTGGGGACACTCACCTTATTAACGAATGAGTGCAGATGTAAGTAGTTAGAAAAAGATTAGCCTTCAGCGGATTAGAAATAACAGCCAGTTGCAAAATACAGGTCTGTTAAACCTCAACCATGATCTCGACGGTTTGAAAACCGTCTTCTTCACGCACAGGTGTTTCCCTTGGAGTCTGCACAATTTTGTGAGGACCCTGTGCTCTGTTCAGCTGATCTACCGGTCTCTTATAAGCCACACGACTTTATACACTGAAGAGCCAAAGAAACTGGTACACCTGCCTAATATCGTCTAGAGTCCCAGCCGCAACACGACCTGGCGTGGACTCGACTAATGTCTGGAGTAGTGCTGGAGGGAACTGGCACCATGAATCCTGCAGGGCTGTCCATAAATCCGTAAGAGTACGAACAGGTGGAGAGATCTCTTCTGAACAGCACGTCGCAAGGCATCCCAGATATGCTCAATAATGTTCATGTCTGGGCAGTTTGGTGGCCAGCGGAAGTGTTTAAACTCAGAAGAGTGTTCCCGGAGCCACTCTGTAGCAATTCTGGAGATTTACAGGTGTCGCATTATCCTGCTGGAATTGACCAAGTCCGTCGGAATGCACAGTGGACGTTGAATGGATGCAGGTGATCAGACAGGATGCTTACGTACGGGTCACCTGTCAGAGTGGTATCTAGACGTATCAGGCGTCCCACATCACTCCAACTGCACACGCCCCACACCATTACAGAGCCTCCACCAGCTCGAACAGTCCCCTGCTGACATGCAGGGTCCAAGGATTCATGAGGTTGTCTCCATACCCGTACGCGTCCATCAGCTCGATACAATTTGAAACGAGCCTCGTCCGACCGGGCAACATGTTTCCAGTCACCAACAGTCCAACGTCGGTGTTGACGGGTCCAGGCGAGGCGTAAAGCTTTGTGTCGTGCTGTCATCGAGGGTACACGAGTGGGCCTTCGCCTCCGAAAGCCCATATCGATGATGTTTCGTTGAGTGGTTCGCACACTGACACTTGTGGATGGCCCAGCACTGAAATCTGCAGCAATTTGTGGTAGGGTTGCTCTTCTGTCACGTTGAACGATTCTCTTCAGTCGTCGTTGGTTCCGTTCTTGCAGGGTCTTTTTCCGGCCGCATTAATGTCGGAGATTTGATGTTTCACAGGATTTCTGATGTTTACAATACACTCGTGAAACGGTCGTACGGGAAAATCCCCACTTCATCGCTACCTCGGAGATGCTATGTCCCATCGCTCGTGCGCCGATCATAACACCACGTTCAAACTCGCTTAAATCATGGTAACTTGCCATTGTAGCAGCAGTAACCGTTCTAACAATTGTTGTCTTATATAGTCGTTGCCTACTACATCGCCGTATTCTGCCTGTTTACATATCTCTGTATTTGAATACGCACGCCTGTTTCTTTGGCTCTTCGGTTTAGTAAAGCGCCACAGATTGGTGGAGATCTTGAGAAATATTGGAATGGCGGAAAGAGATGTGCAAGTAGCCAAGAACCTTTGCTCGCCTCAAACAGAGGTATTGATGGAGGCCAGTCATAATTCTCAGAGAGGAGTAAGACAGGGACGTATCTTGTCACCCACACTATTTAACATATACTCAGAATTCATACTCAGAAACCTGAAATGAGCAGAAAAAGGAATTTTGATAAATGGAATAAGATTAACATTCGATATCGTATTTGCAGACACTGTTCAAGCGTTACAATTATTAATGGATAGAACTGTAACAGTGAGCAGTCAGTATGGGCTTGAAATAAACTCCACAAAGCCCTGAGTAAGGAAAATATTACAGGAGTAAACTTAGTCATAAACCGAAGATGTATACAGAATGAGATTTTCACTCTGCAGCGGAGTGTCCGCTGATACGAAGCTTCCTGGCACATTAAAACTGTGTGCCGGGCCGAGACTCGAACTCGGGACCTTTGGCTTTCGGGAGCAAATGCTCTAACAACGTCCCGAGTTCGAGTTTCGGACCGGCACATAGTTTTAATTATCCAAAAAGTTTCAAAGATGTACAGCAAGGGTATAACAATATACATACCTTGGAATGATAATAAATGAAATGAAACTTCCTGGCAGATTAAAAGTGTGTGCCGGACCGAGACTCGAACTCGGGACCTTTGCCTTTCGCGTGAGTCGTGCTTGGGTAGCTCAGTTGGTAGAGCACTAGCCCGCGAAAGGCAAAGGTCCCGAGTTCGAGTCTCGGTCCGGCACATAGTTTTAATCTGCCAGGAAGTTCCATATCAGCGCACACTCCGCTGCAGAGTGAAAATCTCATTCTGGAAACATCCCCCAGGCTGTGGCTAAGCCATGTCTCCGCAGTATCCTTTCTTTCAGGAGTGCTAGTTCTGCAAGTTTCGCAAGAGAGCTTCTGTACAGTTTGGAAGGTAGGAGACGAGGTACTGGCAGAAGTAAAGGTGTGAGGACGGGGCGTGAGTCGTGCTTGGGTAGCTCAGTTGGTAGAGCACTTGCCCGCGAAAGGCAAAGGTCCCGAGTTCGAGTCTCGGTCTGGCACACACTTTTAATCTGCCAGGAAGTTTCATTCAACGCACATTCCGCTGCAGAGTCAAAATCTCATTCTGATAGTAAATGAAAATTGCGATAAATCGCCAAGAAATCTAGATTCGCATCGGGAAAGCAAGGAGTGTTCTTCAAAAAATGAGTGCTGTCTTCAAGAGCCATAACCTAATTCGAAGGAGAAAAATCAGTTTTTTGCACTGCTATATATGAAGGGCTTATTTCAATAGTGGTACAAGTCCATTACCTCCACTTTTCTGTCTATAATGCTTCTGAAATTAATGAGCCAAAAAAACAGAAAGAAAGGTTCATCTCTAGCAAGAAGGCATATGCTTGAATATTTCTGGTATCTCAACTGCACATTTTTCAGCGCTCATTTAACTTTAGCACTCCGTATCTCAATTTGAACAAAAATGTACTTGTTCGACTATTGAAATAAGTGCTTCATATATTCTGTGCTGCTATATCGTGTAGAGACATGGACCTCAAATAAAACCACGGAGAAGAAGCTGGACGCTTTGGCTTTGCAGGCGGAAACTGAGAATACGTTGGACCCAGAGACTGACAAAAAAATTAATCGACATAGTGAAATGCCGAAAGTTGCAATAGCGAGGACATATCAGGCGGAATACAAATAGATATGACTTGCTACAAAAAATACTTCAAGGGAAAATCAGCAGCAAAAGAGGTCATGGAAGAAGACGAATATCTCGGTTTGACAATCTTAAGATGCTAGTTCAGTATTTCTTCATGAGAACTACTAAGTGTTCCTACGAACAGGTGAAGAATAGGCGTCCTGATCGGCAACATCCGAACCGGGTAGCCACCGAAAGAAGAAAGTTGCCAGCTGGTAGTTCAAATGGCTCTGAGCACTATGGGACTTAACATCTGAGGTCATCAGTCGCCTACAACTTAGAACTACTTAAACCTAACTAACGTAAGGACATCACACACATCCATGCCCGAGGCAGGATTCGAACCTGCGACCGTAGCGCTCGCGCGGTTCCAGACTGTAGCGCCTAGAACCGCTCGGCCACACCGGCCGGGTCAGCTGGTAGTGACTTGCCACTACCTTCCTTCAGTTTTGCTTCGGGCAGTTTAGACTCCTTTCAGGAGTTGTTCACTTCTAAACATCTTCATGGTAAATGATGCCAAACAGTTGCAGGGTAAAGATTTACTGAAATCCTTGACCACGGTTTCGGTGTACCTAAATATACCTTCATCAGAAGAAAAATAAACTTAAATCACATCCTGCAGTGAAGATACGTAAAACAATCGTGACAACGGCGTCGTCAGTAGTTAAAATTAAAATGCCGTTGGCACACTTGTTTTACGTATCTCCACTGCAGGATGTGGTTTGAATGTATTTTTGCTTCTGATGAAGCTGTGAGGTTACAAGTGATACTGTAATAGTATAACTAATTTGCTGGATGTGGTAATGTTTACTGTGCAAGAACAGTTGGGGAGTAGCAAGCACAAGTCCATATATTTATGGAGCCACCTTCTTGATAAAGAGAGGAGGCAGAATATAACAGTTTCACATTGAATTACATCTACATCTACATACATACTCCGCAATCCACCATACGCTGCGTGGCGGAGGGTACCTCGTACCACAACTAGCACCACCTCTCCATGTTCCAAACAGAACGAGGGAAAGATCACTGTCTATATGCCTCTGTACGAGCCCTAATCTCTCTTATCTTATCTTTGTGGTCTTTCCGCGAAATGTAAGCTGGCGACAGTAAAATTGTATTGCAGTCAGCCTCAAATGCTGGTTCTCTAAATTTCCTCAGTAGCCATTCACGAAGAGAACGCCTTCTTTCCTCCAGAGACTCCCACCCGAGTTCCTGAAGCATTTCCGTAACACTCGCGTGACGATCAGACCTACCAGAAACAAATCTAGCAGCCCGCCTCTGAATTGCTTCTATGTCCTCCCTCAATCCGACCTGATAGGGATCCCAAAGGCTCGAGCACTACTCGAGAATAGGTCGTATTAGTGTTTTATAAGCGGTCTCCTTTACAGATGAACCACATCTTCCCAAAATTCTGCCAATGAACCGAAGACGACTATCCGCCTTCCCCACAACTGCCATTACATGCTTGTCCCACTTCATATCGCTCTGCAATGTTACTGTGTCAAGTGCTACACTACTAATGGAGTATTCAAACATTACAGGATTCTTTTTCCTATTCATCTGCATTAATTTACATTTATCTCTATTTAGAGTTAGCTGCCATTCTTTACACCAATCACAAATCTTGTCCACTCATCTTGTATGCTCCTACAGTCACTCAACGACGACACCACAGCATCATCAGCAAACAGCCGCACATTGCTATCCACCCTATCCAAAAGATCATTTATGTAGACAGAAAACAACAGCGGACCTGCCACACTTCCCTGGGGCACTCCAGATGATGCCCTCACCTCCGATGAACACTCACCATCGAGGACAACGTACTGGGTTCTATTACTTAAGAAGTCTTCGAGCCACTCACATACTTGGGAACCAATCCCATATGCTCGTACCTTAGTTAGGAGTCTGCAGTGGGGCACCGAGTCAAACGCTTTCCGGAAGTCGAGGAATATGGCATCCGTCTGATACCCTTCATCCATGGTTCGCAAGATATCATGGGAAAAAGGGCGAGTTGCGTTTCGCAGGAGCGATGCTTTCTAAAGCCGTGCTGATGCGTGTACAACAACTTCTCTGTCTCAAGGAAATTCATTGTATTCGAACTGATAATATGTCCGAGAATCCTGCAACAGACCGATGTTAAGGATATTGGTCTGCAATTTTGAGGATCCGTCCTTCTACCCTTTTTATATACAGGCGACACCTGCGCTTTTTTCCACTCGCTCGGGACTTTACATGGGGGAAGAGATTCGCGATAAATGCAAGCTGACCCCCATGAACCATGGACCTTGCCGTTGGTGGGGAGGCTTGCGTGCCTCAGAGATACGGATCACCGTACCGTAGGTGCAACCACAACGGAGGGATATCTGTTGAGAGGCCAGACAAACGTGTGGTTCCTGAAGAGGGGCAGCAGCCTTTTCAGTAGTTGCAGGGGCAACAGTCTGGATGATTGACTGACCTGGCCTTGTAACACTAACCAAAACGGCTTTGCTGTGCTGGTACTGCGAACGGCTGAAAGCAAGGGGAAACTACAGCCGTAATTTTTCCAGAGGACATGCAGCTTTACTGTATGATTAAATGATGATGGCGTCCTCTTGGGTAAAATATTCCGGAGGTAAAATAGTCCCCCATTCGGATCTCCGGGCGGGGACTACTCGAGAGGACGTCGTTATCAGGAGAAAGAAAACTGGCGTTCTACGGATCGGAGCGTGGAAAGTCAGATGCCTTAATCGCGCAGGTAGGTTAGAAAATTTAAAAATGGAAATGGATAGGTCAAAGTTAGATATAGTGGGAATTAGTGAAGTTCGGTGACAGGAGGAACAACACTTTTGGTCAGGTGAAGGCAGGGTTATAAGTACAAAATCAAATAGGGGTAATGCAGGAGTACGTTTAATAATGAATAAAAAAATAGGAGTGCGGGTAAGCTACTACAAACAGCATAGTGAACGCATTATTGTGGCCAAGATAGACACGAAGCCCACGCCTACTACAGTAGTACAAGTTTATATGCCAACTAGCTCTGCAGATGATGAAGAAGTTGATGAAATGTATGATGAGATAAAAGAAATTATTCAAGTAGTGAAGGGAGATGAAAATTTAATAGTCATGGGTGACTGGAATTCGACAGTAGGAAAAGGAAGAGAAAGAAACGTAGTAGGCGAATATGGATTGGGGCTAAGAAATGAAAGAGGAAGCCGCCTGGTAGAATTTTGCACACAGTATAACTTAATCATAGCTAACACTTGGTTCAAGAATCATGAAAGAAGGTTGTATACATGGAGGAACCCTGAGGATATTACAACGTATCAGATAGATTATATAATGGTAATACAGAGATTTAGGAACCAGGTCTTAAACTGTAAGACATTTCCAGGGGCAGATGTGGACTCTCACCACAATCTATTGGTTATGAACTGTAGACTAAAACTGAAGAAACTGCAAAAAGGTCGGAATTTGAGGAGATGGGACCTGGATAAACTGAAAGAACCAGAGATTGTAGAGAGTTTCAAGGGGGAGCATAAGGTAACAATTGACAGGAATGGGGGAAAGAAATACAGTAGAAGAAGAATGGGTAGCTTTGAGGAATGAAATAGTGAAGGCAGCAGAGTAGGTAAAAAGACGAGGGCTAGTAGAAATCCTTGGGTAACAGAAGAGATACTGAATTTAAGTGATGAAAGGAGAAAATACAAAAATGCAGCAAATGAAGCAGGCAAAAAGGAATACAAACGTCTCAAAAATGAGGTCGACAGGAAGTGCAAAATGGCTAAGCAGGGATGGCTAGAGGACAAATGTAAGGATGTAGAGGCTTATCTCACTAGGGGTAAGATAGATACTGCCTACAGGAAAATTAAAGAGACCTTTGGAGAAAAGAGAACCACTTGTATGAACATCAAGAGCTCAGATGGAAACCCAGTTCTAAGCAAAGAAGGGAAAGCAGAACGGTGGAAGGAGTATATAGAGGGTCCATACAGAGGCGATGTACTTGAGGACAATATTATAGAAATGGAAGAGGATGAAGATGAAATGGGAGTTATGATACAGTGTGAAGAGTTTGACAGAGCACTGAAAGACCTGAGTCGAAACAAGGCCCCGGGAGTAGACAACATTCCATTAGAACTACTGATAGCCTTGGGAGAGCCAGTCCTGACAAAACTCTAACATCTGGTGAGCAAGATATACGAGACAGGCGAAATACCCTCAGACTTCAAGAAGAATATAGTAATTCCAATCCCAAAGAAAGCAGGTGTTGACAGATGTGAAAATTACCGAACTATCAGTTTAATAAGTCACAGCTGCAAAATACTAACACGAATTCTTTACAGACGAATGGAAAAACTGGTAGAAGCCGACCTCGGGGAACATCAGTTTGGATTCCGTAGAAATGTTGGAACACGTGAGGGAATACTGACCTACGACTTATCTTAGAAGAAAGATCAAGGAAAGGCAAACCTACGTTTCTAGCATTTGTAGACTTAGAGAAAGCTTTTGACAATGTCGACTGGAATACTCTCTCTCATATTCTGAAGGTGGCAGGGGTAAAATATAGGGAGCGAAAGGCTATTTACAATTTGTACAGAAACCAGATGGCAGTTATAAGAGTCGAGGGACATGAAAGGGAAGCAGTGGTTGGGAAGGGAGTGAGACACGGTTGTAGCCTCTCCCCGATGTTATTCAGTCTGTATATTGAGCAAGCAGTGAAGGAAAGGAAAGAAAAATTCGGAGTGAATTAAAATCCATGGAGAAGAAATAAAAACTTTGAGGTTCGCCGATGAGATTGTAATTCTGCCAGAGACAGCAAAGAACTTGGAAGAGCAGTTGAACGGAATAGACAGTGTCTTGAAAGGAGGGTATAAAATGAACATCAACAAAAGCAAAAAAAGGATATTGGAATGTAGTCGAATTAAGTCGGGTGATGCTGAGGGAATTAGGTTAGGAAATGAGACACTTAAAGTAGTAAAAGAGTTTTGCTATTTGGGGAGCAAAATAACTGATGCTGGTCGAAGTAGAGAGGATATGAAATGTAGACTGGTAATGGCAAGGAAAGCATTTCTGTAGAAGAGAAATTTGTTAACATCGAGTATAGATTTAAGTGTCAGGAAGTCGTTTCTGAAAGTATTTGTATGGAGTGTAGCCATGTATGGAAGGGAAATATGGACGATAAATAGTTTGGACAAGAAGAGAATAGAAGCTTTCGAAATGTGGTGCTACAGAAGAATGCTGAAGATAAGGTGGGTAGATCACATAACTAATGAGGAGGTATTGAATAGGATTGGGGAGAAGAGAAGTTTGTGGCACAACTTGACTAGAAGAAGGAATCGGTTGGTAGGACATGTTTTGAGGCATCAAGGGATCACCAATTTAGTATTGGAGGGCAGCGTGGAGGGTAAAAATCGTAGAGGGAGACCAAGAGATGAATACACTAAGCAGATTCAGAAGGATGTAGGTTGCAGTAGGTACTGGGAGATGAAGAAGCTTGCACAGGATAGAGTAGCATGGAGAGCTGCATCAAACCAGTCTCTGGACTGAAGACCACAACAACAACAAGTAAGGAGCCAATGGAGTACTCTCTGTGAAATCTAATTGGAATCCCATCAGGACCTGGCGATTTATTTATTTTCGATCCATTCAGCTGCTTCACAACCCCAGGGATGTCTATCACTATGTCCTCCATAAGGGAATCTGTACGAGACTCAAACGGCGGTATGTTTGTACGATCCTCCTGCGTGAAAGATTTTTCAGATGCTAAATTTAAAATTTCAGCTTTGTTTTGCTGTCAGCCGTTGCCAGGTCAGACTGATCAGTGAGTGACTGGATGGAAGCCTTCGACTCGCTTACCGATTTTACGTAAGACCAGAATTTCCTTGGGTTTTCAGCAAGATCTTTTGCTAAGGTATGACGGTGGTATTGGTACTTAGTTACATAATTGCCTATGTCTCAGTGCATAACTTGGCACATATGTTAACAATGTAAGGTGTGCTTGTCTTGCTAATCATTGGATTTGCTGGGTATCTGATCACTGAAATAGGAGTACTCCATAAACATAAGAGCTCTTCTAAATAATTGAAAACTCAAATTTAAAGAATAGTAGCAGGTATAATATTTTGGACATTAATGAACATGTTTTATACAAAAATTAAGTTGTAAGGATGTTTGAGAACCTCTGCATAATAAGTTATAGTCTTCTATTGTGAAGGTACTGGTCAGTTTTCGATCTATGTAGAGCAGAATGAGTATTTCGTATGCCACACCTTTTAGGCAAAGACGTGATTCAACAAAAGAAGAGGGGTGAAACTGTCAAAAAGTGGAGTGCTCTTAAATATGTAAATAATCTGATGATTGTCTACAAAAACGCAGCTAGCTCTTTATTCGCACGAAGTAATGCCCGCTATCCACAGGGGATCTCAAGTTGATTCCGTATTTCTAGATTTCCGGAAAGCTTTTGACATCGTTCCTCACAAGCGACTTCTAATCAAGCTGCGGGCCTATGGGGTATCGTCTCAGTTGTGCGACTGGATTCGTGATTTCCTGTCAGGAAGGTCGCAGTTCGTAGTAATAGACGGCAAATCGTCGAGTCTCTGGCTTCCGGCGGCTATCTGATTTGGTGAAGACTGCCAGTCTCGCTAGCGGGATGAAAGCAGAGCTCACCATCTGCAGCATCGTCGACAGGACTGACTGCGGACCTTTGGTACAGAGCCGAGTGGAGGGTCTGAATCAGAGGCTGAGACGGTTCTGCGACCGTGTGGGCTGCAGATTCCTCGACTTGCGCCATAGGGTGGTGGGGTTTCGGGTTCCGCTGGATAGGTCAGGAGTCCACTACACGCAACAAGCGGCTACACGGGTAGCAGGGGTTGTGTGGCGTGGGCTGGGCGGTTTTTTAGGTTAGATGGCCTCGGGCAAGTACAGAAAGGGCAACAGCCTCAACGGGTGCGGGGCAAAGTCAGGACATGCGGGGACCGAGCAGCAATCGGTATTGTAATTGTCAACTGTCGAAGCTGCGTTGGTAAAGTACCGGAACTTCAAGCGCTGATAGAAAGCACCGAAGCTGAAATCGTTATAGGTACAGAAAGCTGGCTTAAGCCAGAGATAAATTCTGCCGAAATTTTTACAAATGTACAGACAGTGTTTAGAAAGGATAGATTGCATGCAACCGGTGGTGGAGTGTTCGTCGCTGTTAGTAGTAGTTTATCCTGTAGTGAAGTAGAAGTGGATAGTTCCTGTGAATTATTATGGGTGGAGGTTACACTAAACAATCGAACTAGGTTAATAATTGGCTCCTTTTACCGACCTCCCGACTCAGCAGCATTAGTGGCAGAACAACTGAGAGAAAATTTGGAATACATTTCACATAAATTTTCTCAGCATGTTATAGTCTTAGGTGGAGATTTCAATTTACCGGATATAACTGGGACACTCAGATGTTTAGGACGGGTGGTAGAGACAGAGCATCGAGTGACATTATACTGAGTGCACTATCCGAAAATTACCTCGAGCAATTAAACAGAGAACCGACTCGTGGAGATAACATCTTGGACCTACTGATAACAAACAGACCCGAACTTTTCGACTCTGTATGTACAGAACAGGGAATCAGTGATCATAAGGCCGTTGCAGCATCCCTGAATATGGAAGTTAATAGGAATATAAAAAAAGGGAGGAAGGTTTATCTGTTTAGCAAGAGTAACAGAAGGCAGATTTCAGACTACCTAACAGATCAAAACGAAAATTTCTGTTCCGACACTGACAGTGTTGAGTGTTTATGGAAAAAGTTCAAGGCAATCGTAAAATGCGTTTTAGACAGGTACGTGGCGAGTAAAACTGTGAGGGACGGGAAAAACCCACCGTGGTACAACAACAAAGTTAGGAAACTACTGCGAAAGCAAAGAGAGCTCCACTCCAAGTTTAAACGCAGCCAAAACCTCTCAGACAAACAGAAGCTAAACGATGTCAAAGTTAGCGTAAGGAGGGCTATGCGTGAAGCGTTCATTGAATTCGAAAGTAAAATTCTATGTACCGACTTGACAGAAAATCCTAGGAAGTTCTGGTCTTACGTTAAATCAGTAAGTGGCTCGAAACAGCATATCCAGACACTACGGGATGATGATGGCATTGAAACAGAGGATGACACGCGTAAAGCTGAAATACTAAACACCTTTTTCCAAAGCTGTTTCACAGAGGAAGACCGCACTGCAGTTCCTTCTCTAAATCCTCGCACAAACGAAAAAATGGCTGACATCGAAATAAGTGTCCAAGGAATAGAAAAGCAACTGGAATCACTCAATAGAGGAAAGTCCACTGGACCTGACGGGATACCAATTCGATTCTACACAGAGTACGCGAAAGAACTTGCCCCCCTTCTGACAGCCGTGTACCGCAAGTCTCTAGAGGAAAGAAAGGTTCCAAATGATTGGAAAAGAGCGCAGATAGTCCCAGTCTTCAAGAAGGGTCGTCGAGCAGATGCGCAAAACTATAGACCTATATCTCTTACGTCGATCTCTTGTAGAATTTTAGAACATGTTTTTTGCTCGCGTATCATGTCATTTCTGGAAACCCAGAATCTACTATGTAGGAATCAACATGGATTCCGGAAACAGCGATCGTGTGAGACCCAACTCGCCTTATTTGTTCACGAGACCCAGAAAATATTAGATACGGCCTCCCAGGTAGATGCTATTTTTCTTAACTTCCGGAAGGCGTTCGATACAGTTCCGCACTGTCGCCTGATAAACAAAGTAAGAGCCTACGGAATATCAGACCAGCTGTGTGGCTGGATTGAAGAGTTTTTAGCAAACAGAACACAGCATGTTGTTATCAATGGAGAGACGTCTACAGACGTTAAAGTAACCTCTGGCGTGCCACAGGGGAGTGTTATGGGACCATTGCTTTTCACAATATATATATAAATGACTTAGTAGATAGTGTCGGAAGTACCATGCGGCTTTTCGCGGATGATGCTGTAGTATACAGAGAAGTTGCAGCATTAGAAAATTGTAGCGAAATGCAGGAAGATCTGCAGCGGATAGGCACTTGGTGCAGGGAGTGGCAACTGACCCTTAACATAGACAAATGTAATGTATTGCGAATACATAGAAAGAAGGATCCTTTATTGTATGATTATATGATAGCGGAACAAACACTGGTAGCAGTTACTTCTGTAAAATATCTGGGAGTATGCGTACGGAACGATTTGAAGTGGAATGATCATATAAAATTAATTGTTGGTAAGGCGGGTACCAGGTTGAGATTCATTGGGAGAGTCCTTAGAAAATGTAGTCCATCAACAAAGGAGGTGGCTTACAAAACACTCGTTCGACCTATACTTGAGTATTGCTCATCAGTGTGGGATCCGTACGAGGTCGGTCTGACGGAGGAGATAGAGAAGATCCAAAGAAGAGCGGTGCGTTTCGTCACAGGGTTATTTGGTAAGCGTGATAGCGTTACGGAGATGTTTAGCAAACTCGAGTGGCAGACTCTGCAAGAGAGGCGCTCTGCATCATCGCGGTGTAGCTTGCTCGCCAGGTTTCGAGAGGGTGCGTTTCTGGATGAGGTATCGAATATATTGCTTCCCCCTACTTATACCTCCCGAGGAGATCACGAATGTAAAATTAGAGAGATTAGAGCGCGCACGGAGGCTTTCACACAGTCGTTCTTCATGCGAACCATACGCGACTGGAATAGGAAAGGGAGGTAATGACAGTGGCACGTAAAGTGCCCTCCGCCACACACCGTTGGGTGGCTTGCGGAGTATCAATGTAGTAGATGAAGTGATATCAGGCGTTCCCCAGGGAAGCGTCCTGGGACCTCTGCTGTTCCTGATCTATATAAATGACCTGGGTGACAATCTGAGCAGTTCTCTTAGGTTGTTCACAGATGATGCTGTAATTAACCGTCTAGTAAGGTCATCCGAAGACCAGTATCAGTTGCAAAGCGATTTAGAAAAGATTGCTGCATGGTGTGGCAGGTGGCAGTTGACGCTAAATAACGAAAAGTGTGAGGTGATCCACACGAGTTCCAAAAGAAATCCGTCGGAATTCGATTACTCGCTAAATAGTGCAATCCTCGAGGCTGTCAATTCAGCTAAGTACCTGGGTGTTAGAATTACGAACAACTTCAGTTGGAAAGACCACATAGACAATATTGTGGGGAAGGCGAGCCAAAGGTTGCGTTTCATTGGCAGGACACTTGGAAGATGCAACAAGTCCACTAAAGAGACAGCTTACACTACACTCGTTCGTCCTCTGTTAGAATATTGCTGCGCGGTGTGGGACCCTTACCAGGCGGGATTGACGGAGGACATCGAAAGGGTGCAAAAAAGGGCAGCTCGTTTTGTATTATCACGTAATAGGGGAGAGAGTGTGGCAGATATGATACGCGAGTTGGGATGGAAGTCATTAAAGCAAAGACGTTTTTCGTCGCGGCGAGATCTATTTACGAAATTTCAGTCACCAACTTTCTCTTCCGAATGCGAAAATATTTTGTCGAGCCCAACCTACATAAGTAGTAATGATCATCAAAATAAAATAAGAGAAATCAGAGCTCGAACAGAAAGGTTTAGGTGTTCGTTTTTCCCGCGCGCTGTTCGGGAGTGGAATGGTAGAGAGATAGTATGACTGTGGTTCGATGAACCCTCTGCCAAGCACTTAAATGTGAATTGCAGAGTAATCATGTAGATGTAGATGTAGATGTAGATGAAGGTATTTAGTTTTACGTATTTTAATATTGTGGCATTGTAAATGCATGATGGCCATGTTTAGAAATAATATATTTGACTAATGTAGTGTCACGTGACCGGACTCTGGACATGGGATAGGGGACAAAGGTCGCGGTCTTTCGATCGTGGTCCGTCGGTGCAGTAAGGTCGGTGCGGGCTAAGAGTCGCCGACATAGTATCACGGGGCCATCAGTTTGTATTGTGGATGTGATTTAGTGAAATAAAAACGTTTTCATTCTAAACTGTTGTCGGTGTAAATCATTTGTAAACGATCGTGATTTAGACAAATACTCGAATTCATTCACTGCTGTACTTAGGCCGGCTATTTACTCAATATAGGGCGCGAATGCAACTGTGCACAACCGAACCCCTTTTGCAGACTAGTCACGATAAAAGGTTGTGTACAAGCCCGAGTGAAGTTTGTAACGGTACTTGAATTACGTAACCATTACGGCAGCTCACCTGAACCTCTCGATACCAGCAATATTCTACTGTGTTTCTGTAAAGTAGTTAACATGTTTCTGAGACAACATTCAGATTTGATTTCATTAATGTAGAGGTACTTTGATACATCGATATGTTTGTATTGCAATGATATTATTCTTATGTGTATTCTTTCTTTTGTCACCACGATCTTTGACGTTTTTGTAACTGATTTTTGGCCGCGTAAGCGATTATTAGTTGTTAGAGAGTCGGACCTTGAAAAAGTCAAGTCTTGGACGTCGTGTTGGAAAGGCGCATATTGTAGTCAGTTTATAAAATGTGAACTTCAACAGTGAGGAAGATGTTTTCAAGTATGTTTTGTATTGTGAAGTGATGTTTTGTGTGTTACGTGATGTTGTTGTTGTTGTTGTTGTTGTGGTCTTCAGTCCTGAGACTGGTTTGATGCAGCTCTCCATGCTACTGTATCCTGTGCAACCTTCTTCATCTCCCAGTACCTACTGCAACCCACATCCTTCTGAATCTGCTTAGTGTATTCATCTCTTGGTCTCCCTCTACGATTTTTACCCTCCACGCTGCCCTCCAATGCTAAATTTCTGATCCCTTGATGCCTCAAAACATGTCCTACCAACCGATCCCTACTTCTAGTCAAGTTGTGCCACAAACTTCTCTTCTCCCCAATCCTATTCAGTACCTCCCCATTAGTTATATGATCTACCCATCTAATCTTCAGCATTCTTCCGTAGCACCACATTTCGAAAGCTTCTATTCTCTTCTTGTCCAAACTAGTTATCGTCCATGTTTCACTTCCATACATGGCTACCCTCCATACAAATACTTTCAGAAACGACTTCCTGACACTTAAATCTATACTCGATGTTAACAAATTTCTCTTCTTCAGAAACGCTTTCGTTGCCATTGCCAGTCTACATTTTATATCCTCTCTACTTCGACCATCATCAGTTATTTTACTCCCTAAATAGCAAAACTCCTTTACTACTTTAAGTGTCTCATTTCCTAATCTAATTCCCTCAGCATCACCCGATTTAATTTGACTACATTCCTTTATCCTCGTTTTGCTTTTGTTGATGTTACGTGATATTGCAGCGAAAGTAATAAAAAAGAAGTGTAACATAAATTGTGAGTGCTGATTATTTTTTTACATCACGATTGTCGTCCAAAAGTGTAATCTTCAAGAATGGTTTGTGAAGTGCATCTACAAAACTTTTGAATATCGCAGAATAAAACCTAGACCTCTTTGCATCCGAGCTTCGAATCATCACCACGTAGATTTTCGACGATTGAGCCATGATTTTACAACGAGACCAGCGTGGGAATTACGAGAAGATGAGTGCATAGTTTATTTATTATTACATGAAATGACTTTATTAACTGTGCTCTAATAACACCTGCCACATAATAACTTTGTTGTTGCCCGAAAATGCAGTGTTTGACCTTTTGTTGTGGTAGGGTTGTTAGAAGTTGCAAAGGTATATTTAGATATACCGAAACCGTGATCAAGGATTTCAATAAATCTTTATCCTGCGACTGTCTGGCTGTTATCATTTCCCGTAAAGATTTTGAACAGTTGCTGCTTCAGCCGTGTTTAAAATTATGAAGTGCTTCTAAACAACTCGTTACCGGTCGCGCCGATGTCCAGGCTTTGGTATGGAGCACAGAGGGCGGGGGGGGGGGGGGGGGGGGGGGGGAGTTTTTTCAGTGCCGAATTCGTGGCGAGACGGTAGCGCCAGGGCAAAGTGTTTGACACATCGGGTTCTCCCGTGGAGACACCGCAGCACATCCGTGGGGACAGAGAGAGAGAGAGATTGGAACGCACCAGAAGGCGCTACGGAGAAACAGATTAGAGGGGAGTTTTGAGGGAGGTTGGAGAGGGGGGGAGGGGAGGGGAGGGAGACACACACAGTGGTGCCAGAGAAGGCTCTCGCGGAAGGGGGGGAGAGAGGGAGAGAGAGAGACAGAGACAGCCGGAGAGAAATACCCCGCGCCCGCCGCCCGACCACCACACAGCTAGAGAGAAAGGCCGAGCCGAGAGTTTGGCCCGCACCTGGTGGGGGAGGTTATAAGAGCGGCTGCAACCCGGCGCCCACTTTCAGTCTTTCGTCGATCGCCACCGTAAGAGGACGCCGCGAGAAATGAACAAGGCCGTGTTGGCGTGAGTACCCCACAAGCGCTGCCATCCCGCTCTCTACCTCCGGCTCTGCAGCTATTCCTGTCTCTGTTTCTAAGTACTTGTTTACTTGCATGTTCTTTTTTTGGCACTCGCTCCTGTTGTCTATGCAGCCGCATTACAAGATTACTCCAGATCTCGCGAACAATAGCAACAGGTGGACAGGTAGTTAACGTCTTCCTATATGTCGCTAAGGAGCTCCACACTGCACCAGTTCGTCGAGCGCTGACCATAACACATCACCTAGCTTTCCAGTTACCTGATTTATTTTTTTAATTTTGATTTTTTTGTTTTTTTGCTTTTTTTTGTTTTTAAGTGTTCAACAATTTTTACGTTTCGCTCGTCTTGGCCATGCGGCTATCTACGTATTACAAGATTTCTCAAGCTTCGAAACGCACTTTGTTTTCATTCGTGCACAAAATGTTGCAAAGATTCAGTCCTCCTACACTGGCGTTAGGTGTGGGACACTGTACCATATCGTTGACAAGTCACTCGGATAAGGGAGTGTACTATCTTCGTAAATATGAGACTCACTTGTTATTGGTACAACAGAAACCAGTACGTATTACTGGAGGCGACGAATGTTCCACAGATGTGAAAGTTACACACCGTATGTGCTCCTAGAAAGCGAAATATGATCTCTAAAGTTATAAATGTACATAATCGAGCTATCTTAGCTTTTTTTTTTTTTCGTATTGACCATCCTGCTGCCTACGTATTACAAGATTTCTCAGGTTTCGAAACTCATTTTGTTTTCATTCGTGCACAAAATGTTGCAAAGGTTCAGTCCTTCTAGACTGCCGTTAGGTGTTGGACACTATACTACATCGCTGACAAGTCACTCAGATACGGAGTGTACTATCTTCGTAAATATGAATTCACTTGTTCTTAGTAAGACAGAAACCAGTACGTATTACTGGAGGCGACGAATGTTCCACAGATGTGAAATTTACACACTGTATGTGCTCCTAGAAATCGTAATATGATCTCTATAAAGTTATAAATGTGCATAATCGAGCTATCTTTTTTTTCGTACTGTCCATGCGGGTGCCTACGTATTACAAGATTTCTCAAGCTTCGAAACTCACTTAGCTTTCATTCGTATACAAGATGTGGCACAGATCCAGTCTTCCTAGATTTCCGTTAGAACACTGTACCACATCGTTGACAAGTAACCGAGATACAGAACATACGGAGTATCTTCGTAAATATGAGATTTATTTTTTATTTGTATAGTAGAAACCAGTAGGTGCTACTGGACGGTGAATGCTTCAGAGATGCGAAAATAATCCACCGTATGTGGCCCTACGAAGCGTAATATGATCTCTAATGTTGTAAATGTAGAGTTATCTTTTTTTCGTATTGGCCATGCAACTGTCCACGTGTTACGAGATTTCTCAAGAAGTGAACACACATATTACACCTCGCTTGGTTCGTAGACAATACCGATGCGGATGTAGAGGTGGATTCCACCTCCCTAGATTTCCGAAATGCAACCGACAGCGTACTACAGAGTCCATCATTGACCAGGATGAAACCATATGGAGGGCATCTGTAATATAGGAGATCAACTGGATGAATATTTTTAATGTGCAGGGCGAAAGTTCTACAGTATCAAAAGTAACGTCCTAACAGGAACTCTAATGCTGTTAATATGCATAAACGAGCTATCTTTTATGGAGAACTTTTACACTTTTTTTGGTCTTTGCTGGTTCTGACTGTGAACCGCTGTACGTATTACAAAACTTCTCAACCTTTCTTCATTCATATCCCGTATCTCGCAAAGAATAATTGCAGTGAACCAGTACCATTTGTCACTATACCGCATCGTCGACTATTAAGATATCACAATATGAAGTATCTAATGTTGTCAATGTACATAATCAGATAGGACACCGTTAGAAATGAACAAGTCTGTTTTGGCGAGAGTAGGCCAAAATCGACTGATACCTCTCCATTGATAGGTAGCTTTGCAAAAGTTTTCCTTTTTTTAAGTATAAGAGGCGACTAAAAACGTTTTAGGGAGCTGCTGCAGTGAATATGCAACATAGCTCGACTCCGATGCCGGTATATAAGCACCGACGTGTTAGCAAGGAATGAGTGTGGGATTCGTGTGCGGTAAATAGGGAAACATGAACTGTGGCAGCGTTATTACGAAATGCATCAAAACAGGACCAACATGATTTTTTTTTCTGCCGACACCCATCGGGGAATGAAGAATGTCTATGGGGTAGCATATCTGTCGGAAAGAACGTCCCCTCGATCTAAGAAGTTCGAGAACCAGCCATCTGCTGGAGAGGACATACCCACCCTGTTCCTTGATTATCGGGACCCACTGGTTATTGATTTCAAGGGATCTCGTGTGTCCTCCACTGGGGAACGGTACTGCGCAGTGCTGGAGAAATTACGGCGTGCAATTGAGGTGAAACGTCTAGGAAATGCTCACAGCGATTTTGCCTGATTGGCACACCCAGTGTGGAATGTACGGCCTCCGAAAGGAAACTTTTTCGTGACAAAGAAATAAAAATACCTACAGCCGTCTTTATGATTTTATTTTGTCGCTACCAGTTTCAACGCTTCTGTGCGTCGTCTTCCACCCCAACCACACACCTTATGGTGGCCCCTTTATATTTATTCACTTATTTTTCGCATTTGGTCGTAATAGTTCGACGCCACATAGCATTAGCCATATACGGGCCATTTCACTGCCTTTTAACTCCATCTACATTTTAGTGTGAAGACTTTTTCGCTTAACCCAGCTCCAATGGGAACTTTTTTCTTTTTCAGTGGGTTTCATTTGGCTGGCTGGAGTGGCCGTGCGGTTCTACGCGCTACAGTCTGGAACCGAGCGACCGCTATCCTGCTTCGGGCATGGATGTGTGTGATGTCCTTAGGTTAGTTACGTTTAAGTAGTTCTAAGTTCTAGGGGACTGATGACCTCAGAAGTTAAGTCGCATAGTGCTCAGAGCCATTTGAACCCAACACCCCCAATTCCTTAAGAATTCTAATCATGAATGAAACAGCTTCAGATGTCTGATTACTTTACAAATAAGTTAATGTGTTAAAAATTTGGCATCAAGTGCGTAAACTGTTAAAATTTTAGAAAACACTTGACAGTATTTTTCAAAGTTTGTTGGAAGACGGGAAGTGCTGTCATTATCCAACACTGGATGAGTGTAGTCTGGGTTCAAAATGGTTCAAAATGGTTCTGAGCACTATCGGACTTGACATCTGAGGTCATCAGTCCCCTAGAACTACTTAAACCTGACTAACCTAGGGACATGACACACATCCATGCCCGAGGCAGGATTCGAACCTGCGACCGTAGCGGTCACGCGGGTCCAGACTGAAGCGCCTAGAACCGCACGGCCACACCGGCCGGCGTAGTCTTGGTATTTGCGCTCATCACGTGATCGGTATTAAGTATAGTCGTTGTAGCTGGGACTGTGAAGTCATACAAAACTTTTTGAAGGCCATCATCTTTACGCCAGTGACTGCTATAGGTTTTTACTACACTATTGCAGTTTCGGCCTTACGCCATTATCAAGTGATATTATGCCTTTAAGCTTACATTGCGTTGACATGGTTTAAAGCCATAATATCATTTGATAATGGCCTAAGGCCGCAATTCCAGTAGTGTAATAAAAATATGGCGTAAAGATGGTGTCCTTCAAAAAAGGTATTAAGTAATTGAGATATCATTCCATCGGTAATTGATCTCCAACATAAGCATGAGATGCGACTCCCATGGTTTCGAATACATCGTCGAATTAGTTCTGGCACGTGAGCACACAGCCTCCGAACGTCACCTTGAGGAAGTTTTTACCATGCCTGAGAGACGTGCTGTGTGATTTGGTGAAGACTGTTGACTCAAGATTCGTATGGTACAGTACGCTCTCCCATCGCATTCCAGACGTGGTCTGTGGGCGACAGATTACGTGATCACGCATGCCGCTCCATGATCCAGACAATCCTCAAGGTGTCTGTGGTGTGGAGTGCGATGTGGAGTCTTGCGTTATCCTGCTGGAGTATGCCATTTGGTAGCCCGCTTATGAAGAGAATGATAGCAAGGTTTAATATTCTTGCCACATACTGGCGAGCATTCAACCTCCCTTCAATGACTATCAAATCAATCCTGTTGTCATTTACAAGGTGTCTGTGGTGTGGAGTGCGATGTGGAGTCTTGCGTTATCCTGCTGGAGTATGCCATTTGGTAGCCTGCTTATGAAGAGAGTGATAGCAAGGTTTAATATTCTTGCCACATACTGGCGAGCATTCAACCTCCCTTCAATGACTATCAAATCAATCCTGTTGTCATTTACAAGGTGTCTGTGGTGTGGAGTGCGATGTGGAGTCGTGCGTTATCCTGCTGGAGTATGCCATTTGGTAGCCCGCTTATGAAGAGAATGATAGCAAGGTTTAATATTCTTGCCACATACTGGCGAGCATTCAACCTCCCTTCAATGACTATCAAATCAATCCTGTTGTCATTTACAAGGTGTCTGTGGTGTGGAGTGCGATGTGGAGTCTTGCGTTATCCTGCTGGAGTATGCCATTTGGTAGCCCGCTTATGAAGAGAATGATAGCAAGGTTTAATATTCTTGCCACATACTGGCGAGCATTCAACCTCCCTTCAATGACTATCAAATCAATCCTGTTGTCATTTACAGGGTGTCTGTGGTGTGGAGTGCGATGTGGAGTCTTGCGTTATCCTGCTGGAGTATGCCATTTGGTAGCCCGCTTATGAAGAGAATGATAGCAAGGTTTAATATTCTTGCCACATACTGGCGATTCAACCTCCCTTCAATGACTATCAAATCAGTCCTGTTGTCATATACAATAGTATTGTGTGTGTGTGTGTGTGTGTGTGTGTGTGTGTGTGTGTGTGTGTGTGTGTGTGTGTGTGTCGTGCATAGTAACGCCCATATAACGCTCCCGTACAGTACTACCGAAGTTAGTTTTGCACTTCACTATTTCCTCCCATCAACAACAAGTGTTCAGTCGTGTTCGAAAGGAGATCCAGAACGTAAGCTCCTGAGTCGGTTTGTCTTTATGTAGGATGCTGAATTGTACCATTTGCCTCCCATTAGTAGCAAACTGAGCACAGTTCGGTTATGACCTCTCTCTCGTGCTCTGCCTAAAATAGTTTACTGGCACTCATGGAAGGACATTTGCTACCACTGGGATGGATTTTCACATGTGACGTAACAGAGTTGAAGAAATCCCGTATATGTAAGCATTGTGTTGGCCAAGTAGCTCTCCACGCCATATTGCGAAATTTTTTCTTTCGGTCATCATCAGTCATACCTCTAAAAGCATCACTTGCACCCAGAATGTGTACAAAGTGATCCAGAACTCCACTGACAAAGTTTCGGAGGTGGTGGTATGGAGCGAAACAAGAAAAAATGTCTGACAAACATGGGCTCTAAAACCCACATCTTAAGAGCTATACATCCGTGTTTATCTCTGCTACAGTCAGACGTGTGTCTTCTACGGCAAGCTCTTTGCTTTCCATATTTTGAGGGGCGGTAGTATGGAGCAAAACGAGAAAACACGGGGCTTTAAAGTGCATACCTTAAGAGATACGAGCACTTCTTCAGCAGGTGTGTTCTGCAGGGCGCAGATGAACAAATGCTCATGACTCTTAGGGTATGCACTTTAGAGCCCATGTTTTCTTCTCTTGGTCCATACTACCGACCCTCATACTACGGAAAGCAACGAGTTTTCACTAGAAGAGATGTATGTCATGGTAGCGAAGGTAAACAAGTGCTTGTATCTCTGAAGGCATGCATTTTCGTGACAGTGTGTTGTCATATATATATATATATATATGTGTGTGTGTGTGTGTGTGTGTGTGTGTGTGTGTATGACAACTAGCACAGTGATGGGTGTAGAGATTGAGGTACCACATATAAAAATATTTGCGCATATACCCATATATATATATATATATATATATATATATATATATACACACTCCTGGAAATCGAAATAAGAACACCGTGAATTCATTGTCCCAGGAAGGGGAAACTTTATTGACACATTCCTGGGGTCAGATACATCACATGATCACACTGACAGAACCACAGGCACATAGACACAGGCAACAGAGCATGCACAATGTCGGCACTAGTACAGTGTATATCCACCTTTCGCAGCAATGCAGGCTGCTATTCTCCCATGGAGACGATCGTAGAGATGCTGGATGTAGTCCTGTGGAACGGCTTGCCATGCCATTTCCACCTGGCGCCTCAGCTGGACCAGCGTTCGTGCTGGACGTGCAGACCGCGTGAGACGACGCTTCATCCAGTCCCAAACATGCTCAATGGGGGACAGATCCGGAGATCTTGCTGGTCAAGGTAGTTGACTTACACCTTCTAGAGCACGTTGGGTGGCACGGGATACATGCGGACGTGCATTGTCCTGTTGGATCATCAAGTTCCCTTGCCGGCCTAGGAATGGTAGAACGGTGGGTTCGATGACGGTTTGGATGTACCGTGCACTATTCAGTGTCCCCTCGACGATCACCAGGGGTGTACGGCCAGTGTAGGAGATCGCTCCCCACACCATGATGCCGGGTGTTGGCCCTGTGTGCCTCGGTCGTATGCAGTCCTGATTGTGGCGCTCACCTGCACGGCGCCAAACACGCATACGACCATCATTGGCACCAAGGCAGAAGCGACTCTCATCGCTGAAGACGACACGTCTCCATTCGTCCCTCCATTCACGCCTGTCGCGACACCACTGGAGGCGGGCTGCACGATGTTGGGGCGTGAGCGGAAGACGGCCTAACGGTGTGCGGGACCGTAGCCCAGCTTCATGGAGACGGTTGCGAATGGTCCTCGCCGATACCCCAGGAGCAACAGTGTCCCTAATTTGCTGGGAAGTGGCGGTGCGGTCCCCTACGGCACTGCGTAGGATCCTACGGTCTTGGCGTGCATCCGTGCGTCGCTGCGGTCCGGTCCCAGGTCGACGGGCACGTGCACCTTCCGCCGACCACTGGCGACAACATCGATGTACTGTGGAGACCTCACGCCCCACGTGTTGAGCAATTCGGCGGTACGTCTACCCGGCCTCCCGCATGCCCACTATACGCCCTCGCTCAAAGTCCGTCAACTGCACACGGTTCACGTCCACGCTGTCGCGGCATGCTACCAGTGTTAAAGACTGCGATGGAGCTCCGTATGCCACGGCAAACTGGCTGACACTGACGGCGGCGGTGCACAAATGCTGCGCAGCTAGCGCCATTCGACGGCCAACACCGCGGTTCCTGGTGTGTCCGCTGTGCCGTGCGTGTGATCATTGCTTGTACAGCGCTCTCGCAGTGTCCGGAGCAAGTATGGTGGGTCTGACACACCGGTGTCAATGTGTTCTTTTTTCCATTTCCAGGAGTGTATATACAGGGTGAGTCACCTAACGTTACCGCCGGATATATTTCGTAAACCACATCAAATACTGACGAACCGATTCCACAGACCGAACGTGAGGAGAGGGGCTAGTGTAATTGGTTAATACAAACCATAAAAAAACGCACGGAAGTATGTTTTTTAACACAAGCCTACGTTTTTTTAAATGGAACCCCGTTAGTTTTGTTAGCACATCTGAACATATAAACAAATACGTAATCAGTGCCGTTTGTTGCATTGTAAAATGTTAATTACATCCAGAGATATTGTAACCTAAAGTTGACGCTTGAGTACCACTCCTCCGCTGTTCGATCGTGTGTATCGGAGAGCACCGAATTACGTAGGGATCCAAAGGGAACGGTGATGGACCTTAGGTACAGAAGAGACTGGAACAGCACATTACGCCCACATGCTAACACCTTTTTACTGGTCTTTTTCACTGACGCACATGTACATTACCATGAGGGGTGAGGTACACGTACACACGTGGTTTCAGTTTGCAATTACGGAGTGGAATAGAGTGTGTCCCGACATGTCAGGCCAATAGATGTTCAATGTGGTGGCCATCATTTGCTGCACACAATTGCAATCTCTGGCGTAATGAATGTCGTACACGCCGCAGTACATCTGGTGTAATGTCGCCGCAGGCTGCCACAATACGTTGTTTCATATCCTCTGGGGTTGTGGGCACATCACGGTACACATTCTGCTTTAACGTACCCCACAGAAAGAAGTCCAGAGGTGTAAGATCAGGAGAACGGGCTGGCCAATTTATGCGTCCTCCACGTCCTATGAAACGCCCGTCGAACATCCTGTCAAGGGTCAGCCTAGTGTTAATTGCGGAATGTGCAGGTGCACCATCATGCTGATACCACATACGTCGACGCGGTTCCAGTGGGACATTTTCGAGCAACGTTGGCAGATCATTCTGTAGAAACGCGATGTATGTTGCAGCGCTCTCCGATACACACGATCGAACAGCGGAGGAGTGGTACTCAGGCGTCAAATTTAGGTTACAATATCTCCGGATGTAATTAACATTTTACAATGCAACAAACGGCACTGATTACGTATTTGTTTATATGTTGAGATGTGCTAACAAAACTAACGTGGTTCCATTAAAAAAACATAGGTTTGTGTTAAAAAACATACTTCCGTGCATTTTTGTATGGTTTGTATTAACCAATTACACTAGCCCCTCTCCTCACGTTCGGTCTGTGGAATCGGTTCGTCAGTATTTGATGTGGTTTACGAAATATATCCAGCGGTACTGTTAGGTGACTCACCCTGTATATGGGTTTATGTGCAGATATTTTTGTATGTGGTATCTTAATATGTACACACATCACTGTGCTAGTTGTTTTTCTCTTGAGATGAACTCCATGTTTTCTGCATGCCCACAGCTGCACACTAACTGCAGGTTGACTACACCTGTCAGTATACACCAACCGTTTTGCGTCTACACTTCAACCATGTGACCCACTGTCCAGGGGAGTAAAAAAAAAAATTAATGGCTCGCTCATGCCACAAGTATTTGTACTACCCAACCTAAAAACATATGACTTGTAATGGCTATGATTACTAGGCTGAAAATAAAGTAAGTATTGGTGTAATGTTCTGTGGTCACCGATGGAAATACTTGCACTTATACCCGTTATATATATATATATATATATATATATATATATATATATATATATAAAGTTTATCACTAACCTAATGACTGCTATTACTTATAGTATTCTATTGCTTGTCCTCGTTACACTGTTCATTACACTAAACAGATCCTGCATTTTTTCTTCACTTTCACTGAGGAAACAATGTCATCTGTGAATCTTTTTACTGATGTCCTTCCACCCTGAACGTTAACCCCACTGTGGAACCTTTCTTTTACTTCTATCACTGCTTCTCCTGTGTTCAGATTGATTAGTAGTGGCGAAAGACAGCATCACTGTCTCACTTCCTTTTTAATCTGAAGACTTCGTTCTTGGTCTTTCCTCGTGGTTCTTGCACATGTATTACATTATCCGTCTTTTCTTATAATATGCTGCTATTTTTGTGGAAATTTCTAACATCTTGCACAATTTAACTTTGTCAAACGCCTTTTCTAGATAGACAAATCCTATGAAAGTGTCTTGATTTTTCTGGAGTTTTACTTCCATTATCAAGCCAACGTCATAACTTGCCCTCTGGTACCTTCACCATTCTTAGCGGCAAACGTTTCGTCATCTAGTAAATGATCAATTTCCCTTCATGTTTCTCTGTGTATCATTCTTCGATTCTTTGTGTACCATTCTTCTTAGCAACTTGTATGCATGGGCCATTAATCTGATAGTGCTATAGTTTTCGCACTTACCTGCCTTTGTTATCCTCGGGATTGTGTGGATGAAATATTTTTCCGAAAGTAATCTCATACTAACTGCATTATCTTTACTCGCCTTTCTCATTTATGTTAGCATCTCCAGCACCGTTCTGCCTCGCTCACAATACGCATACACTTTCTGATCTTCTAAACCTGGCGAGGTATGTTGCCAACACAAGTTGAAGGCAAAGACCGATCAAAATGTCAAAAGTTTCGCCTTTTTCCCCCTAAACATTTAGCTCGGCCCCACTACACGGTTAACGAGCCATTCAATGCAGATTGCAGTTGCCTTATTATGTACGACACCTGCTGGATAACGGCTTGTGGCGAATGAGGTGGGTGCACACCTGTTGTGTCGAACTCCAGACTGCCGCAGAAGAAGAAATCGGCCTTTTCAAACTGACAGGCGGAACCTTACAGAATTTCAGGGTCAATGCACGGACATCAATTTCCGAAAGCAGTTCTCAAATCAACTAGAAAAAATGGACACTGAAGATTAGAATATTTTCGAGCATGGTTAACTACAAGGCATTTGTAAATTGTTAATGTGGTCGTTGGTACTTAACTGTGTAGTGTAATAAGAGATTCATAAACGGGGAGTCCTTCATTCAACTCTCAGTAGCGTCAACTGCTTTTAACTATCATTTAAATTCCAAATACATTAACAAATTGAGATGTTAACTAAAAAATGTTGAATCATAACCTTTTAAAAAATAATGGCTTGTTATTTTCAATTACTAACCATCTGACGATAAATTTAACTATCATAGAGACATGCACAGTAATTTACTGTTAAAAGAAAAAAAACTTGTACACATCAATATTACTGTTTAATCACTAGAACGAAAAGAGGCACTTTATTTTGTATTTGACGTTCCGCATTTTACTCAGTACATTTTAACGCATCGCGAGTACAGGCATTTCCATGCTGCCAGTAATTAGAAACAGAAAAATGTCCTTATGGAAAAATTATGATGCAGTATTTCTTAATTAACATTTATATTTGTTAGTAAATGTGAATTCAAATAAAAGTATAAAAAATGTCTTATCAGGATTCGGAATAACGACTTTATCGTTGCAACGCTAAGGCGCTACGACCACATCTATACTCCCCAAGCAACTTCGGAGTCTGGCGGTGGGTGCTTTTGTCATTCCCCCCCCCCCCCCCTTCTCTCCCTTTTCTGTTCCTGGCCCGAATGGTTCGCAGGAAGAACAATAGCTAGCAAACTCCAGTGAGGGCTTAAATGTGTCTAAGTTTTACCTTCGTTGTCTTACCGCAAGATATACGTAGGAGTAAACAATATGTAGGTTGACTTCAAGGAATGCACGCTCGCAGAACTTTAACAATAGACCACTCAATAATACAAAATGCCTCTCTTGCAACGTTTGCGACTGATGTCGGCTGAGCATCTCTTGTGTGCGTTCACATGTGCTAAATGAAACTGTGACAAAACGTGCTGCTCTTCTTTGCATCTTTAGTCATTTTCTTACTTTCCACACATTTTATTTTACATGCCAAGATTACATGCAAATTTTAAATTTCTTTCCTCCCATCTTTTCCTAACTTTCATCCATCATAGAACTTATTCGCTAGTCCCTCACGGAAATGACGCCTATAAATTTCCCTCTCAACCAGCAAAGTCATTCGGCTACCCCACAAGTGACTCGTCCCCATCCAACGCATCAAAATAGCTCAAAGGTTGGAAATACCAAACGTATCGATACGTTGTTATTAACTTCTTCTGCTAAGGCAATATGTGGGCTCACCTCCTGAATACACAGCTGCTTTAATCAACGCATTGCTCTCGTGCTCACAGTCCTGATTCCAAGGTAGTCCAGGTGGAAGCCGACAAACAGACCTTGAAATTTCTCATCCATGGCCAAGAGGTTCGGCTGCTCTGAATTCAGCCCGTTGGATCACAAGTCGAAAGTTACCGGTTTACTGCGTCCCGCCCAACTACCTAGTAATTTAAGCAGCGTGTTATATGTTTCCATTATCGAGTACACGTCATAAGCCGCTATACTACGATGATTCGGGAAAATATTAGGAAAGTGCATTAAAGTACTAAAATAAGTTAAGAGAATTTCTATCTTACAAGAAAACAGAGATTTTTTTTAAAAAAACTGACGTTTTAAAAACTTATCCTCAAATGTATGGATATTTGTTATTATCGAGAGACTGGTTTGATGCAGCTCTCATAGCGACTCTATCCTGTGCCAGCTTCTTCATCTTCGAGTAACTACTGCAACTTACATCCTTCTGAATCTGCTTAGTGTATTCATCTCTTGGTCTCCCTCTACGACTTTTACCAAAAATGGTTCAAATGGCTCTGAGCACTATGGGACTTAACATCTGTGGCCATTAGTCCCCTAGAACTTAGAACTACTTAAACCTAACTAACCTAAGGACATCACACACATCCATGCCCGAGGCAGGATTCGAACCTGCGACCGTAGCAGTCCCGCGGTTCCGGACTGAGCGCCTAGAACCGCTAGACCACCGCGGCCGGCCGACTTTTACCCCCCACGCTGCCCTCCAATACTAAATTGGTGATCCCTTGATGCCTCAGAACATGTCCTACCAACCGATCCCTTCATCTAGTCATGTTGTACCACAAATTTCTCTTCTCCCCAATTCTATTGAGTACCTCCTCATTAGTTACGTGATCTACCCACCTAATCTTCAGAATTCTTCTGTAGCACCACATTCCGTAAGCTTCTATACTCTTCTTGTCTAAACTATTTATCGTCCATGTTTCACTTCCACACATGGCTACACCCCATACAAATACTTTCACAAAAGTCTCCCTGACACTTAAATCTGCACTCGATGTTAACAAATTTCTGTACTTCAGAAACGCATTTCTTGCCATTGCCCGTCTACAATTTATATGCTCTTTACTCCGACCATCATCAGTTATTTTGCTCCCCAAACAGCAAAACTCCTTTACTACTTTAAGTGTCCCATTTCCTAATCTAATTCCCTCAACATCACCTGATTTAATTCGGCTACACTCCATTACACGTGTTTTGCTTTTGTTAATGTTCATTTTATACTCTGCTTTCAAGACATTGTGTATTCCGTCCAAGGCTCTTCCAAGTCCTTCGCTGTTTCTGAGAAAACTGCAATGTAATTGGAAAACCTCAAAGTTTTTAGTTCTTTTGCCTGTATCTTAACTCCATCTCGAAATGTTTCTTCGGTTTCGTTTGCTGCTTGCTCAATGTACAGATTGAATAACATCGGGGATAGGCTACAACCCTGTCTCGCTTCCTTCTCAACCACTGCTTCCCTTTCATGCCACTCGACTCTTACATCTACCGTCTGTTTTCTATATAAGTTGTACATAAACTTTCGCCCCCCTGTATTTTACCTCTGCGTAATTACAAAGAGCGTATTTCAGTCAACAATGTCAAAAGCTTTCTCCAAATCTACAAAAGCCAGAACGTAGGTTTTAGTGATTGAGACTTTGTGACTATTCTTTTCCAGCCAACGTTTATTGCGCTTAGGGATTATAAGCGCAAGAAAGGATAGAGCAGTCGTTCGGTCTGTTTCACTCAGTACACCGGCGTTATTGCGGCAGGGAGAAACTAACATTAAACCAAGATACTCCACGACGCAACACTGGTGCAAAGCCAGCTCGACATTCCAATTTTTAATGTTTACAGTGTATCTATAGGTAGATGAGTCAACGGCCTTCCTGCAATGGTAACGCTGTTGCCGCCAGACAGCGAAGTTAAGCGCTGTTGAGCTTGGCTAGTTCGCGGATGGGTGACCGCTGTTGGCAAGCGGGTTGCACTCAGCCCTTATGAGGCAAAACTGAGGAGCTACTCGACTGAGAAGTAGCGGCTCCGGCCTCGTAAACTGACATACGGCCGGGAGGGCGGTGTGCTGACCAAATGCCCCTCCGTATCCGCATCCAGTGACGCCTATCGCTTATGATGACACGGCGGTCGGTCGTCACCATTAGGCGGTGTTCGTTTCTGTTTATAGCGTATATTCAGAAAGACAGTTCTTTTTTGTTCTACTACAGTGGTTCCTTAACAAGCGATAATTACCCCCTGAAGGGTAAAACAATTTTCTGATGGGTAAAAACAAGAGGTCCAGTTGTCTTCCAGTCACGAAACTACATTGTTTTTAAAAGATCACTACGATTTTTTACCATTTCGTAGGAGTTTAAGACAGATTACATAAATTATCAATCATTACATTTTTTTATTTCAGAACTAGCATTAGAACGTGGGACTGTGTGGCGGACGTTACAGCGTGTGAAACGAGTGTATGAACGAACATCTTCCTCACATAGTCCGCCTCAACACACATACTTTCTTCTTCTTACCATGCATCTGTAACAGTAAAAATTGGAACATATATATCACGTGTGTTCAAAATATCCCATAAAATTGCCTTGTGCGAGTTGTAGGCAGCAACAGACCAGATACTGATTCGTAACTCACTTTGCGGCAATAAACGAACTGATTCATAGCACAACACAACAGCAACTTTGAAATGCTTATTACACTGTCGTAGGGTTCAAATGGTTCAAATGGCTCTGAGCACTATGGGACTCAACTGCTGAGGTCATTAGTCCCCTAGAACTTAGAACTAGTTAAACCTAACTAACCTAAGGACATCACAAACATCCATGCCCGAGGCAGGATTCGAACCTGCGACCGTAGCGGTCTTGCGGTTCCAGACTGCAGTGCCTTTAACTGCACGGCCACTTCGGCCGGCCTGTCGTATGGCCTTCACAATATTATTAGGGGGCGGTCATCAGATAAGAAGCAATGGCAGTGTGCAGCCTTCCAATTTTCGCGATTTCAGACCTAAGTAGTTCAGCAGCCAAGTGAATTACAAATGAAAAGAATAGCGCAGAAGTTTGCGCTTGGTTGATTTTGGATAGGGTGCCGTGGTAAGGGCGAAGCAAATTTCATTAGGGAGAGAAATGATGCAGGGAAACCACGTTTTGTAACAAATGTCCGCTTTCAAAAAAAAATGGTTCAAATGGCTCTGAGCACTATGGGACTTAACATCTACGGTCATCAGTCCCCTAGAACTTAGAACTACTTAAACCTAACTAACCTAAGGACATCACACAACACCCAGCCATCACGAGGCAGAGAAAATCCCTAACCCCGCCGGGAATCGAACCCGGGAACCCGGGCGTGGGAAGCGAGAACGCTACCGCACGACCACGAGATGCGGGCTTGTCCGCTTTCAACGTCTTTCCTGAGGAGGATTTGCATGTTGCAACTGAGAACTACTTCATCATTCGATAAAAGAAGATTGTTAGAAATAAGCGGTGCCAAATGTCACACTAGATGGAGACTTAATAAAATACCTACAAAAACGAAATATAATTTATCTTTCATCATGTTAAAAAATAAAAGTGTTCAGAGAAAATTGTTTTCATTCAAAAATTAATTAGCGCTAATGTTGATGACGGGGAAGCGGGACAGGGGTACTAGCACTCAGGGGTAAAGGTCTAAGAAGGCTTGAGAACCACTGTTCTATAATCATTACAAAATGGCTCTGAGCACTATGGGACTCAACATCTGAGGTCATTAGTCCCCTAGAACTCAGAACTACTTAAACCTAACTAACCTAAGGACATCACACACATCCATGCCCGAGGCAGGATTCGAATCTGCGACCGTAGCGGTCGCGTGGTTCCAGTCTGAAGCGCCTCGAACCGCTCGGCCACACTGGCCAGCCTAATCGTTACAGTTAGAGGTGTTAATCATACAGAAAAATACTTTCTACCCGTTCTAAATCATATTATTTTTATTTCTTGTGTTGCTTGGTGAGACGAACGAAGACTCTATGCAGCTGCGATATTTTGAACTTGCACCGGTAATTCTGTCTAAAGTCTTGCGAGACTCTGCCCTACTTCACAGCTTCGTGCGTGTGTAATCTGTATCACAATGTTGGCGGAACAGTCACAGCTAGGATTTATCGTGTGATCGTTGCAGGCTCCTGGCTGTATACGGAGAATGACTGATCAGCGCCCGAACAAATTGCTGGTTCATAATTGCCGTACCTCTTACGACGCACAAAGCCTCTGCGACTTACGTTCCAAGATAATGAAAAAAATAAAAAAGCACACAATCCTCAATTCTACCTACGTAACGGCGGGGATATGGCGAAACATAACTAACGTATTCACAAGTATTTCCACACGGCGCTGATTTCTCGTTCGTTGCGTAACTATCGATTCCAGCCGCTGTCGATGTCTATGCTCGCGCGCAGAACTAGCAATACCGCGCAGAGTCCGAGGGGTGTTTTGTGCGGCGCCGGTCTAATGGGCCGCGAGTTGGACGGTCGTCTTAATCGATCGTGCCTTTTCGGCCGCCCGGGACCTCGTCAGCTTTCTCGTCGCCGTGGGAGGGAAAGTTTCCTGGCCAGGAAAAGCGGACGCCCCGCTCTACGGAGAGACAGACTTTATAGTTGGCTTTTTCCCTTCCTTTCTTGTCCTCTCGGCTGCGTAACTCTTAGTACAAAGGGCCACTGGTGGACAGTCGTAAATTTTTCTCGCTTCTCCACAGGGAGTGAACGAAATAATCCGTTTACGTCAGTGTAGGGTGGCGTTATCATCCAGCAACTGTGATAATGCCTCGTGAATAGTGGTCAACACAATTTCGGAGCACAGTTCTCCCTTGTGTAAGAAGGTCGAAACGCCAGAATGTTCTAGTGAAATTCAGAAAGAAATGTAGGTATTGACAACTTGTCCTCAACCAAGCAAATGTGACGTAGGACTAAGAACATTTCAGCATACGGTTAGCGATCACCACTGTAAACAATCTACATCTACGTCAATATTCGGATGCCACCTAACAGTGCGTGCCGTAAAACCCTCTTTCCTTGTTCCAATCGCAAATCGCGCGTAGAAATAACATTGTTGCTGAACCTCCACCTAGGTCTAATTTATTGAATTATTTCGATACAGCCACTCATGAGACTGAAGTAATATACTATCTGATCTTCACCCGCAACACGTATTTCCCGATATATAAACCAGTTTTGCCAAAAGTGAATGCGAGAACATTTGTGTAATAGGTTAATTTGCTACCAATTAGCATGACTTTTTCACCTGATACGGTTGTGGAATAAAACAGATGACTGAATCACAGGTTTTAAATTTAACTACACTGCGTCTAAGCAACCACTGACATAAACATAAGCGAAGCGATCATCAAAGACTAGAAAGCCACAGGGTCACGCAACAGCCTGCTTACCCATGACGTCACTAACGCTCTTTGGCGATCGCTTCGCTTTTGTTTATGTCAGTGACTGCTTAGACAAAGTGTAGGTAAGTTTCAAACCTGTGATTTGGTCATCTGTTTTATTCCACAACCATCAAGTGAATAAGTGACGCCAATTGCCAGCAAATTAGCGCATTACACAAATGTTCTCGCATTTACTTTTGACAAAATTGTTTTATATAACAGAAGTTACACACTTTTATTAATTTTGATCACCATCATTAACGTTTTTGTCTTCACAACTTTTCCGCATGTACCAGTTTTAAACACTCACTGTTTTATCACCTCTTTTTTATTGTTATGTTATTAAGTTTTTTAACTTTGGGCTGCAGAGCGGCGTATTACGCTGATTCCAGCCTGCCTTCTCTCTGGGGGAGGGGGAAGTCGAAATACAATAAAGAAAAAAATTACTTTTGCTTTACTGAAGTCTAATAGATTTTGATACTTGGAATTCTTGAGAATGGCGTAAAACTGTAATCTAGATTGTGGAATAAAACCTATTGTTCAGTCAAATGTAGGTTATACCTTTCTAAAATTTCTACACCAAAGTAATATCACTTTCGATGTTATGTATGTACTCTGTTGGCAAAGTGTCTTTCGAATAGAGTTAATAGTACAGAAGTACTAAATTAAAATATCACGCCAGGTGCTGCAGTATTACTACGGGAGCATAGTAAGTGACAAACTTTTTTTCCTTTCAACATTTTTGGGGGATTTAAATGTTCGAAATTATGTGTACAGTTTGCTGTAAAGCGCTAAGTGCTTTTATTTTCAAATACTGGATAAATATAGTCTGGGTAACTTACCTGACTTTTGAGTTACACCGCAATGAGACACATACGGTTTCTATCTGTAACATGCATACTTGACTTACTCTGTTAAACTTTTAAAAATTTTAATATAGATGAGAAGTATTCTCGGCCATGCACTTCACAGTGGTGTGCCGAATTTAGATGTAGATAGAGGAACACCACAGAGATAGAAAATAGTAATTACTGATCGCAAGTACCGAGATTCCCACGGAAGACGGTTAGCAGTTGCAATATCCTCTCGAAGCAGTGAAAGTGTAGGAACCTGGGGACATGGGAAGTCACCCAGTCAGCCCGATAGGTGATTAATCAGCCAAGTATCGCCTAGTTTCGCACTCTCCATTTCGTAGGACATTCGACTTCCCGGACGTTCGTTTACCCTGGCGACATTATCGTAATTATCCCATTCGCAAGCGCCAGACGAATCCTGTAGCTTTCTATTCCTTGTGATCGCCTCGTAGCGTGAGATCGAGGCCAAGGGACACCATCTATTTCCAGCTGTGTTCACTTTTGTAACGGACGTCTTATTTTGCAAATCGATATTTATTGTAATACTTCTACAGCAGTTAATGGCTGGACTGTTTGCTGCAAACTTCGTTCCACGGGTTGCACAGTCCTAGCTGATACTAGTCCGTGGTTGGGCGGTTCGTCATTATACGCACATCATCAGCGAACATCACCGTAGGTACCGTGTTTTGAAGGACCTATTTTCATTTCTGGTGGACAACGTAAGTGATTTGTCTAACAAAAATTAAAAAGATGGAGTCCCATAAGTTTCAATGTTTGTCCGACTGCTATTCCTGACCCATATAAATGATTTACCGAAGACACTAGGACACAGGTCAAATGTCGTTTTTTTTTTTTTTTTGGACCAGTATCAAGCTACATGCCTATTTTGGTGGCGTAATTTATTTTTCGGCCCTTATAGGAATCCTGTAGATGTTTTTGGAGATTTTACTTTAATTTTTATCTCTTTGCGTTATCGAGGAGGCAACATTTTTTACGTACCCATTTTGAGCTAAAAATAAAATAAAATTTCCAAAATGATCTACAGAAATTTTTTGCGAGAGGGCACCAAAATCAATTACACCATCTCTGAAAACGGGTATGTCGAGAATAGGAGCGGAGCAAGGATTGAACGCTGTGGGACTCCATACTGAATGTCTTTGACTAGTCCCCTCAAGTGTCTTCGGTAAATCAAGTTCAACAATAGAAGCAACCTAAGCATTCAACCGTGCGGGACTCGATGTTAATTGTTATCCTACTCGGAATTCAGTTTTAACCCTGTATAACATTCGCTAAATGTGACCCTCTTGTTTTCTGTTGCTGAGATGTGATGGCATTCAACATAGCGGAATGCCTTTCATGTGATTACCGTTTTAATTTCACTAGCAGAATTTTGTGACTGCATAAATATTGGTTCTGGTAGAGTCAAACAGAATGCCAAAAGAGTATATATATACAGGATGTCCCCAAAAAAAAAAAAGCACCGGCAAACTTTAGGGATAGGTACCTTACACCAAAACAAGAAAAACTGTATAGTAAACAAGTGCTCTGAAGCCCATTCCTTAAGAGATATGAGCAGTCGTTGGGAGGAACAAATGTCTGGTAAAAGATAGATCCTGAAATGCGTACGTTGAACGCTGTGATCACTTGTTCAGCTGAAGACATGTGTTTTACACTAGCTAAGATGAACAAGAGCTCATACCTCTTAAAGTAAGTATTTTAGAGCCCATGTTTACTAGAGATATTTTTACTTATTTCTGTAGAAGGAACCCGTCTCTAAAGTCTGTCGGTGTTTTTTGGGACACCCTGCATATAATGCCGCTTGACTATTTTTTTTATTTTTTGTCGAACTCGTATTCTTCAGCCCATCCTCATTGCGTTATGGATAAGGCAGCGTTGTTCGCAAAACCTGTTTTTAATTTCGTCAGCCAGTATGGTGCTGCATACCCAGCTTCACGTAAAAATTAAATTAAAATCATCGAGAACAGAAAAATTTTACAAGGGCTCAAAAATAAATTACGAAGGCGATGAAATACATATCATAGCAGTTGGGCAGTGTCTTCGGTAAATCAGATGTGATATATATATTTACAAGCTGTTCGCCTAGACGACTGTACTTCTTCTAGGCTAAACTGCTTGCTGTGAACTTGTTTCAAGTGTTGAACTATTCTTCTATTTTTCTAGCTGGCAAGTGCTATGACCTCAACTTGAGGTTGAGGAATGACATCATATCAACTTCATAAAGGGCGCAGGCTGAGAACAAAGTGAATACGAAATGCCCTTTATGAAGTTGAGGAATGACATCCTCAACCTCAACTTCATAAAGGGCGCAGGCTGAGAACAAAGTGAATACAAAATGCTGTGATGTTTACTGATGACGTGGGTGCACTTGCCGGCTTGAAACAAGTTCACAGCAAGCAGCTTAGCCCAGAAGAAGTACAGTCGTCTAGGCGAATAGCTACTGCAAACGTTGCACCGCGTGTGCGCCAGGAATCCGCACGCCTGGGGCAGCTTTAAGCTATGTGGAACATTCACCTGGGCTTCCATAGGACGTGTGGCAGAAATCTAAGACACAACAACGGCTGTGGAGTACGTGAACATTATTCGGAACCATCTGCATCCCTTCACGTTTGACGTCATGTTCGATGACGATGGCATTTTCCAACAGGATAACACTCCGTGTCACAAGGACAGAATCGGGCTACAGTGGTTTGACTAGCATTACAGTCAGTTCACATCAGTGTGTTTGCCATATAATTCGACTAACGCGAACCTGATGGAAGACACATCTGGGACGCCTTTGGCGCTAGCACCACGACCACGAAATACCGGCGTGGAATTTAAATCCGTCGGCACACGGACCGTGTTGTTGAACGTTGAGGTTGACCGTGCCAAGTTCAACGTGCTGCTGAACGCTCAGGAATGATGCGACTTGTGCACACTGTACGTGGGCCCCAACGTGGTACACTCGATCGCAACGCACTCCAGTGGCAGTTGCGGGAAGTTTCTAGTTCGTAAATCACACTGTTTACTAAACGGGCGCACGTAAAATTCCCACGTCACCACTATTAAAACGCACATTTCCTCCATCGTCCATGAAAAGGAAAGTACCAAGTCGAATCAATAAGGACACAGGCTTATAAAAGTTCCATTACAAACAGTGCGACACAAATTTGCAATACTTTACATAAGATAAACATTATTTCATCATTCCGACATCTTAGTAAAACCCCAAGGTCTGTCTTACTTCATCACTGTTCCTACCCAGTAGCAGAAACTTTGCAACACGTGAATTACGAAGCGTAAAAGAAAAAGGAGCAAAATATATTTACACAAGTAGCGCAAGCTGTCCTGTAGATCGAGCCAATCGAACACCCAAAGAAAGGTGACCTTATATTTACATAACATCAGAAATTTGCTATTTACTTATATTAAATTGATAATAAAGTAAAAGAACCTAAGAAAAACGCAAACGTTAGAGAAAAAATTTATGCACTGGTGAGTGGTGAACCACCGCCCAAAAATAAAAATTTCGCGAATCAATGACACTACCCACCACGCTAAATCTGCTACGGGAGAGTATTATCTGTTTATAAAAACTTACCTGTGTTATCACTTGCTGAAAGCTTTAATCGTAGCTATGTTACTTACTGAAATTTAATGATAAAAATTGCACCAAAAACAATGCGTTTTGGCTGCATCCTCAGTGTATTGCTGCCTTCAAATAGCCTAAGCAAGTTACAATAATTCTTTTGCCACGAATATGCTGTTTCTCATTATTTTATTGCAGCGGATCACACAGTTAACAAAGGGTTTTCCAATGATTCTCAATTTGCTGGTGCTCAGAAACGGCATATATACGTATAGGCTCGAAATTAATGCCAATATGGCGCCTCACAACTCTGTACTGAAGGGAGACGGCTTGCGTGTGACGTAGGTGGCGTTGTGCCATCTCATTGGTCAACGCTCAGACGCACGCTCACAATATCTGACATGCCAGATACTGCTCTGCACGTTCGCAACGGGCCCCCACAACCGCACGAGTGGTCGACTGTGAAGAGCGGACAAATTGAATTGCTGGCTGGCGGCCATTATAGTGGTAAACTGACTCGCGGAGTTCGAATGTCTATACATCGCTTTTGGTTATAAAATGCCTTCCCTCGACTTAGGTCACAAACATAATGCCTCATTTAAATACGTTACTACAATATACTTTTTAATTTACGAACAAACAGCAACTAGTCACTGTTTATGAATTTATCTTACGTACTACTTGGAATCTGCCGTAACTAAAAGTCATGGACTGGACCCCTAGCATTTTTCGTAGTTCATTTACGATAGATGTACGCAAAATTCATCAAAATACTCGAAGATTTGCCCACTATATTAATAGATATTTTCTGACTCTACCTCGCTTTAGATTTTATGACGAGAAGTGCGTTATATACGGCATAGTGCTTTGGCAACTCACGACCAAATTATCAAGTTTCAACCTAACCCAGACCATGAAAACACGACCGATCAGCCAACTATCTTCAAAATGATCAGAACATATAAAATGGTATTCTGTCGGTCGGAAATCTTGCCTCCGGACAACGTGTAACCATTTTTGTAACAGCTGTGGTTTTGAGAAAGGAAATCTACAAATAGATGCACAGACATTATGCTAATACCGTGTTACAAAAACATTTATTAAGCAAGTGCACCGACATACAAAACAACTTAAAATATCCACATACATGTGAAATGTAATATTCGTTCCTTTCTCGAATTTATTTGTACAATTAATCGCTGCACAACTCTTCACCGTTGTACTTCTTTTGATTTGGAACGTACAGACAGTAGAATTACGAGTAACAAATACTGTATGTACGCCCCAACAAATATAGAACGTTGAATCAGGGTCTTCATAAACAACAATACTACACAACACATCAGACTACAACCACTATAATTATCCCGCGACTGCAGCGCCATCAGTGAGTCTAGTTATTTTTTACAACGTCTTCGGTTTGGAAAGACTCCCGAACGTGCTATTCCACGCTGTGACGTCAGAAACTCGGCACGCTCAACGTTCGGATGCACGGTCCGTGTGCCGACGGCTTAAGGCAACTACGTGACCTGTGCGTGCTCACGTGACGTCCATACTTCCGAAAACCTACCAAGCGCCTGTTAAATTCGTGCCACCCAAGATCTCTGTTGCACTGCGCTCCAGAGGTGGACCAATACGCTGGTAACAACGTTTTGAGTCACCGGTGAAAGTCCTGGCGGCAGACGTCACCTACGGATCGCCCTTTCCCGTGAGCTGGAAGCGGCGTTATGAAACGCAGGCGGCCGCTGGAGTCGTCTCACGTAGCCTTCTGCAAGCCTCCAGCTCGGCTCGGTACAGCGCGACCTTCTGCTCCGCCGGTTCTCGTAGCTGGAGTTCCGGGTTCACGCCTCTAGCGGTACGCAGCCGGCAACGGCAAGGACGCGAGCTGCTGCCTTCTCCCATCCGTGCAAACTTACCAACTACCAACCACAGAAACAATACAACTTTTTAAAAAAGCACCTAGAGTACTGAAGGCAGTATTTCTGGAGCAGTTCTTTTTTGGTTAATTATATTTTTTCTTCTTCTAATTCTGAAGGTGGCAGGGGTAAAATACAGGGAGCGAAAGGCTATTTACAATTTGCACAGAAAGCAGATGGCAGTTATAAGAGTCGAAGGACATGAAAGGGAAGCAGTGGTTGGGAAGGGAGTGAGACAGGGTTGTAGTCTCTCCCTGACGTTATTCAATCTGTATATTGGGCAAGCAGTAAACGAAACAAAAGAAAAATTCTGAGTAGGTATTAAAATCCATGGAGAAGAAATAAAAACTTTGAGGTTCGCCGACGACATCGTAATTCTGTCAGAGACAGCAAAGGACTTGGAAGAGCAGTTGAACGGAATAGACCGTGTCTTGAAAGGATGGTATAAGATGAACAACAGCAAAAGCAAGACGAGGATAATGGAATGTAGTCAAATTAAATCGGGTGATGCCGAGGGAATTAGATTAGGAAAAGAGACACTTAAAGTAATACTGGAGTTTTGCTATTTGGGGAACAAAATAACTGATGATGTTCGAAGTAGAGAGGATATAAAATGTAGACTGGCAATGGGGAGGAAATCGTTTCTGAAGAAGAGAAATTTTTTAACATCGAGTATAGCTTTAAGTGTCAGGAAGTCGTTTCTGAAAGTATTTGTATGGAGTGTAGCCATGTATGGAAGTGAAACGTGGACGATAAACAGTTTGGACAAGAAAACAGAAGCTTTCGAAATGTTGTGCTACAGAAGAATGCAGAAGATTAGGTGGGTATATCACATAACTAATGAGGAGGTATTGAATAGAATTGGGTAGAAGAGGAGTTTGTGGCACAACGACTAGAAGAAGGGATCGGTTGGTAGGACATGTTCTGAGGCATCAAGGGATCACCAATTTAGTATTCGAGGGCAGCGTGGAGGGTAAAAATCGTAGAGGGAGACCAAGAGATGAATACATTAAGCAGATTCAGAAGGATGTAGATTGCAGTAGGTACTGGGAGATGAAGAAGCTTGCACAGGATAGAGTAGCATGGAGAGCTGCATCAAACCAGTCTCAGGACTGAAGACCACAACAACAACAACGTCATACGACACCAGTAACCGCTTTCCCCACGCCCAATTTCTGAAATATTCGAACTTCCGTGCATTAGCTTGGTGCATAAGTTCATAGTTTTTTTCCATAAGCTTAATAAACACAGCAGATACACAGACGCTTGAGTCATCAATAATACAGAGGGGTCCAAAAAAATGTATCCACTGTTTAAAAGTCCATAGCTGGCAAACTAAATGACGGAGCTGTCTCATCTTTGGTAGTGTAATAGTTTGTAGTTCCGGCAATCATTTTCGAATATGCGGCGATTTCCGAATGTGTGCTTAGGCAGAAACCTAACAGGACAGCTTCCCAAGCTGCTGTGAGTGAATCGAGTAGCAATTACGTTCATATTTTCCCTTGCCACAAAGTCGATAGCCGAGCATGCGGTCCTCGGTATTGCGAGTGACTTCACATTTGCGGGAATTGTTGTGAAACTAGCATTACTCAGATCGGAGACAGTTCAAGGATAATGAGTCGATAGAGAAGGAGTTTTTCCTTTTTTTGGTCTGGTTGGAGGCACGATGTGCACGAAGCACAAAAGCTACATTGAAGTACACTAACTATTAATTATCGTTCTGGAAGTTTTGTAAAGTGGGCTGAGACTGTCATAGATTGAGTTGAAATATTTAAAAGTAAGTGCTAAAGAGTGTATTTATGGTGTACTACACTTCTTCAGAGAAAGAATGTTATAATCTGGAATGTCTTTCATATAAACAGTGTTGTGGAAGCAAGAATACATAAACAATGGTACCTCTATCAACCTGTGATTAATAATCAATAAACGATCGCCCATTCACTTAAATGTAAACCGAGTGTTTTGCTATCTTACATAAACAAAACCGATGTTTGTGTATTTCGTCTTCATGCTGTCTGAATATTCCACTATAAACTGCTCTACATATATTGAAGTTTCTGAAAATTATTACAGCGACATATCAGCCATTTACCTTCATTATCAATTTTAACGATGCATTATAAAATATTCAAGAAAATCGAGCCACCATACTGGATGCAGCTTCGGAGATTAATGCACGACTCGAGGTCTTCTTATGTCACGAGTGAGGTGTACTTTACCTATAAATCTTTGACTACAAAAAATATAAACATTAGAAGCCAACCAAAAATAAACTGGGTCATGTGGACATTCGAAGCGTAACAAGAATTAAATTTTATATTTGGCGTCAGTATTGAGATAAAGACTTCCCCTCCCATATTTAATGAGACAAATCGTTTTGAAGCATTCTCGTGTGCGCTGATTTTTCGGCCGCTGTTACATTAACTTGCTGGCGTTGTACCGCCTGTGTTTAAAAAGTGACAATCCCTACTTTACAAAAAATAACAACCGTTACGTAGTTGATACTTGGTAACTGGACGTAGATAAGTAACAAATCTTTTAGTACTATTCTGTCACACATGCGCTTCAAAGTTTTTTGGATGTAGTAGCTAGTTGCGTAAGAACAGTAAATATTTGAAAAAAAATATGGACAAAAAGAATGATCAAATGTTTTGTGAAATGATTTGTCTACAAGTGAGAAATAAAATGTATTAGAGAAACGCCTGAGGCGACTCAGGAATGATGCATAGCAAATGGGGTTCAGCGCCCTTTGCATATATTCGAAGCAATCTCTGCTGAAAAACTTTTGAGACCGAAAAATTGTTGGAAATATTACGTCAAGGTCACACATCAGCGCCGGCCGGTGTGGCCGAGCGGTTCTAGGCGCTTCAGTCTGGAACCGCGCGACCGCGGATTCGAATCCTGCTTCGGGCATGGATGTGTGTGATGTCCTTAAGTTAGTTAGGTTTAACTAGTACTAAGTTCTAGGGGACTGATGACCTCAGATGGTAAGTCGCATAGTGCTCAGAGCCATTTGAACCACACATCAGCAGACTGCGTGATCTACATAACCCATTACACAAATATCCTTTTGGATGTACTTAAAATTCTAAGTTAAACTTTTAACCTCAATCGTTACCTCTTTCGCTGTACATGACTTCGAGTATGATTTTAGTGCACATAAGATGTGTCTCTATTTTTATTTCTCCCTTTTAGACGAATCATTTCACAAAAGTATTACCTTTTTTTCAGAAATTTTTGTTCTGAGAGTATGAGCATTCTGACTGACACGTTCTTTCCTACCGTCTTCTGATCTCGAAATGTCCTGAATTTAGTGCTCCATTCGAAGGAAGCGAGTTTCGCAGTTAAATACCACACCTGTTCAAATTTTTATATGCGAAACAATTATACCTCGAAGAAAGCAACTGTTTGACTAATTACTTGCCTTCGTAATGTCTTCAGTTCTCCAAATGTCTCAAATTTAGTATTTGATTCGAAGAAAGCCTTTAAGGCAGTTAAATATCGCAGAAATGCAACTTTTTATACGCGAAACAGCTAGGCCTTGAACTGTTTAACACTTCATTTACATAGCTAGAAGCAGCTGCTCGTGAAATGTATCAACTTTCCCTTTAATCAATGATTAAGGTTTTCTTAATTACCCTGCTCACTTTAATGTTTTTTCCCCCAAAACTAGACCACGCGCTGATCACTTTGATACCCCAATTGGCTATTTCCTACAGCGCGTTTGGCTGTGAAAATTTAGTAAAAAATCCATTGTGTAATATGTAGGGAGCCTATGGTTTCGTTTGGCCCAAACAATTGACAAGCAATGGTGCAGCCTCAACAACGCATCCGTTGACTGCAGTTCTGCTGTCTCGAGGCGCGTATTGTTGAGGAGAGTCGTCACTTTCTCGCCAAGGCGCTCAGCTCGCATAGAGACTCCACTCGCCCGCTCCGTGCCCTGCAGCCTCTACTGAGATGGCCCCATTTGATCAGCTGGCTGCCCGCCACGTTCGGAATCTCTCTCTCTCTCTCTCTCTCTCTCTCTCTCTCTCTCTCTCTCTCTCTCTCTCTCTGTGGACTTTCACTGCGGCCCGTCACGTGCGGCGTGACGTCACCGGACCGGACTGCATACCGCCCTGAAAGGGAATAGACGCAGCGGACACTTTAGCTAGTGCTACGAAAGGCGCGTAATTACGCGACCGCACGTGTCCACGCAAGTTCACTGGCGGCAAAAATTGTGGCGCGCGGGAAGGACCGATCGGCTGAACTGGTCCCCTGTGCCGCTGCTCGGTTGTTTCAAGGACGCGCCGAGGGAACTGGACCTAATGCGCCGTCCCAGCTAGTACTGCCAACTGCTGCATTCAAACGCTCTGGAATCACGTCTTTCATCTCTAGGCGCTGTTCTGGTGCTCCGACGCAAATATTACGACCTTTGTAAAGGTTTCCAAGTATAGAATGGGCGCCGAAAAATGCATGATACGGAGGAGACGACGATACTACTTTTTTATGTAGATTCCGGCCAACTATGTACAATTAATTGTGACTGCTTATTTCCAGTTTCTTTTTCATTTCTTTCAAATACCTCTACATCTACATGATTACTCTGCAATTCACATTTAAGTGCTTGGCAGAGGGTTCATCGAACCACAATCATACTATCTCTCTACCATTCCACTCCCGAACAGCGCGCGGGAAAAACGAAACCTAAACCTTTCTGTTCGAGCTCTGATTTCTTTTATTTTATTTTGATGATCATTCCTACCTATATGGGATGGCCTCAACAAAATATTTTCGCATTCGGAAGAGAAAGTTGGTGACTGAAATTTCGTAAATAGATCTCGCCGCGACGCAAAACGTCTTTGCTTTAATGACTTCCATCCCAGCTCGCGTATCGTATCTGCCACACTCTCTCCCCTATTACGTGATAATACAAAACGAGCTGCCCTTTTTTGCACCCTTTTGTCCTCCGTCAATCCCACCTGGTAAGGATCCCACACCGCGCAGCAATATTCTAACAGAGGACGAACGAGTGTAGTGTAAGCTGTCTCTTTAGTGGACTTGTTGCATCTTCTAAGTGTCCTGCCAATGAAACGCAACCTTCGGCTCGCCTTCCCCACAATATTATCTATGTGGTCTTTCCAACTGAAGTTGTTCGTAATTTTAACACCCAGGTACTTAGTTGAATTGACAGCCTCGAGAATTGTACTATTTATCGAGTAATCGAATTCCAACGGATTTCTTTTGGAACTCGTGTGAATCACCTCACACTTTTCGTTATTTAGCGTCAACTGCCACCTGCCACACCGTACAGCAATCTTTTCTAAATCGCTTTGCAACTGATACTGGTCTTCGGATGAGATTACTAGATGCTAAATTACAGCATCATCTGCGAACAACCTAAGAGAACTGCTCAGATTGTCACCCAGGTCATTTATATAGATGAGGAACAGCAGAGGTCCCAGGACGCTTTCCTGGGGAACAGCTGATATCACTTCAGTTTTACTCGACGATTTGCCGTCTATTACTACGAACTGCGACCTTCCTGACAGGAAATCACGAATCCAGTCGCACAACGGAGACGATACCTCATAGGCCTGCAGCTTGGATAGAAGTCGCTTGTGAGGAACGGTGTCAAAAGCTTTCCGGAAATCCAGAAATACGGAATCAACTTGAGATCCCCTGTCGATAGCGGCCATTACTTCGTGCGAATAAAGAGCTAGCTGCGTTGCACAAGAACGATGTTTTCTGAAACCGTGCTGATTACGTATCAATAGATCGTTCCCTTGGAGGTGATTCATAATGTTTGAATACAGTATATGCTCCAAAACCCTACTGCAAACCGACGTCAATTATATAAGTCTGTAGTTCGATGGATTACTCCTACTACCCTTCTTAAACACTGGTGCGACCTCACTCTGCTATTTCCCCTGTTTGTCGGCGAACATTTTTCTCCACGTGCCGCTTGAAAGCCTTCTAAATTTTGGTCCTGAAGTCTGTCGTGTTTGGACACTTCTTCAATAACAAATCAATTTCTTCTTGCATTACTGTTGTCAAAAGCGGACCTGAGAACCGTGGCTCTAGTGTATTTGCAAGGTTTGTCACGTAAGCAACAACCAGCCACAAGTATGGCCTAAAAAGTTTATTTAAATTAAACCGCTGCCTGCTTCGAATTTAATGCACCTCCACCAGCTTGAACAGTCGTTTGATGACACGCAGGGTCTACAGATTTGTCAAGTTGTGTCTCTACCCGTACACGTCCATCAGCTCGATACAATTTGAAACGAGACACGTCCTACCAGGCAACATGTTTCCAGCCATCAACAGTCCATTGTCGGTGTTTACGGGCCCAGGCGAGATGTAAAGCTTCGTGTCGTGCAGTCATCGGGGGTACACGAGAGGGTCTTCGGCTCCGAAAGCTCTTATGGATGATGTTTCGTTCAGTTGTTTTCACGCTGACACTCGTTGAAGGCACAGGACTGGAATTTGCAGCAGTTTGTGGAAGGGTTGCACTTCTGTCACGATCAACGATTCTCTCCAGTCGTCGTTGGTCCCGTTCTTGCAGGATCTTTCTCTGGCCGCAGCGCTGTCGGAGATTTGATGTCTCACCGCATGCCTGATATCCACGGTACACTCGTAAAATGATCGTACTGGAAAGTCCCTACTTCATCGCTGCCTCGGAGATGCTGTGTCCCATCGCTCGTGCGTCGAATATAACACCACGTTTAAACTCAATCTTGATAACCTGCCATTGAAGGAGCAGTAACCAATCTAACAACTGCTCCAGACTCTTGCTGTCTTAAACAGGGTGAGTCACCTAACATTACCGCTGGATATATTTCGTAAACCACATCAAATACTGACGAACCGATTCCACAGACCGAACGTGAGGAGAGGGGCTAGTGTAATTGGTTAATACAAACCATAAAAAAATGCACGGAAGTACGTTTTTTTAACACAAACCTACGTTTTCCTTTTAATGGAACCCCGTTAGTTTTGTTAGCACATCTGAACATATAAACAAATACGTAATCAGTGCCGTTTGTTGCATTGTAAAATGTTAATTACATCCGGAGATATTGTAAACTAAAGTTGACGCTTGAGTACCACTCCTCCGCTGTTCGATCGTGTGTATCGGAGAGCACCGAATTACGTAGGGATCCAAAGGGAACGGTGACGGACCTTAGGTACAGAAGAGACTGGAACAGCACATTGCGTCCACATGCTAACACCTTTTTATTGGTCTTTTTCACTGACGCACATGTACATTACCATGAGGGGTGAGGTACACGTACACACGTGGTTTCCGTTTTCAATTACGGAGTGGAATGAAGTGTGTCCCGACATGTCAGGCCAATAGATGTTCAATGTGGTGGCCATCATTTGCTGCACACAATTGCAATCTCTGGCGTAATGAATGTCGTACACGCCGCAGTACATCTGGTGTAATGTCGCCGCAGACTGTCACAATACGTTGTTTCATATCCTCTGGGGTTGCAGGCACATCACGGTACACATTCTCCTTTAACGTACCCCACAGAAAGAAGTCCAGAGGTGTAAGATCAGGAGAAGGGGCTGGCCAATTTATGCGTCCTCCACGTCCTATGAAACGCCCGTCGAACATCCTGTCAAGGGTCAGCCTAGTGTTAATTGCGGAATGTGCAGGTGCACCATCATGCTGATACCACATACGTCGACGCGTTTCCAGTGGGACATTTTCGAGCAACGTTGGCAGATCATTCTGTAGAAACGTGATGTATGTTGCAGTGCTCTCCGATACACACGATCGAACAGCGGAGGAGTGGTACTCAAGCGTCAACTTTAGGTTACAATATCTCCGGATGTAATTAACATTTTACAATGCAACAAACGGCACTGATTACGTATTTATTTATATGTTCAAATGTGCTAACAAAACTAACGGGGTTCCATTTAAAAAAACGTTGGTTTGTGTTAAAAAACATACTTCCGTGCATTTTTGTATGGTTTGTATTAAACAATTACACTAGCCCCTCTCCTCACGTTCGGTCTGTGGAATCGGTTCGTCAGTATTTGATGTGGTTTACGAAATATATCCGGCGGTACTGTTAGGTGACTCACCCTGTATGGGCGTTGCCGTTCACGCACTCGTTACCCCTGTACATCCTTCTTTCTAACCAGATCCTTCTTTATTTCCCAGGTTTCTTACGTGGTCCAGTCTTCTTAAAGTCTCTTTCGCAAGAACTCCCGATATCAGATAAGATCTATTTTGTAGGCCTATAAACTATTTTTGTATCTGCCAGTATCATAATCGTAATTATTGTCATTATTATTATCATTATTAGTGTTAGCAGTAATACAAGTACTACCTGTATTAACTTTGTAAGTTTGTTGCCACTATTACTTGCCCACATTGTCACTATAGACACCCAAATCATTTTGCTACTGTATTTGGGCAACAAAATAACTGATGACGGCCGAAATAGAGAGGATATAAAATGTTGACTGGCAATGGCAAGAATAACGTCTCTGAAGAAGATTCAAATGGCTCTGAGCACTATGGGACTTAACTGCTGAGGTCATCAGTCCCCTAGAACTTGGAACTACTTAAACCGAACTAACCTAAGGACATCACGCACATCCATGCCCGAGGCGGGATTCGAACCTGCGACCGTAGCGGTCGCGCGGTTCCAGACTGAAGCGCCTAGAACCGCTCGGCCACTCTGGCCGGCCTTGTAAAGCAATCAGACGTTTGAAACTTTTACACGTTTAATTTCGATTGTTCAAAGAATCGATGCTAGTGGTTTTCTGGAGAAAACAGAAAGGAGTGACGCGAAAAGGAAGTATTCTCGTGCTATGCGGCAGGGAGCTCAATCACGCACGCGGAGGCGCCAACCCGCTTTGCAGCCACTCGTCAGCTGAGGATGAAAGCGAAAGGCTCGAAACGACACGGGTAAACAACGCGGGGGGAAGTAATTTACAACTCTCCGCTTTCCTCCGTACTCTCTCCCTGTCCGTCTGTCTAGCCGTAGAGTTACAAAACAGACCGGAGGGCTTTACGTCACCCCGATAGGAGGTTCGTCTCCTACCGGAACTCTTCGCGCATTTGGCACAGTAAACATACAGGGGATAGGCAAAATAATGTGAACACCTGTACTTATTTGCGAGTGGTTTATTAATAAGGGGTTGGACCCCATTTGCCCGTAATACAGCTGCGATTCTTCTGCCATATATCGATTGCAGTGGAATGTTATGCCACTCTTCCATCAGAACCTCTTCTAACTCCTGTAGTGACGAAGCAGGAAGAAATCTGCTCCGGAGTGTGGGCTCCAATACCTCCCACAAGGGTTCCATAATGTTCGAGTCCGGGGAATGTGCTGGCCACGGAAGACGCTGCAGTTTAGTTGAAGGCTCCTCATATCACGAGTGCATTATCGTCCTGAAATATGGCATCATTGTTTGAATCATGGGGTGCACGTCATCAACTAAAATATTGACACAGACCAACAAAATGAAATCAATATAATTAAAACAGTTGCTAATGATAATGGATATAAACCCACAATAATAGAAAAACTCCACAACAAAATGCAGACAAAAACCACAGATCCACTTCACAGCCGTCACTTCAAGCCAAATCAGTGTGCCACTGAAGCCAAACCTAAATATGCTACTCTCCCATACATAGGCCCACTTTCATACCAAATAGCAAACTTATTTAAAAAGAAGAAAAATATCACTATCAGCTTTTCCACAAATAATAAATTACAACAAAAAGTAATCCATGATGTAAATACCTCCAAGAGTCCCTACCGTAAATCAGGAATATACAAACTCAAATGTGATACATGCCCAAAATTCTACATCGGACAGACAGTCAGAAGTTTTGAAATTAGATACAAAGAACATATTGATGCTCTAAGACTTGGTAACTTTTGCAGCCCATATTGCTGAAGAAAACCATTCAGTGGGAAACATTGAGGACAACTTAAAAATTTTGCATCTAGCAGAAAAAGGAGCCACTATGAATATATTAGAGGAATTAGAAATACACACACACAAAAACAGCACCCCAGACTATATCCTTAACGAACAAACAGAGTTAGCTAACACCCCTTTCCCGAAAAATTTCCAAAAATTACTTTCCAGCCTCAAAAGCAAATAATATTAGTACACCTATCTGCAGATCAAGTAGCAAATTTATATGTTACTATAATTCTCATTATGCTAAATGTAATTAAAGAATATACTATTTTACGTATACAGTTCTAAAAATATATAAAAAACTTTATAATTAATTTAGCAATATCAGCTCAAAAATTCAATGTCTCTGTACTAATGTAAAAGGCATTACAGTTGTGTAAATGACTATATGTCCTTTCCAAACATAGGACATCATCGTCAAATGTTACGATATATCATAGCATCTGTGATACTCATATGTTTGTAAGCTCGTGGTATGTATGAAAACATGTGGTGCGTGGTAGAAATGATCTCAGCGACAAATCTTAAGTGTTCAGTGAGCACAATTTACGTGTGCAACAACGAGGATGCAGCGGGAATGCAGTTACATCTGCTGGACAAATGTTATGAAAACAAACACTCGAAACCGACATTTCACGTAAGTCACATGCAACGAAAATCTGTAACGCAACCATCTGTGTGTGGCGTGTTCATAATTATGTATTATTTATATTTTAGGAGAATTAATCTGTAAAAACACACCACATATTATAAAGAAAGCGTGTAAACCGTCTGAGGATGAATCACAACGATTCGAAACCGGTAACGGTATCCTTTGAATAAAGGAACTGAAAGTAAATTTGTTGCTGGTTGCTGTCCTAACACGATCAACATTTGTCTTCAAACAACAGCCACGGTCTTCATCATCTCATCATATGACAAAATTGCATTCACTCAATCGCTGACACCGAGCGAGGTGGCGCAGTGGTTAGCACACTGGACTCGCATTCGGGAGGACGACGGTTCAATCCCGCGTCCGGCCATCCTGATTTAGGTTTTCCGTGACTTCCCTAAATCGCTCCAGGCAACTGCCGGGATGGTTCCTTTGAAAGGGCACGGCCGACTTCCTTCCCCAATCCGATGAGACCGATGACCTCGCTGTCTGGTCTCCTTCCCCAAACAACCCAACCCCCCCCCACCGATGACCTCGCTGTCTGGTCTCCTTCCCCAAACAACCCAACCCCCCCCCCACCGATGACCTCGCTGTCTGGTCTCCTTCCCCAAACAACCCAACCCCCCCCCCCCCAATCGTTGGCTGTAACACGGCCTTTGAGAGTAATGATGGGAGCAGCAGGATACCGTGATATGGCTGCCCAGACCATCACAGTTTCACCTCAATGCTTAACCGTTGTGCTCGAGCAATCAGGATTGTAGGCTTCCTTTGACGTTCTGCAGACGTACAGCAGGCCCGATGTTGGAAATAACGAAAACGTTGACTCGTCGCACCGTATGACGTGTTCCCACTGATCAGAACCCCAGGGTTCATGTTTCTGACATCATGTTTTACGCTTTTTTGCGTTGTTACTAATGGTTTCGGTATAGTAGCTCGTCAATGAATATGGAGTTCTCGGCGGACAGGTCGATAGATAAGGGGATGGAGAGAGAAAGGAGGCAGACAGAGGATGGAGGAGGAAATAAACTGTGAGAGGGGGGGAGGGGGAGTAGGAGATGGACAGAAGAGTAAGGAGAACAGCGAGAAGTGGAGCAGCAGATGGATCAGGAGAGGTGAGTAGATGTACAGAGGAAGAAGGAGGAGGTGGAGAGAGGGGGAAGGATCGGATGGACGAACAGAGGGGGGGGGGGAGGAGTAGCAGGTGGGCAGAGAGAGGTGGAGGAGTAGGTGGTCAGAGAGAGAGGGGAACGAGGATATGGACGGGGCAGGTGGAGATGGATAAAGAGTCGGAGGCGGATAGAGATGGACCAATAGGAGACTAGAGTAAGTAAATACATGCTCAGGCATTGGCGGGTGCTCAGATAGTATTTAAATTATTCGTTCAAGTTCATCAAGTGACCAAGAGATGGTGCAGTGGTTAGCACACTGGACTCGCACTCGGGAGGACGACGGTTCAAACCCGCAGCCAGCCAGCCTGGTTTAGATTTTGTGTGGTTTTCCTAAATCGCTTCAGGGAAATGCCGGGATGGTTCATCTGAAAGGACGGAGCCGACTCCCTTCCCCATCCTTCCGTAATCCGATGGGACCTCGCTCTTCGCTCCCCTCCCTCCAAACCACCCATCTAACCATCATCAAAAATTGTTCAAATGGCTCTGAGCACTATGGGACTTACCATCTGTGGTCATCAGTCCTCTAGAACTTAGAACTACCTAAACTAACCTAAGGACATCACACACAGGATTCGAACCTGCGACCACAGCGGTCACGCGGTTCCAGACTGAAGCGCCTAGAACCGCACGGCCACACCGACCGGCCAACCATCATCAAGTGAAACCAGTATAAGTCCTTCTGTCCATTCTGCAGGCCAGTCTGAGTGTAGTTTTCACGTGGTTTTTCCCACACTTCTCTACGCCAATGCCTGGCTGGTCAACCAATCAGCTAACAAATGATTACAAGAAGTTCTCGCGAATAAACAGGAAGGACGATTGCGGAGGGGGGGACTAATTGTGGTGTACAAATTACCCTCCGCCACACTCCTCGCTGGTCCTCCCGAAGTGCCGGCGTCAGAGTGGATAAAGGAGAAAATAGGGAACCTTCAGGGGTAGTGCATACCAGTGTGATGTTTCCACACGCGGTCAGCGACCTCGTATGTGGCGCATGAGTGGAGAAATGAAAACTGCACGCTGGCTTGCAGTTTAATCGTGTGTCGTGACACGTACATAACACAGCAGCGACTATGGTTCCGTCACGAACTGAGCGTGCTACGTACAGGGGGGAAATGGCAGTTGAAAAGCAGCCAGTTTTCTGTATTTTAGACACGTAATACCTGCTTCAATCGTTCAGACAATTATAGATGGTGTACGATCTCCCATGATATATATATATATATATATATATATATATATATATATATATATATATATATATATATATATCCCAGAGTGCCCCAGAGGTAGATCCCAGAGTGCCACAGAGAGCTACAAGACTAAGAAGAATCGCTTCTCGGCTTTTGGCAAGATCAATGTGTAGTCTTCTTTAATAACAATAAACAAGATAACAATTAATGATAAGAAATTAAATAAGATAAGAAAAGTACCATAACACGAGAAGAATCATAATAAGTATAAAAGGCTAAGAACAGAAAATACCCACCCACCATCCCCACGCCTATTACCACCCTATACACAATAGTTATTATTTAAGAAAGAAATTGTTTATTTAATTATGGCTGCTGCTGGCTCATTTCACTCGCGGCAGCCGCAGAGTACACATCCTTATCTATCCCGTGAGATTTTTTTTTTTTAAATAAAATCACTAATTCAGCTACTGAAGCATCTTTTTCTTTTGTGGGTTGCAGGGGTTACGACCCCTGGGGAGGTGGGTGGGCTGTGCTTTAGTTAATGTTGGCTTAAAAAAGGGGAACGGGCAACAACACAAGATAACAATTAATGATAAGAAATTAAATAAGATAAGAAAAGTACCATAACACGAGAAGAATCATAATAAGTATAAAAGGCTATATATATATATATATATATATATATATATATATATATATATATACCAAGCGGTGTGCGGCGGAGGGCACTATTCGCGCCAAAGTCAAATTCCCTCCCCCCCTCCCCCGCTCCCGCCCCCCGCTGTTCCACTCGCGGATCGCGCGAGGGAAAAACGACTGTCTGAACGCCTCAGACGCCTCAGTACGAGCTCTAATTTCCCTTATCTCTGAATGGTGATCATTGCGCGATTTGAAAGTTGGTGGTAATAATATATGCTCTACATCCTCGGCGAAGATCGGATTTCGAAATTTAGTGAGCAGCCCCTTCCGTTTAGCGCGTCGTCCACCTGCAAGTTTGTCCGATTTCAAACTTTCTGTGAGATTCGTAACGCTCTGGCGATGGCTAAATGTACCAGTCACGAATCTTGCCGCTCTTCTTTGTACCTTTTCAATCTCTTGAATGAGACCCAACTGGTAATGGTCCCATACAGGCGAACAATACTCTAAGACTGGACGAACTAAAGTATTGTAAGCAATTTCCTTTGCTGAAGGACTGCATCACTTCAGGATTCTACCAACAAACAGGAATCTAGAGTTCGCCTTACCCGTTACTTGTGTAATCTTATCATTCCATTTGAGATCATTTCGAATAGTCACACCTAGATACTTGACTGAAGTTACCGCTTCCAGAGACTGATCAATTATTTTGTACTCATACATTAATGGTGATTTTCGCCTTGTTACACGCAGTAGCTTATACTTACTAATATTGAAAGATAACTGCCAGTCATTACACCACGCATTTATTTTCTGCAAATCCTCATTGATTTGTTCACATCTTTCGTGTGATACTACTTTCTGTAGACTACAGCATCGTCGGAAAACAGTCTAATGCCGCTGTCAATACCATCAACCAGATCGTTTATGTAAATCGTAAAAAGCAGAGGACCTATTACGCTGCCCTGGGGCACACCTGAAGTTACTCTTGTTTCTGTAGAAGTGTCCCCGTTCAGGACGACATACTGCTCCCTGTCTGTTAGAAAACTTTCTATCCAACCGCATATGTCATCGGATTGGCCGTAAGCACGCACTTTTTGGAGCAAGCGACAGTGCAGAACTGAGTCGAACGCCTTTCGAAAGTCGAGAAATATGGCATCAACCTGGGAGCCGGTATCGACAGCCTGCTGCATATCATGCACAAACAGGGCCAGCTGTGTCGGGGTCATTGTAGAAATAACCCATCTGTATAATAGGATGCCGTGACTCAGCTTAAAAGAAAGACTGAAGTAAAGGCAGACCTATGTGTGAAGGTTTTCCAGGTTTAGAAAAAGCTTTTGACAATTTTGCTGGAATAAACTCTTTGAAATTTTCAGTATAGCAGGGATAAAATACAGGAAGCTGAAGGTTGTTAGCAACTTGTACAGAGACCAGAGTGCAGTTGTAAAGAGTAGAAGGACATGAAAGTGAAGCAGTAGTTGAGAAGAGAGTTGTACGGTTGCTGTCTGTCCCCGATGTTACTCCATCTGTACACTGAGTAAGCAGTAAGGGAAACAAAAGAAAAATTTAGAGAAGGAATTAAAGTTTCGGGCAACAAACAAAAGAAAATCTGAGTTGCGTGAAATGTATTTGCAGTTGCGAATATGGACAGATATCAGATGTATAGTGAAATGAAGACACTGAAAATTTCTGCTGGGCCGGGCGGGACTCGAATCCGGATTTTTCTTGCATTCCGGCTACCCGAGCACACCTCACGACCAGACCCAAACTTCCAGATGTCGTCAGCCATGTGCCTACAACTTATACTCGTGCATGCGTTGTGTATATTTCTGTTCAGGGGAGACATCTTACATGAAAGTCCCTGGCCCGATGTCGAACTTGCAGTGCCTGTGTTATTACACTACTGGCCATTAAAATTGCTACACCAAGAACGGGTATTCATTGGACAAATATATTATACTAAAACTGACATGTGATTACATTCTCACGCAATTTGGGTGCATAGATCCTGAGAAATCCGAACCCAGACAACCACCTCTGGCCGTAATAACGGCCTCGATACGCCTGGGCATTGAGTCAAACAGAGCTCGGATGGCGTGTACAGGTACAGCTGCCCGTGCAGCTTCAACACGATACCACAGTTCATCAAGAGTAGTGACTGGCGTATTGTGACGAGCCAGTTGCTCGGCCACAACTGACCAGACGTTTTCAATTGGTGAGAGATCTGGAGAATGTGCTGGCCAGGGCAGCAGTCGAACATTTTCTGTATCCAGAAAGGCCCGTACAGGACCTGCAACATGCGGTCGTGCATTATCCTGCTGAAATGTAGGGTTTCGCAGTGATCGAATGGAGGGTAGAGCCACGGGTCTTAACGCATATGAAATGTAACGTCCACTGTTCAAAGTGCCGTCAATGCGAACAAGAGGTGACCGAGACGCGTAACCAATGGCACCCCATACCATCACGCCGGGTGATACGCAAGTATGGCGATGACAAATACACACTTCCAATGTGCGTTCACCGCGATGTCGCCAAACACGGATGCGACCATCACGATGCTGTAAACAGAACCTGCATTCATCCGAAAAAATGACGTTTTGCCATTCGTGCACCCAGGTTCGTCGTCGAGTACACCACCGCTGGTGCTCCCGTCTGTGATGCAGCGTCAAGGGTAACCGCAGCCACGGTCTCCGAGCTGATAGTCCGTGCTGCTGCAAACGTCGTCGAACTGTTCGTGCAGATGGTTGTTGTCTTGCAAACGTCCCCATCTGTTGACTCAGGGATCGAGACGTGGCTGCACGATCCGTTACAGCCGTGCGGATAAGATGCCTGTCATCTCGACTGCTAGTGATACGAGGCCCCGTTGGGATCCAGCACGGCGTTCCGTATTACCCTCCTGAAACCACCGATTCCATATTCTGCCAACAGTCATTGTATCTCGACCGACGCGAGCAGCAATGTCGCGATACGATTAACCACAATCGCTATAGGCTACAATCCGACCTTTATCAAAGTCGGAAACGTGCTGGTACGCATTTCTGCTCCTCGTTTCACCAGGCAACGCCGGTCAACTGCTGTTTGTGTATGGGAAATCGGTTGGAATCTTTCCTCATGTCAGCACGTTGTAGGTGCCGCCACCGGCGCCAACCTTGTGTGAATGCTCTGAAAAGCTAATTTTTTGCATATCACAGCATCTTCTTCCTGTCGGTTAAATTTCGCGTCTGTAGCACGTCATCTTCATTTTAATGGTCAGCAGTGTATATGGTAAGGCGACCAGCGCGAAATGCGGGTTCGAGTCCCGGTGTGTCATAAATTTTCATTGTCGTCATTCCATTATACAGCTGATGGTTGCTGCGAATACATTTCGTGTACTTCGGCTGTTGTCGCCGCGTTGCCTGTTCCTTCGGACTTTAGTGCGTGCCCGAAGGAACTTTGCATCGTATTTCGAAACAACACAAACACTGGAATATCATATAAAAATTTCGAGATTTGCCAGTGGCACAGTCATTCTCTCAGAGACGGTGAAGAAGTGGAAGAGCAGGTGAATAGAATGAATAGTGTCTTGAAGAAAGGTTGTAGGATAAATACCAACAAAACCTAAATAAGGGTAATGGAAATTGGTCGCATCAAACTGCGCCAATTAGATTAGGAACTGAGATACGAGTTTTGCTATTTTGGCAACAAAGTAGCTGCTGATAGCCAAGGAAGTTAAAAAATGGCTCTGAGCACTATGGGACTTAGCATCTGCGGTCATCAGTCCCCTAGACTTAGAACTACTTAAACCTAACTAACCTAAGGACATCACACACATCCATGCCTGAAGCAGGATTCGAACCTGCTGTCTCATTTGAGGAGACACCGTTGGTATGCCATTGTTTCAACATCCACAATTCCATTCATTGCCAGACTGGCAAGAGTGGTATCACACATCGATACCTCCACACCGGCGTTGTAGCAGTGGAATTCCAGGTCTCCCACTCTGATGCGGGCAGCAGTCGTGTGGGTTCCGCAATGGTCAACGTCCACTTAGCCACACCTCCAGCTTCTCTGGACTACGAAACCCTCTGCCGCAGCCACTCAACCCACATGTGTTCGGAGCCACCTTGCTACGCTGTGTCCTTGTTGATATCATGAGAGCTGGACTGTATTTCTTGTAGCATTGTTTGTAATGAGTCTTTGTATGCTTGGAGAAATACAAGTTAATTAAACCTCCTGTTGGCCTGCCCGGTTAACCGGGGGGTCTAACGCACTGCTTTCCGGAGCGGGTAGGAGCGCCTGGTCCCCGGCACAAATCCGCCTGTTGGACTTGTGTCGAGGTCCGGTGAGCCGGCCAGTCTGTGGATGGTTTTCAGGCGGTTTTCCAACTGCCTCGGCGAATGCAGGCTAGTTCCCCTTATTCCGCCTCAGCTACACTATGTCGGCGATTGCTGCGCAAACAAGTTTTCCACGTACACGTACACCACCATTACTCTATCACGCAAATATTGGGGTTACACTCGTCTGGTGTGAGACGCTCCCTGGGGAGTCCACCGGGGCCGAACCGCACAATAACCCTGAAAGAGTGGTTCGGTGTGGGGCGGCGGAGGGGTGAAGTGGACTGCGCTAGTCGTCGTGGGGTTGTGGACCACTGCAGCTGCGGTGGAGACGGAGCCTCTCCATCGTTTCTAGGTCCCCAGCTAACATCAACATACATACAAACCTCTTGTTCGCTAATCATTTCTGCTCCTGCCGAGATTCCCTATGATGTAACTTGCCACATGACTCTATAGCCCACCTCTCCTTACCACTGTGTACAAAGTCGCACACAGCACCTTGATGCCTCAGGATGTGCCCTATAAAGCGATCCCTTCTTTCAGTCACTTTGTGCCCCCAATTTCATTTTTCCCTTATTTGATTCAGCACTTCTTCACGAGATAGGGTCTACCCATCTAATCTCTACCGTTCTTCTGTAGTGCAAAATTTCAAAAATCTTCTCTTACTGTCTTAACTGTTAATCCTCCACATTTCACTACTGCGTAAGCTACCCTCCCACAAATACCTCTAAAAAACATTTTTCTAACATATGAAGTGATTTCTCTTTTCCTGAAAGGATTTTCTTGCTATTTCAAGTCGGCATTGTGTAACCTCGCTCCTTAAGGCGGCCGCTGTGGCCGAGTGGTTCTAGGCGATTCAGCCCGGAACCGCACTGCTGCTACGGTCGCAGGTTCGAATCCTGCCTCGGGCATGGATGTGTGTCATGTCTTTAGGTTAGTTAGGTTTAATTACAGAAATGGCTCTGAGCACTATGGGACTCAACTGCTGTGGTCATAAGTCCCCTAGAACTTAGAACTACTTAAACCTAACTAAACTAAGGACAGCACACAACACCCAGCCATCACGAGGCAGAGAAAATCCCTGACCCCGCCGGGAATCGAACCCGGGAACCCGGGCGTGGGAAGCGAGAACGCTACCGCACGACCACGAGATGCGGGCTAGGTTTAATTAGTTCTGAGTTCTAGGCGACTGATGACCTCAGAAGTTAAGTCGCATAGCGCTCAGAGCCATTTGATTTGAACTGGCGGAGGTTCGAGTCCTCCCTTAGGCATGTGTGTGTGTGTGTGTGTGTGTGTGTGTGTGTGTGTGTTTGTCCTTACGATAATTTAGGTTAAGTAGTGTATAAGCTCAGGGACTGATGACCTTACCAGTTAAGTCCCATAAGATTTCACACACATTTGAACAGTTTTTGATAAAACAAGAGAAATCGGGGCTGCGCACATAAAAATTTAAATGATTTTTCCCGCGCGCTGTTCGAGAGTGGAACGGTAGAGAGACAGCACGAAGGTGGTTCATTGGACCCTCTGCCAGGCACTTTATTGTGAGTAGCAGAGTAGTCACATAGATGTAGACGTGGTCTCATTAATGTGACTGGACACTGTACTTGTCACCTGGGACGTGTGGTGTGGTGTCTATATACCTATGTGGAGAGCCCACTGGCGCTTGCTTTGGCATGCGGTGTGGAACTAAGTGAAGTGGGTGAGTGAGAGGCAAAGAGTGCAAGTAGCAGCAGCAGAGGCAGGAGTTGGGCAGCGGCGTCGGCTTGGCGGCAGCGGCGGGCGAGCTGAGGAGAAAGTATGTCCGCCGCTGCCAAGGTCTGTGGACGGGCGCCACGAAGCAACAAGTCCAGCGCTCTCCTCTCTCCCCGTACAGGCTGCATCAGCTGCAAAGACTGCCGTTTCACTTCAGACGTACAGAAATCTGTAACTGCGCGATCCACAGACTGCTGAAAACTAATTTTTTACGATATTGTCGTGCCTGTGTTATCCTGATTGCGATTCACAGTTCCATTGGGTATGCAAGCAGGGACGTACGAGTTCGGCTTGTAGACGCATTGTTGACGATATCTGGAAGTTTATGGGTCTGATTTCCGGCAGTTTGGGTCTGGAATGAGATTTTCACTCTGCAGCGGAGTGTGCGCTGATATGAAACTTCCTGGCAGATTAAAACTGTGTACCAGGCCGAGACTCTAACTCGGGACCTTTGCCTTCCGCGGGCAAGTGCTCTACCAACTGAGCTACCCAAGCACTTGACCGCGAAAAGCAAAGATCCCGAGTTCGAGTCTCGGTCGGGCACACAGTTTTAATCTGCCAGGAAGTTTCATATCAGCGCACACTCCGCTGCAGAGTGAAAATCTCATTCTCGAAACGTCCCCCAGGCTGTGGCTAAGCCATGTCTCCGCAATATCCTTTCTTTCAGGGGTGCAAGTTCTGCATGGTTCGCAGGAGAGCTTCTGTAGAGTTTGGAAGGTACGAGACGAGGTACTGGCAGAAGTAAAGCTGTGAGTACCGGGCGTGAATCGTGCTTGGGTAGCTCAGATGGTAGAGCACTTGCCCGCGAAAGGCAAAGATCCCGAGTTCATAGCCGGCACAGTAGCTCAGCGTGTTCGGTCAGAGGGCTGCGTGCTCCCTGGAATAAAAAACTGAGTCAAGGAACCAACGATCAATTTGAACGGATGTCTTGTGACATCCGCCCCGACCAAACGCAACAAACTATATCGATCAAAATAGGTAAAAAAAAAAGTTCGAGTCTCGGTTAGGCACACAGTTTTAATCTGCCAGGAAGGTTCTACAGCTGATGGTTGTCATTATTCGCAATCGCGAAAATGTTTAATATATTTTAGTTTTTATCTATCTATTTGTTTAACCTGATCCGGTTAGTGCCACGAGGCTCTCACTTTGTCGGACCAGTGTTTCACACATACAGTTCCTTTTTTACATCGTATTTACCTACGAAGTAATCATTTTAATATGACGAATAGTATTGAAATGATCTGAGTATCTACAGTGACGATTAGAGTAGGTAATATTGACTACGAACTAATAACGTTAATACTGGCGGAATTTGTACTACTGCTGTTATGACTAATCTACATCTACATCTACCTGGACAGTCTGCAAATCCGATTTAAGTGCTTGGTAAATGGTTCAGCACCTTCACAATCATCTATTATTGCAATCTCGCATAGCACGCGGAAAGAACGAACACCTATTATCTTTCCGTACGAGCTCTGATTTCCCTTATTTTATCGTGGTGATAGTTTCTACCTATGTAGATCGGTGTTAACAAAATATTTTCGCGTTCGGAGGAGAAAATTGGTGATTGAAATTTCGTGAGAAGATTCCGTCGCAACCAAAAAAGCCTTTCTTTTAGTGATCTCCACCCCAAATCCTGTATCATTTCAGTGGCACTCTCTCTCATATTTCGCGATGATACAAAACGTGCTGCCCTTCTTTGAACTTTTTCGCTGTACTCCGTCAGTCCTATCTGGTAAGGAGCCCACACCGCGCAGCAGTATTCTAAAAGAGGGCGGACAAGTGTAGTGTAGGCAGTCTCCTTAGTAGGTCTGTTACATTTTCTAAGTGTGCTGCCAATAAAAACGCAGTCTTTGATTAGCCTTGCCCACAGCATTTTCTATGTGTTCCTCGCAATTTAACTTGTTCGTAATCGTAATTCCTAGGTATTTACTTGAATTTACGGCCTTTATATTTGACTGATTTATCGTGTAACCGAAGTTTAGCGGATTCCATTTAGCACTAATGTGGATGACCTCACAGTGTTCGTTATTTAGGGTCTACTGCCCATTTTCGTACCATTAAGATATCTTTTCTAAATCGTTTTGCAGTTTGTTTTGATCTTCTGATGACTAGTCGATAAACGACAGCTCAGATTGTCTCCCAAATCTTTTATATAGATAAGGAACAGTAAAGGCCCTATAACACTGCCTTGGGGAACGCCAGAAATCACTTCTGTTTTACAAGATGACTTTCAGTTATAATAGCAATAATAAAAATAATATTTTTAGGTTTCCACATTTTGTTGACAGGGAACGGGCAACTTATTCCTTAAAGCATTTATTAACGACTCCCTCAACAGTTGCAGTATTTGTATTAGGCGACTATTTTCGAACCTTGTAGGTTCATTTTCAAGCCTGGCCTGATGTTAATAATAAACGTCGTATGTTTGCAGAATGAATGCCACAATCCCCAAGTACCTCTTACCAGATCAAAATCAAACTTGGCTTGGTAAGAGGCACTTGTGGATTCTGGCATTCATTCTGCACACATTTATAAAGCATGTGTTGCCACTTTGATGTTTATTAATGACGCACTGTCGGTGCGGACTTAATGAACCTGTAAGGATCGAAGCTAGTCGCCTAATATAAATACTGCAACTATTTACAGAGTTGTTAGAAATCGCTTTAGCAAATAAAAATAATGATAATAACAGCAATAATTATAGTGGCAGATGTAGTAAAGAGAATTTATAAGTGTACGGAATGGGGGTGCTTTACGAGGTACCGAGTTGTGGGGAAAGTAATTTAAGGAGACTGCACCGGAAAGAATACTGGGAAATGTGGAAGATCTGGTTGGAAAGAAGGATGTACAGGGCTAACCGATGTATACAGGGACAATAGTAATAATTATTGTTCCTTCAGTGTACCTGTCATTAGCTGTCTTCTAAAGCTGGAGATGGTATTCAGTTCTCTAACATAATGTGGGACGTTATTTCACAGTCGGTTCCTGTTACTGAGAAGGATGTTTCCATAATGTGAGGTTCAACAGCCGTAAAGTATTTATAAAATGCATTTTATCCATCAGCTGTTTATTTGTCCCATTAGTGATCTACTTGTTTCAGTTATTAACAATCATGCATAATGTTGGGTACAACAGATTAGTTAAAAGCATCGATCTCTCCTGTGATGTCTGTCTGTTCGACTTGAGATATGATTCCCAGTGTTCTAAGACAAATTATGTCAGGTGTTTGTACAATTTCACTGGAGAATTTCAATATTGTTCAGTTTCTAGGAATATAAGTAAAGTCCCATAGTTCTCAGAGCCATTTGAATTTTTGAACCTCACACACATCCATGCCCGAGGCAGGATTCCAACCTGCGACCGTAGCAGTCGCGCGGTTTCAGACTGTAGCGCCTAGAACCGCTCGGCCACCCTGGCCGGCATAGAGAATATTAATGCTATTCCTGTGACCCGCATTTTCCAATTCATGCAATGCTATTACTTCATGGGTGGGAAATTCTGATATTTTCCTAATCGTTCTATTCGCTGTTATAAGCCCTGATATTTTTTTCTTGGACCGACGTGCGCAATGATTTTGCTGTGCTCTTCTGCATACAGTAAAAAACGTCCAACAATTTATGTTCGTTTAGTTTAGCTGGTCTTCCGATTCGTTTGACGCCTAAAACTGATGCTGTCTCTCGAAATTTCTCGACAGGTCGGTGAACCGCATTACAATGGCGTACTACTGTTTCCGGGAATTTTCCAGAAAATGCCTTCTTCACTAGCGGTCGCTATGGCCGAGCGGTTCTAGGCGCTTCAGTCCGGAACCGCGCTGCTGCTACGGTCGCAGATTCGAATCCTGCCTCGGGCACGAATGTGTGTGATGTCCTTAGGTTAGTTAGGTTTAAGTAGTTCTAAGTCTAGGGGACTGATGACCTCAGATGTTAAGTCCCATAGCGCTTAGAGCCATTTGAACTTTCTTCACTGAATCCGCATATTTGTCGCGTATTGGAAACATTTGTTTCATAAAAAAATCCTATTCCTCAGATGAGAGCACCATAATTTTAAAACAAATCGTAGACGTACATACTACACATCGCATTCAGCAGCTTTCTTTTGTCAACTGAACCAGTTACGCAACAGTAGAACGAATTGAATAACAGTCGCACAGCTACGAAGAAACAGTTCTGCCAACTTGTGTTCTGCCAACTTGTGTTCTGCCAACCTGATTTCGAACTTCCAACGCTATCTGCATCCGAGAGTCGTGGTCATAACTTTTACATGGGGCTCCCAGAACCAGATTTCGTAAACCGATTTCCCAATACCGCTTCAGGGTGGTCACGTAAACACTTTAAAATCGATTCTAAAAATCCGTTTCTACTTACCGGTTTTGGAATTCGGCAATCGATGTTCGTTCCCATGTAAACGCAACCGGGTTTATAACATTCTTGGATTGTCAGCTTACGTCTTGTTTTCAGAATATTCCGTTATTAAGGACTTATGTGCAGTATAGAAGAAGCAGAAATATTAGACTTAGCATGAAACTGTCTGCCTGTAACATTTAAGTGAAGAGAAATGACTATTGTGTTGACTAAATCAGAAACTGGATCAGCTGTTTTCCAAACGCCCTATTTAACTGAGCTAGCAAATCCGCTTCAGACCAACAATTAAATACGACAACGAAAAAAAGTTTCCAGTGTTTCGTTTTCGTCTTTCGGAAGATGTGTCGTATGTAAACGCTGAGTGTGTAGCGATGAGAAAAAACGGTTAAAAGCGATACCGGTATTGTAGTTCTGGCTAACCGGTATTATTCGGTACTTCTTTGGTGTCGATTGTAATAGGTGTCTTTTTTAGTTTTGATTAACAAACGAGTAAAAAATCGAAATATCAGCTAGCCGTAACTGCACTGCTAAAACTTTTCGTTCTTAAATAAACTGTTTTTAAAAAAATGAATATTTTTTCATAAATTCTGCATTGGTTTTGAATATTGCGTTGTTATAGAAATTAGGAAAAGGAATCATTGCTATTCTAATAAAAATGTCGACAGGAACGATCAACAAACACATGGCATAAGAGCTGGTACAGCATTGTGGAGACAATTATGTCTGTGTTGTCGTTTTGCGTGGCCTATTAGACGGTACGCTTGCAAGTGCAGTGTGGAAGACTTGCTCTCAACTGGTCTATACGGCAGTTTCTCTCTGTCGTTGCCAGACATTTGTTGTATATCAGAATGGCACCAACCGTAGCCTGAATATGTTTTACGAACTGACGTGGCAGTGAAGTAGTATGGTTCATTTGCTTCAAAACATTAGACATTTGTCTGCTATTTGTACGAAATAATAAAAGAGGAAGGAAATTATGGTGGCAGTAATAAATTAAAAACTTAACAAATCTTTCATAATTTATAATAAAAGTAGAAAGTAGCTCAACTGCTGCCTCTCTCTACATAATATGCTTTTATCTGCTTATAATTCTTGAAAACGAACAAATTAACACGGAATACTAAGTTCTTCAACCTCAGTTTTCACCCTTTAGCAGTGACTATTCGCAATGCCCAAACAGTGATACGATCCCCGATTTCAACACGATTCTTGAGCAGAGTTTCATAAAATTGGAATCAATAGGAGAATACTGGTGATTTAGTATTCAACCACTTATCACTTTTCGAGAAAACAGCGAACTGTGGACGTATTAAGTTTCCCTTTACTTGCCTATTTAATTTAATATTTTGATTCTGTGTGTCTTGAAACTGCAAGATTCAAAATATTTCAAGGTTTTTTCGGTTTCTGCGTCTATTACAGTAGTAAATAGGAATAAGACAACCGACAATCAGTTATTTCAAAAGCCGGTTATTTTGAGGGGTTTTAGCAGGCAGCTTGAACTGGTTTGGGAAAAAAAACAGATATAACCGAAAACCGGTTGTTTCAGCAATAACCCCATACTACCGTAGTGTAGCGAACGGCGACCGATGCACCGTATAACACGAACTGCACAAATGAAAAGAAATTCTTGTAATGTAAAATCCAGGATTGAATGTATTAAAAGGATAGTTGCTATTGACCGTATAGCGGAGATGAGCTTTCGGCGAACAACGCCTTTGTCGAAAATAGACAACATACACACATTCACGCAAACGTAACGCACACACACACGTGACAACAATCCCTAGCAGTTGAGGCTCAATGGTCATATTTGTGTGAGTTGCTTTTGCGTGTGTGTTTATGATGTCTATTTTCGACGAAGGCCTTCTTGGCCGAGAACTCACTTTTCAACAGTTTTTTGTTGTGCCTATTTGCGACTCAGCATCTCTGCTATACGGTGAGTAGCAACTATCCGTTTCATAACACAAAAAAAAAAATCAGATCCGTATCCAAAGACTGGAAAGTTGCACAGGTCACACCAATATTCAAGAGAGGCAGTAGGAGTAATCCACTAAATTAAAGGATCGTATCATTTACTTCGATATCCTGTATGATTTTTGATCATATATTTTGTTCGAAAATAATGAATTACTTCGAAGAGGATCAACTATTGACACACAGTCAACACGGATTTAGAAAGCATCGTTCTTGTGAAACAGACTTAGCTTTTTACGCACGCGGAGTGTTGAGTGCTATTGACAAGGTTTTTCATTTTCATTTCCTATTTCTGCATTTACAAAAGGCTTTTGGCGCTGTACCACACAAGTAGCTTGTAGTCAAATTGCGTGCTTACAGAATATCGTCTTAGTTATGTGACTGGAATCGTGATTTCCTGTCACAGTGGTAACAAATTCGTAGTAATGGACAGAAAGTCATCGAGTAAAACAGAAGTGATTTCTGGCGTTCTCCAAGGTAGTGTTATAGGCCCTTTGCTGTTCCTTATCTATGTAAACGATGTGGGAGACAATCTGAGCATCCGTCTTCGGTTGTTTGCTGACGATGCTGTTGTTTATCGTCTAGTAAAGTCATCAGAAGATCAAAACAGGTTGTAAAACGATTTAGAAAAGATAGCTGTATGGTGCAAAAATTGGCAGTCGAACGTAAATAATGAAAAGTGTGAGGTCGTTCACATGAGTGCTATATTAAATCCGTTAAATGTCGGTTACACGGTAAATCAATCAAATATAAAGGCCGTAAATTCATCTAAACACCTAGGAATTACGACTACGAACGACTCAAATTGGAAAGAACACATAAAATGTTGTGGAGAAGGCAAAGCAAAGACTTCGTCTTATTGGCAGAACTCTTAGAAAATGTAATAGATCTACTAAAGACTGCCTACACTAGCTAGTCCGTTGTCTTTTGGAGTTCTGCTGCGGTGTGTGGGATCCTTAGTAGATAGGATTAGTGGAGTACATCGAGAAAGTTCAAATGGCTCTAGGGACTATGGGACTTAACACCTGAGGTCATCAGTCGCCTAGAACTTAGAACTACTTAAACCTAACTAAGCTAAGGACGTCACACGCATCCATGCCCGAGGCAGGATTCGAACCTGCGACCGCAGCAACAGCGCAGGTCCGGACTGAAGCGCCTAGAACCGCTCGGTTACATCGGCCGGTGAAAGTTCAAAGGGCAGCAAGTACTGTATTATCACGGAATATGGAAGAGAGTGTAACTGACATGATACAGGATCTAGGGTGGACAGCATTAAAAGAAAGGCGGTTTTCGTTGTGGCGGAATCTTCTCACGAACCGGCCGTTGTGGCCGAGCGGTTCTGGGCGCTTCAGTCCGGACGTGCGCTGTTGCTACGGTCGCAGGTTCGAATCCTGCCTCGGGCAGGGATGTGTGTGATGTCCTTAAGTTAGTTAGGTTTAAGTAGTTCTAAGTTCTATGGGACTGATGACCTCAGATGTTAAGTCCCATAGTGCTTAGAGCCGTTTGAACCATGTGAATCTTCTCACGAAATATCAGTCACCAACTTTCTTCTCCGAATGTGAAAATTGTTGACGCCGAGCTACATAGGGAGATAAGATCATCGTAATAAAATAAGGGAAATCAGAGCTCGCACGGAAAGATATAGATGTTCGTTTCTTCCGCACGTTGTTCGAGAGTGGAATAATTGAGGATTATTGTTCAGGTGGTTCGGTGAATCCTCTTTCAGGCACGGAAGCGGGGTAGGACGTCAAAGCGGCCAACTTGGAGCAGGAAAGGCATCACAGGACATTTTAATTTCCACTGTCTATACTTTTACAAATAAATTCATAAAACTTTGTCAGCATCAGCAGGAAAGATTCAGGATTCACACTCATTGCAGTGGAAGTTCGAAAACATAACAAAATAAATTTTTTTTACGTGTGAAATTTCATCATTTTTTCACTTACTAATGCCTGCATTTGTTGCTATAGGTACACTTTTCTTCATAACTTAGAGAGATTCAAAAATGGTTCAAATGGCTGTGAGCACTATGGGACTTCTGAGGTCATCAGCCCCCTATAACTTAGAACTACTTAATCCTAACTAACCTAAGGACATCACACACATCAATGCCCGAGGCAGGATTCGAACCTGCGACCGTAGCGGTCTCACGGTTCCAGACTATAGCGCCTAGAAGCGCTCGACCACTCCGGCCGGCTGAGAGAGATTCTTATATGAATGTTGCACGGCGTACATACCATAATCACAAGTGTATGAAACTCTAGAATTTATTTAACCTATGAAAAAACGAGCCGGCCGCGGTGGCCGAGCGGTTCTAGGCGCTTCAGTCCGGAACCGCGCGACTGCTACGGTCGCAGGTTCGAATCCTGCCGCGGGCATGGGTGTGTGTGATGTCTGCAGGTTAGTTCGGTTTAAGTAGTTCTTAGGGGACTGACGACCTCGGATGTTAAGTCCCATAGTGCTCAGAGCCATTTGAACCAATTTTTTTGAAAAAACGAATGAACTGTTATATTTTAAACTTCGTGTTCAGAAAAAACACAAATTTTATACTTAATTACCTCAATTTTTACCACAGTTTTGAATAGAGTTGGAAAACTCTAGAGTTTCTGGTATGGTATGGCTCTGAGCACTATGGTACTGAACATCTATGGTCATCAGTCTCCTAGAACTTAGAACTACTTAAACTTAACTAACCTAAGGACAGCACACAACACCCAGCCATCACGAGGCAGAGAAAATCCCTGACCCCGCCGGGAATCGAACCCGGGAACACGGGCGTGGGAAGCGAGAACGCTACCGCACGACCACGAGATGCGGGCTCTCTAGAGTTTCATACACCTTTAAGTATGGTTTGTATCGTGTGCAAAGTTCATAGAAGAATCTCTCTTACTTATGAAGAAAATTGTACCTATAGCAACAAATACTGCCATTAGTAAGTGAAAAAAATAATGAAATTTCACATGTAAAAAAAAAAAAAAAATCATTTCGCTATGTTTTCGAACTTCCACTGCTATGAGTGTGAATTTTGAATCCTGCCTGGTCATGCTGACAGACTTTTATGAATTTATTTGTAAAAGTATAGACAGTGAAAATTAAAATGTCCTGTGGTGCCTCTCCTGCTCCAAGTCGGCCCGTTTGACGTCCTACCCCCCTTAAGTGTGGTTTGCATAGTATCCACGCAGACGTAGACGAAGCCACGAGAGATTCAGAGATAACGGGAAGACGCGTGAGGTGGTGTGATCGTGTGAAGACATCTACAGAGGGCAGTTAAAAGGCCATTGCGGGCCAGCGAAGGTAAACAGGACCAGGTATTCCCTCTGGCGCGGCACAAACAGGGAGGTGAGACAAAAACAAGATGTGTACAGCACACCGCGACGTGTGGTCGGCCTTGAACAGCCGCTATGCCGTCCGGGTGCTGACAAAACAAGGGGGGAAGCCACAAGGCAGCGAGGTGAAAACAGACCGGCCGCTCGGACCTAACAAACAGGGATTGCGCACCACCGAAGCTATCACTTGTGCCCACTCCTGGCATATCTTTACCTCTGAACATACTTAAAGAAAAGACTTGATATTTTTCTGCGGTATGTGAAAAAAACATAGACATTTTTTCATGTGAAGTGTATCGAGACAATAGAACAAAGACAATAAACACGAAATGCGAGGTGGCGCAGCGGTTAGCACACTGGACTCGCATTCGTAAGGACGACGGTTCAAACCCACGTCCGGCTATCCTGATTTAGGTTTTCCGTGATTTCCCGAAATCAAAAATGGCTCTGAGCACTATGGGACTTAACATCTGAGGTCATCAGTCCCCTAGAACTTAGAACTACTTAATGCTAACTAACCTAAGGACATGACACACATCCATGCCCGAGTTCCCGAAATCACTTCAGGCAAATGATGGAATGCAAGAACTATACGGAGTACTGAAAGAAGTTGGTATATGTGCTAAATTAATAAGAGTATTCAGAATGACAATGACAGAGACAAGAGCAAAAGTAAAGGTCCTTAGCAGAACAAGTGAAAGCTTTGATTTAAATAAAGGTGTGAGGCAAGGGGATAATCTCTCCACTGTCCTATTCAATATAGCTCCGCATAATAAATAAAATCAACAAAAGAGGCACCATATTTATGAAAATTAGCCAGATATCTGCATACGCTGATGACATTGCTATAGTAGGAAGAAATACTAATACACTCCTAGAAACATACCGGGCAATGGAAACAGAAGGCTTAAAAATTGGCCTCATAGTAAATGAAAACAAAACAAAATATATGGTAATGTCACAATCTGAGGCCAGAAGAACCCCTTAAACCATAAACATCAATGGGAAATGCTGCAATGGAGTGTCCTCTTTTAACTACTTGGGAGCCCTAATAACAAATGATAATAGTATTGGAAAGGCTATAAGGGAAAGAATACAAGCAGGAAACAGAGCTTACGTTGCAAATATGCAGCTTCTCAAAAATATCCTTGTTACAAGAAAAACTAAACTGCTGATATATAATTCCCTAGTCCGCCCAGTTATCACATACGGCTCAGAGGTATGGACTTTGACAGAACACGGTAAAAATGCACAAGGAAGCATTGAGCGGAAAATACTACGCAAAATCTATGCGCCAATAAGGGAGGAAGAAGGCTGGAGAATACGCTACAATGCCGAGTTACAAGAGTTAATACAAGGACATACTAAAATTTGCGAAATCACAGCGAATACGATGGCTAGGACACTTTGAGAGAATGGCAGAGGATAGAATTCCAAAGAAAATGATGAAAGGTATGATCCATTCAGTTAGGCGAAAAGGGAGACCTAGAAGAAGATGGATCGACGAGGTAATAATGGATATCTCCAATATGGGAGTCCGGGGGTGGAAAAGAGCAGCAAATAACCGAGAAGTGTGGAGGAAGATTGTTGAAGAAGCCAAGGCTCACCAAGGGCTGTAGCGCTACTGAAGAAGAAGAAGAAGAAGAAAATCCCAGGATGGTTCCTTTGAAAGGGCACGGCCGACTATCTTCACTATCCTCCCCTAATCCGACGAAACCCATGAGCTGGCTGTTTGGTCCCATCCCCCGAATCCGCCAACCAATAAGCACGATTTATTATCTGTGTAGGCAATGATTAAAAAAGACAATACATACTCTGTTAACTTTCATTTGTCTGATAGAAGGGAAGACGTTGTACATTTTCGAGTGGTACCACTGACCTAGCAAAGACGCGGTCTTCCTACGTTCAATATTAAGAGATCTGTAATAACTGTTGAATTATCTAAATCGTTTTGAAAATACAAACTGTTATTTGTTACTACTGGAAACATCTTCTACGTATAGAAGAACTGTGTCCTTTCCTGTAGCTATTAGCCGGCCGCGGTGGTCTCGCGGTTCTAGGCGCTCAGTTCGGAGCCGCGTGACTGCTACGGTCGCAGGATGTGTGTGATGTCTTTAGGTTGGTTAGGTTTAATTAGTTCTAAGTTCTAGGGGACTGATGACCACAGATGTTAAGTCCCATAGTGCTCAGAGCCATTTGAACCATTTTTTGTAGCTATTAAAAGTATTGTTAGTTACGATCTTACCCTATTGTTGTCCGCCATTACGGTGGATACAAATATTTTTGATAATCACGGCTCTCCTAGATCAGTTATTATTGAGATAACGTATTCATTTTATGCATTTATGATAGTATTAAAGTATCTCAGTCATTATTTTCATTTTCTAATGCAAATTTTGCGATATTGCGCCACAAATGTCGAATACGCTGATTTTCACGTAGACACCATTACAGAGAAAGCTACAACTGTCATCCATTCAATTTAAATTAACAACCCAGTGTGCTATCAATAAAGTACATACATACGAATACTAAGGTTTCAACCCCTGAGACCAAAAGAGATCGCTGGCCGGTGTGACCGAGCGGTTCTAGGCGCTTCAGTCTGGAACCGCGCGACTGCTAATGTCGCAGGTTCGAATCCTGCCTCGGGCATGGATGTGTGTGATGTCCTTAGGTTAGTTGGCTTTCAGTAGTTCTCAGTTCTAGGGGACTGATGACTCGTCTAGCTTGAAGAGGGAAACCATATGGCCCGCTAGATGGCGCTGCCATAGGCCAAGCGGATATCAACTGCGTTTTTTAAAATAGGAACCACCATTTTTTATTACATATTCGTGTAGTACGTAAAGAAATATGAATGTTTTAGTAGGACCACTTTCTTCGCTTTGTGACAGATGGCGCTGTAATAGTCACAAACATATGGCTCACAATTTTAGTCGAACAGTTGGTAACAGGCAGGTTTTTTAAATTAAAGTACAGAACGTAGGTACGTTTGAACATTTTATATCGGTTGTTCCAATGTGATACATGTGCCTTTGTGAACTTATCATTTCTGAGAACGCATGCTGTTACAGCGTGATTACCTGTAAATACCACATTAATGCAATAAATGCTCAAAATGATGTCCGTCAACCTCAATGCATTTGGCAATACGTGTAACGACATTCCTCCCAACAGCGAGTAGTTCGCCTTCCGTAATGGTCGCACATACATTGACAATGCGCTGACGCATGTTGTCAGGCGTTGTCGGTGGATCACGATAGCAAATATCCTTCAACTTTCCTCACAGAAAGAAATCCGGGGACGTCAGTTCCGGTGAACGTGCGGGCCACGGTATGGTGTTTTGACTATCACTAAATATGTTATTCAATACCGCTTCAACCGCACACGAGCAATGTTCCGGACCTCCATCAGGTTGAAAGTACATCGCCATTCTGTCATGCAATGAAACATCTTGTAGTAACACCGGTAGAACATTACATAGGAAATCAGCATACATTGCACCATTTATATTGCCATCGACAAAATGGGGGCCAATTATCCTTCCTCCCATAACGCCGCACCATAAATTAACCAGCCAAGGTCGCTGATGTTCCACTTGTCGCAGCCATCGTGGATTTTCCGTTGCCCAATAGTGCATATTATGCCGGTTTACGTTACCGCTGTTGGTGAATGACGCTTCGTCGCTAAATAGAACGCGTGCAAAAAATCTGTCATCATCCCGTAGTTTCTCTTGTGCCCAGTGGCAGAACTGTACACGACGTTCAAAGTCGTCGCCATGCAATTCCTGGTGCATAGAAATATCGTACGGGTGCAATCGATGTTGATGTAGCATTCTCAACACCGTTGAGATTCCCGATTCTCGCGCAATTTGTCTGCTACTGATGTGCGGATTAGCCGCGACAGCAGCTAAAACACCTACTTGGGCATCATCATTTGTTGCAGGTCGTGGTTGACCTTTCACATGTGGCTGAACACTTCCTGCTTCCTTAAATAACGTAACTATCCGGCGAACGGTCCGGACACTTGGATGATGTCGTCCAGGATACCGAGCAGCATACATAGCACACGCCCGTTGGGCATTTTGATCACAACAGCCATACACCAACACGATATCGACCTTTCCCGCAATTGGTAAACGGTCCATTTTAACACGGATAATGTATCACGAAGCAAATACCGTCCGCACTGGCGGAATGTTACGTGGTACCAAGTACTTGTACGTTTGTGACTATTGCAGCGGCATCTATCACAAAGCGAAAAAAGTGATTCAACTAAAATATTGATATTTCTTTACGTACTATGTAATAAAAAATGGGGGTTCCTATTTAAGAAAACGCAGTTGATATCCGTTTGACCTAAGGCAGCGCCATCTAGCGGGCCAAGCATAGCGCCATCTGGCTTCCCCCTTCAAGGTAGACGAGTTTCGTTCTTTGTAGTTTTTTCGTTTGACGCTTATTTCGTGAGATATTTGGCCGGGTCACTATTTCAGAAATCTGCAAAGAGGGTCGCCAGCTTAAGTCTTACCAGAGGACGACAGAATTAAAAAATAAATAAACAACTAAAAATAAAAAACTCGGAAAATCGACTTTCAAGATTAGAAGACTTGGGCGAGCACTTCAAAGAATAAAAGAAATTAGTTTTCGATCAGAGTTGTCGTTAGCTGAGTCCGTAACGTCGATGTTGTGTAGTGAGTTGGATTGATGAATCACGCTATATCCTGCGGCAATCCAATAGAAAGGCTTTTGTTTAGAGAATGCCTGTATAACTTTACCTGTCATAGTGTGTAATGCCAACAGGGAAGTACGGACGAGATGGTCTTACTTAATGGAATTATTTTAGGATGGGACCCCATAACTGTGCTTAAGGAAACGCTAAATGGTGAAGGATATGTTTTACAGCATTGTGCACTGCTTACAGTACAGGAACAGATCGGAGGCCATAACTGTTTTTATCAGCATGACATTGCATCTTGCCATAAGGGAGTAACTTCGTTGTTTGTGAACAATAATATTCTCAAAATTGACTGGCCTGCCCATAGTCCCTACCTAAAGCCAATGGAACACCTTTGAGATGAGTTGGAACGTCATCCTCGCTCCAAACCCCAACTTCCTCTGGCTTCGGATCTTGAAGATACATTCAAACACCTGATCTGAAGCCGTCATAAAGGCGAGCGGTGGACAAATCCCGTATCAGTATCTTCTAATGTGTTTGTGCCAGATAGTGTATTTAGGTGCTGGAAACAGATCGAAAATAAATCAGTGACTGACTGATGCAGTCGGCATGGAATGATTTAAAATGTCCTTAGACCGCCCTTACATCCGTGGTTCTTGGTATCTGTTTAACCGTCTGTTCTACGTTTCCAGCACTGTTCTGATTGAGTAAGAGGCGCTAAGTGTTGGGTCCCTGTTCCGGTTCCAGTTCGCTTTCTCGATGTTTTCCAGCCTGGCGTAAACACCCTGCTTCTGTCCCTCTGCGTAAGGTTAGGTTGCGTTACGTTACGGGGGCAGCAAAACATGTGAACGACCTTGGCGGTGCACAGCCTCCGAGGGGAAAGTCTGCGGCAAGGTTAGCCAACCTGGGCAGCCGAATGTTACTACACCGAGATTGGGGTAGGTTTGTGACTAAAAACAGGTCAAAGGGATAGTTTGGTCTGTTATCAAAAATAATTAGGTTCAAGTGTGATTACTACGAACGTGGACAAATTATTACACTGACGACTTTACAAATACGCTGCTCACCTTCTCCTCTAACTCACAGTCCATCACACTGCTATATATTTATGTCCACTCACCATGGTTTCCCCCTTTCCCTTCTCCTATAAAAAAATCCCTCCATCGCTATTCCTTGTCTACTCTTACACAGTACATAAATACACAGAAACATAACTAAACAGAATTACACACACAAAATAATCTAATTTTTTTAAAAAAATGTTGTAGGTCAAAGGAAAAGTAGTGGAAAGATTATGTTGGCAACACTACAAAACAAGAGCCACAACACATACTTGAAGTACAAAAACAAACGGAGTACAGTGGTGTGCATAAAAGTATGTTGTGAAAAACGTAAGAAATGGATAGTGCTGCAGAACATCTAAAAATTAGACCAAAATTATCAGTGTTTAACACAGGAAAACAACGATGTGCTAGCAACGGCATTTCCCGATGTAAGCGAGAAAAAAATGGTTCAAATGGCCCTAAGCACTATGGGACTCAATATCTGAGGTCATAAGTCCCCTGGACTTAGAACTACTTAAACCTAACTAACCTAAGGACATCACACACATCCATAACCGATGCAGGATTCGAACCTGCGACCGTACCAGCAGCGCGGTTACGGACTGAAACGGCTAGAACCGCTCGACTACAGCGGCCGGCTTAAGCGAGAAATCAACCGAAAATCGCCGTAAGTACGAATCAATTTTTAACGAACTTCCGATCTAGAAACAAATCAAAATGTAAATAACTTAATTACAGACCACTGATGCTGCTTTACCTCAATTAAGAGAAACGCTTAAAAAAATCACGCATTTTTGTAGCTGCAATGACAGAACAAAAATACCCTCAAGAATTAGAACTACGCTCACGGCAAACCTCATTGAAGCATATGGCGGAGGGTACTTTTGTATAGCGTTATCACTTCCTCCATTTTCCTGTTCCAGTCCCGATTGGTTCGCTGGAAGAACGATTGATGGTAACCTTCCGTATGGGCTCGAATGTGTCTAATTTCACCTTCACGGTCTTTTCACGAGTTACGCTTAGCAGGAAGCAACCGTCCCTGTCCTTCAGTACATAAGGTCCGGACTGTCTCGTTTTAGTCGTGGTTGTTCCTTCGCATTTCCACTTCGCAATCACATCACCAACTGTGGGGTTTAGAACGGTTTCCCCGATGCGTTTTTCGACGCCGTTCAAGAACACCGTAAAGAGTGTCCGGAGTACCTAAACTGCAGACACGCACGTAAAGACAAACGCATTACAAGTCTTCCAAATGACCACAATTGATGTGACACGTATATTCGCCGACGCCCGTACATGTTAAGAAAACGCTGGCATTTTCCAAATGCACTGACAAACATTCTCAATTCATTCCCTGATTTCATCGACACAACCGGATTGGCGATCACTCTTCATCTTTTAGCTACTGGTGATTCGTATAGAAGTTCAATGTGCACTGTTCATCGATAAATCTCTTGGTACCAAGAAGTATGCAATACTTTGGTAGGCGGATGGAAGCGTTTCAATAATGTAAGTTTGAAACAAGAGTACAATTATCACTTTTCTTTTCTTTTTGCCCGCCGGCACACGGAAATATACGTGACAAAGTTCACAACAAAACTCAGTTCCTGCTTCCGGCACGTCTCGAGAAAGTATGAAATTCGTGGCATCAAATGCAAACTATACGGATGAAGCAACGTTTTGCCTCTCATTTGGAATAGGTTCGGAAGACCTCGGGATTTTATATATGCTTCATCAAGCGTTATTCTAAGCTCATCGACAACAGATAGCCAACTGTACCTTTTCGGACAGTGCCCGTACATATTATTTTTGAAGTCAAAATCTCTTATTCTCGACACGTACTAATCGTGCAGGGCTGAATGTATCGTTAGAAAAGTCTTTTAACAGGCTTCTGACATTGAATACCGATCTTGCGCTAAAACTTATTATTAACGTAAGAGAGCTTGAAGTATCATAAGCAAATAGTCATCATGAATGCCCAGATTAATACCTGCATTTTACGAGAGCTAACTTACTAATCACGAATAAGAGACTCCCTTTCGTATTAGCCTATTACAAGTACCATTTTATCTGTTTTAAAGTACTTATTAATTCGATAATCTGTGTACAGCATTGTCACTGATATTAATCGTGACCACTGTGGTAGTCCAATATCTCTGCCCGTCGTGTAAGTTGACTTTCCTGAACGAATATACTTTCCAAAACGACAAACATATTTGTCAGTGTCGCTCTGAATTGTGATTTACCTATTGCTACTACAGACTAACATGCTTACTGTAATTCAAAATGTTTGTCAAATTATAGGTTACGTGGAATTTCTGACAGTTCCTCATCTCTGCTTGTCGTACAAGCATGGACAAACATTTCGAATGCAAAACATTTTTGGACACACGGAAATGTGCATACAAACATATATCATGATTTAATGATAATTATTTCACGTCGTTCGGTTCATTTTTAAAGACGTTTTCTCTACATTCCCACAACTAGCCTTTTAGCAACGACAACAGTTATTCCAAATACTGCCATTATTTAAAACTATAAAAGTGCGAAAGTTTCGCACGACTCCCCTGGTCTTTGTACATTGCATTACATTCGACGTCCCATAGCATTGGTCGGGATGAATCGCATTTCTGAAATGCGTAGTTCTCTCGTTTTTCCATTTCTCTATTGCTATATGCAATGAACGCACAAAAACGTTGGCTACATATGCGCAAGGAAACTGTCAAACAAAAGCGAAACGATATTCTTTTAGACACGCGACTGCAGCGCTGCCGGTGAGAGAAATAGGCGACGTGTACGCTAGCAAACTTTTAAACAAAAGCGAAACGATATTCTTTTCGACACGTGACTGCAGCGCTGCCGGTGACAGAAGCAGGAAACAAAGGTGAGTCCGAGAGGGAATCGTTGATAGACAAGGACAGACTAGAGTTGGGCAACACGATTCTTTTTCCGGATTCGATTCCTACGATTCAATCTCACATTGCGAATCGATTCCTACGATTCGTTCACGATTCATTCTAGTCTGCGACGGCACGATTCTTACGGAATACAAAAAGTTATACATCTTACTCACAGATGGCAGGACATGTCTGAAATTGTCAATAGTTTTAGAATCGAACTGTGTCATAAGTTTATTTATGAGTAAACATGCATGTGACGTTACAAGTGTGATTCTCTATTTATACGTGTAATGCCTTAATAGATGAAAGGTCGCGTTTGATTTGATTGCATCTATTGTTCTATTTTAGTATGCCAGGAAAGAGGAGTAGATTTGTGCGAAAGGTGGTGCAAAATTACGTGGTATGCCAGTTTGGTTGTGTGGCTTGAATGTACCTGACTACAGACGTCTGTTTTACAGTAACAAAATCTAGCAGTGAGGCACACGTGGTTTGGCTGTAAGGAAAGACACCTATATACAGATAAACATAAAAACCAAAACCTTAACTACATTCAATACGTACTAACAAAGTTTTGCATGATGGCGTTATGAAAACATGTGAAATAGCTTTTGTGTAATATAAAATTAGGTTTTTACGAATGGAACTATGTAGGATATATATATTGTAAAACTGACTTTTTACGAAAGGATGGAACTATGTAGGTGAACTCAAAAAGCAAAAACCAGTCTAAATACAAAATTTCCTCCAAATCGGGGCCGTTTTCGAGATACGCGAAATATAATACATAATCCAAGTGCTATTGCTCGTGTGTATAGAAGGTGTGTGTGTGTGTGTTTTGGATTGCATCTGCACAAATAAAAGGTACGTATTTATCCATCATACTTGGATTTCTTGATTGTAATCGTGTGTATTGGGGGCTGTGTACTCGCTGTATATAGTTTCTGTCATCACTAGTTCGCGTATTACTCGCGCAAACTAAGGTGACGTCGGCGCGGTGGCTGATGGTAGCGATGGTAAATGGGAAATGCCTTTACGCCCGTTCCCGTCAGCCACCGCCAAGTGTCAGCTTGGTTTTCACGAGTAATATTACCGTCCACGAACTTCGTTTGTTCGTTCCGAGCTTCCTTTGTGCACACGCATCTTCCACTTGACTGCCATCTGGCAGTCGTAATCATTCGGCACGACTCGGCATGATTCGGAAGTTGTCTGCGAAGCATAGCGAACTAAGAATCGATGAATCGTTGGAACTTAGAATCGTCACGACTCGGAAACACGCAATCGTTCTTACGATTCTTTTGAACGACGATTCGTCCGTATCACGATTCGATTCTTACGATTCTTGATTTAGAGTCGTTCAAATGAACGACTCATTCAAGAATCGCCACAACTCTAGGACAGACGTGACTTTGCCCAGTCACGATGAACATTGATAAGACGTAGGCAGTTGCCTACATCAGCAATACTGCTCGGCTATACTGCGATCTTGCCGCGTACTGCAGCCACATTGTAGTGACACTGTGAATCTTAGAATACTGAATTCTTTAACAATTTCCGAAACAGGATGTCTCGTGCACTCCACTTACCATTCCGGTTTTGAAAGTCTGTTATTTCACGTCGTGCGGCCATAATCACGTTGGAAATCTTTTCACATTAATCAGCTGAGTACAAATGACAGCTCTGCGAATCCATCGCTCTTTTATACTTTGTGTACGCAATACTACCGCCATCTGTCTAATTGCACATCGCTATCACACTTTTGTCACCTATGTATTGCAGCCACATATTGCCGTAAAATAAGGCCCTTGTAAAAGCGACTTCATGTTATTCCCACAGCCTGCCTTATAAAGTGAATCAAGGAACACACTAATTTCTCCAGTAATATGATCTCGACGCTAAATGCACTATGTTGCATTAATGCATAGATGTTCGACGTTTATAAATTTCTTCTTCATGTCACGAGGTAAAAGCAGGAGCGTGCCATGACCTCGTTTTCAACTTCTGAAAATGTCGGCCTCGATGGACGCTGAAACCTGATTAGCAACTACGAGGTTCTGCGAACGCGGCGTACGACGGGCAAGATTTCGCTTCTACGCCCAGAGGTCGGGTGTTCGAAGAATTCTAGCCTCTCGTCTGATGTCAGTGGCGAAAGACGCATAATTACGAGTAGCCGAGCCGCGCGGGAGAAAACGGTGGATGCAGAATGCCTTGCTCGGTGCAGCGAAGAGATCGGGGTTTCCCACAATGCATTTCGCCGCGCGGCTGGTTGTTCATTTGTCATTCGCAACGCGCTCGGCGCGGATCCGTGCAGGCGCGAAGATTGCTGCCCGGCCGCTACGTCACTGTGACGTCACGCGCATGCGCCGCACCCAACTGTTCGCACTGCGCGTTCCTTTTGTTTGTTTTCTTCCTTTTTTATTTCTGCGTGATTGTTTTGTTCACCTCTGGCAACTCGCGCTGTTATAACGTTTTCTTTTCTCCGTTTTCCGGTTTCCATTTTTGTTTTGCGGTGTGATACAGCGAGGATAAGCTTTACCGTTAAGATTGGTGTCCACACGCTACCAGCGTGATTTAACGGCTTTTTCTTTTTTACTTTTACATGCTTGTTTCTGGAAACAATACAACCATTGCCTTTTAACATTAGTGAAGCTTAATCTCAGTTACACCGGTGTTTTATGCGCATATGACGACATACACTCTTCGAGCGTTGCCGGTGACACTAATTCTGTCAGACGACAAAAGACTCAGATCATCGTCGTCATCATCATCATCTTGTTCTGCCAAAAGGCAGGTTTTCACATGCCGTCTATCATCTTGTATCTACTCAGAAGATCAGTTGAAAGGAATGAGTCGTGTGTTGAACGGGAATTAATATGGATACCACCAAAAGTGAAAAAAGGATAATGAAGTGTATATGAATCAAATCTGGCGATGCCGAGGGTATTACATTGGATTCTGAAAGTAGTAAATGAGCTTGAGGGAAACTCTGCCCTATGCAAGACACCATTTTATAATGTTGTTATTACCTAAATACGCATTTTATAATGTTGTTATTACCTAAATACGAGCCGGCCGCAGTGACCGAGCGGTTCTAGGAGCTACGGTCGCCGGTTCGAATCTTGCCTCGGGCATGGATGTGTGTGATGTCCTTAGGTTAGTTAGGTTTTAGTAGTTCTAAGTTCTAGGGGACTGATGACCACAGAAGTTAAGTTCCGTAGCGCTCAGAACCATTTTTGAACCTAAATACGTTTCAGCAGCGCTCTGCTGGTTATGCTTACTGCTATTTTTTGTTTATTTTCTTTCTGGCATACGCTTAAGTAATATATGCTAGTAGTCAAATATTACCGCACGTTCTAAAGAATGTCACTTTTAGTCGAAGTTGAAAATGCACACTTTTTTTTTTTTTTTTTTTTTTGCTGTGGTCTTGCTTTCCGTGTGTGATCCTTCGGACTAGTGTATGAATTACGTTGAATGCAAAACAGGCTTAAATTTTTGCGAGTTTAGATCCATTGTTGAGTCTCGGCAAAGAGCTATTCCTCCATCATTGCTCCGGCTACCGCGCCGATATATTGTCGAACACGTGAAGTGTGCCTGTGAGAAGTTAAAGATGTGGCGAAGTACTTGTTAGCTTTCCATGCTGTTTCAGACGCGTTTGATACAATTTATCATCAAAGGATAAGGTTCGTACCGCCATATCACGTGCTGTAACAAACATGGAAAGTAAGAAGAGCTCTAACAAATTCAAATGGTTTTAAGTACTATGGGACTTAACACTGAGGTCATCAGTCCCCTAGACTTAGAACCACTTAAACCTAACTAATCTAAGGACAACACACACATCCAAGACCGAGGCAGGATTCGAACCTGCGACCGTAGCAGCAGCGCGGTTCCGGACTGAAGTGCCTAGAACCGCTCGACCCCAGCGGCCGGCGAGCTATAACATACAAAGGATGACAAGTTGATGAGTGTTGCTAGCTGAACAGTAAAAATAACTCATAGTGGCCGAAGTAGAGAGGATATAAAATGCAGAATCGAAACAGCGCAGCAAAGCGTTTCTGAAAAAGAGGGGTTTGCTGACATGGAATATAAATTTATGCTTAGGAACTTGTTTCTGAAGACACGTCTGAGTTTTATGTCGGCATTTTGCAGTTAAGGTGCAGGTGAACTGTTACTTTCGAGATTGTTCTACCTCTCTAGGGTTTTAATATTCGTCAACAAGAGCCTTACGAGTTTTTCGCAGTGTTTGTTTCTGTGTGAAGCAGATTTGGTGTATCCTAATTCCTAATCTCCTGAATATTCACTGTATGTGACGGACACAACCTATGTTTATTCGTTTGTTTTCTGTGTAGCTTGGGCGTTCTCCACAGATAACAAATGAATAAACGTAGATACCTTGATGTGTGTGGCACACCTAAAAACTACTATACGTTTTCTTTTGTGAAGTCTTACAAACGTGTGGTGAAACGAAAAAAACATCTATGCAGCGTAAGAAAAAGGTCGAAAAAGGCAAAAAAAAACTGCAAAGACAAAAAGGTGTAACCGAATTTCTTTCCGCCTCAACCTCCACAACAACGAAGGAAACAGAACTTCAGCATTGTTCTGTAGCAACACATTTCGAAAGCTTCTATTCTCTTTCTCGTCTAAACCGTTTATTGTCCATGTTTCACTTCCACACATAACAACACCCCAGGCAAATACTTTCAGAAACAACTTCCTGACACTTAAATGTATATTCGGTGTTAACAAGTTTCTCTTCTTCAGAAACGCTTTCCTTGCCATTGCCAGTCTACATTCTATATCCTCTCCACTTCGACCATCATCAGTTATTTTGCTCCCCAAATAGCAAAACTCCTTTACTACTTTAAGTGTCTCATTTCCTAATCTAATTCCCTCAGCATCACCCGACTTAATTCGTCTACATACCATTATCCTCGTTTTTCTTTTGTTGATGTTCATCTTATATCCCCCATTCAAGACACTGTCCATTCCGTTCAACTGCTCTTCCAAGTCCTTTGCTGTCTCTGGCAGAATTACAATGTCATCGAAGAACCTCATTTTTTTCTTCTCCATGGGTTTTAACTCCTACTCCGAATTTTTCGTTTCCTTTACTGCTTGCTCAATATACAGATTGAATAACGTCGGGGACAGGCTACAACCCTGTCTCACTCCCTTCCCAACCACTGCTTCCCTTTCATGCTCCTCGACTCTTATAACTGCCATCTGGTTTCTGTACAAATTGTAAATAGCCTTTCGCTCCCTGTATTTTACCCCTGCCACCTTCAGAATTTGAAAGAGAGTATTCCAGGCAGCATTTTCAAAAGCTTTCTCTAAGTCTACAAATGCTAGAAACGTATGTTTGCCTTTCCTTAATCTATCTTCTAAGATAAGTCGTAGGGTCAACAAATGGTTCAAATGGCTTTGAGCACTATGGGACTTAACTTCTGAGGTCATCAGTCCCCTAGAACAGAAATACTTAACCCTAACTAACCTAAGGACATCAGACATATCCATGCACGAGGCACGATTCGAACCTGCGACTGTAGCGGTCACGTGTTCCAATATTTCTACGGAATCCAAACTGATCTTCCGCGAGGTCGGCTTCTACTAGCTTTTCCATTCGTCTGTAAAGAATTCGCGTTAGTATTTTGCAACCGTAACTTATTAAACCGATAGTTAGGAAATACGAGACCTTACTTACGGGATTACCCTCGTAATTGCAGACGTAGACGGATCTCCCTCCCTAATGACCTCGTCATCGACGGGACACCGAGTTCCGCGACCCACTCCCCCAATCCTTCCTGTACAAAAGCTAGTTGGTACGCAGGCGAGTTTCGCAGCTGTAAATATTTCGCGCGTCGCGATCTTTGGAGTCGCCCTGTGCGGAGAGGCTAGAGGGTCGCCGAGTGTGTGTGTGTGGGGGGGGGGGGGGGGGGGGGAGGGCGGGAGGGGGGCGGGGGCTGGTTTAATGTCGCAGGTGGAGGCGTCTGCGTGGTTGGTCTTGCGTGGTCTGGGACTGTGGATGCGGCAGAAAGCAGGAAGGCTGCCCGATGGGATGAGACCTCCCTAGCGAGTGGCCTTTAAGGCTTTACCGCCAGAGTGAAAGGCATCTGTCTGGGGTCACAACCTGTCTCCTCTCTCTCTCTCTCTCCGTCTATACCCCTGTCCAGCAGAGTTATGACGGCATTAGCTTCCCCAACAGTCGGTGCCTTCTCCGTCCCGTCCTTGTGCAGCCGTTGCTAGGCGGCACACACCTGCTGCGACTCGCGAAGCTGCGCACTGCTCGAAAGAAAATTACGCTCTGTGGCCAATAACACTGCAGCACCAGGAAGCAAGGCCAGTCACGAGGTCTTACTTATCGTGGGAACTCCAGAAAGAAAGCGTAGTTACACTCTCGAGAGAAAAAAAAAAACCCATGACCAAGGAATTATCAGAATGGGGCGGAAATCAATACATATGATGTACATGTGCCGGCCGCTGTGGCCGACCGGTTGTAGGCGCTTCAGTTTCTAACTGCGCGACCGCTACGGTCGCAGGTTCGAATCCTGCCGCGGGAATGGATGTGTGTGATATCCTTAGGTTAGTTAGGTTTAAGTAGTTCTAAGTTCTAGGGGACTGCTGACCTCAGATGTTAAGTTCCATAGTGCTGGTTGGTTGGTTGGTTGGTTGGGGAAGGAGACCAGACAGCGTGGTCATCTGTCTCATCGGATTAGGGAAGGATGGGGAAGGAAGTCGGCCGTGCCCTTTCAGAGGAACCATCACGGCATTTGCCTGGAGTGATCTCGGGAAATCACGGAAAACCTCAATCAGCATGGCCGGACGCGGGATTGAACCGTCGTCCTCCCGAATGCGAGTCCGGTGTCTAACCACTGCGCCACCTCGCTCGGTCCCATAGTGCTCAGAGCCATTTGATGTACATGTAAACACAAACAAATAGCATCAAAAAAATTGCATGATTTATTCAGGAGAAACAGCTTCTCAAACTGAGCGAGTCAATAAGGCGTTGGTCCACCTCTAGTCTTTCCCCAAGCGATTATTAGGCTTGAAATTCATTGGTAGAGTTACTGCATGTCCTCTTAGGTACACTACTGGCCATTAAAATTGCTACACCCAGAAGATATGCAGACGATAAACGGGTATTCATTGGACAAATATATTATACTAGAACTGACATGTGATTACATTTTCACGCAATTTGGGTGCATAGATCCTGAGAAATCAGTACCCAGGACAACCACCTCTGGCCGTAATAACGGCCTCGATACGCCTGGGCATTGAGTCGAACGAAGCTCGGATGGCGTGTACAGGTACAGCTGCCCATGCAGCTTCAACACGATACCACAGTTCATCGAGAGTAGTCACTGGCGTATTGTGACGAGCCAGTTGCTCGGCCACCATTGACCAGACGTTTTCAATTGGTGAGAGATCTGGAGAATGTGCTGGCCAGGGCAGCAGTCGAACATTTTCTGTATCCAGAAAGGGCCGTACAGGACCTGCAACATGCGGTCGTGGATTATCCTGCTGAAATGTAGTGTTACGCAGGGATCGAATGAAGGGTAGAGCCACGAGCAGTAACACATCTGAAATTTAACATCCACTGTTCAAAGTGCCGTCAATGCGAGCAAGAGGTGACCGAGACGTGTAACCAATGGCAGCCCATACCATCACGCCGGGTGATACGCCAGTATGGCGATGACGAATACACGCTTCCAATGTGCGTTCACCGCGATGTCGGCAAACATGGATGCGACCATCGTGATGCTGTAAACAAAACCTGGATTCGTCGGAAAAAAAGACGTTTTGCCATTCGTGCACCCAGGTTCGTCGTCGAGTACACCATCGCAGGCGCTCCTGTCTGTGATGCAGCGTCAAGCGTAACTACAGCCACGGTCTCCGAGCTGACAGTCCCTGCTGCTGCAAACGTCGTCGAACTGTTCGTGCAGATGGTTGTTGTCTTGCAAACGTCCCCATCTGTCGACTCAGGGATCGAGACGTGGCTGCACGATCCGTTACAGCCGTGCGGATAAGATGCCTGTCATCTCGACTGCTTGTGATAGAGGCCGTTGGTATCCAGCACGGCGTTCCGTATTACCCTCCTGTACCCACCGATTCCGTATTATGCTAACAGTCATTGGATCTCGACCAACGCGAGCAGCAATGTCGCGATACGATAAACCGCAATCGTGATAGGCTACAATCCGACCTTTATCAAAGTCGGAAACGTGACGGTACGCATTTCTCCTGCTTACACAAGGCATCACAACAACGTTTCAGCAGGCAACGCATGTCAACTGCTGTTTGTGTATGAGAAATCGGTTGGAAACTTTCCTCGTGTCAGCATGTTGTAGGTCTCCACCGGCGCCAACCTTGTGTGAATGCTCTGAAAAGCTAATCAGATGGTTCAAATGGCTCTGAGCACTATTGGACTCAACATCTGACGTCATCAGTCCCCTAGAACTTAGAACTACGAAACGTAACTAACCTAAGGACATCACACACATCCATGCCCGAGGCAGGATTCGAACCTACGACCGTAGCGGTCGCGCGGTTCCATACTGTAGCGCCTAGAACCGCTCGGAAAAGCTATTCGTTTCCGTATCACAGCATCTTCTTCTTGTCGGTTAAATTTCGCTTCTGTAGCACGTCATCTTGGTGGTGTAGCAATTTTAATGGCCAGTAGTCTACATTAAATTTCCTGCGAAAAAGTCTCCTTCATCTTTTGTGTAGGGCTAATAGTTTGTGCGTAGCGAGCGAGGGAATGTGGAAAGCTCCCATGAAGTTTTTGAAAGTGTTGCGGGATGCATGCAACCAATAGGAAGGGGCAGCTGATTCGTCGTCTGTGGTACGTTCGATTGTCCGCGGTGTCTACAAGTATTGTGCACCACTTGCAGACATGTGTCTGGGCATAATTTATCGTAGAAGGCTCCTGAACTGAGTTTGTTAATTCTCAGCTTATCTGAAAAATGGTTCAAATGGCTCTGAACACTATGGGACTTAACATCTGAGGTCATCAGTCCCCTAGAACTCAGAACTACTTAAACCTAACTAACCTAAGGACATCACACACATCCATGCCCGAGACAGGATTCGAACCAGCGGCCGTAGCGGTGGCGCCTAGAACCGCTCGGCCACTTTGGCCGGCTCAGATTATTTGTTTGCTGTTTTCTGAAACATCGCAGCAGCCACAGTGCGACCCCGCTGTAGATGGACTGCCTGTTGGGTAGCTGTTGGTGACAGGTGCGTGGGTGGGGCGGGACCCCACGGTCTGCGGTGCAGAAGTGACGAGGACGGCGCACAGTGCCACAGGGTGTGTCGAAAGTTCGTCGCCGACGCCTCAACCGCAGCGCGTGTAATGCCTCCGCCTTGCGTCACGGGGAGAGGCGACTACACAGTGTAGGCAACGAACGAGCAGCATCTGTCTTCCCCTCCCGGCACCTGCGCTCGCCGCTTCTGCCCACCTCTGACATTTAGTGGGCAGTCGGGGCCGCATCACCTCTCGCCTAGCTCCACCACCTGCTAGCCGCATACACGTAAGAGCGGCACAACTCACCAGGAAGAGCACCAGTGACTCGCATTAAAGATGAATTCGCACTCAACGGAAAGTCGCAGTCACGTCGAAAGATTATCCTCTGTAGTTCAAATGGTGGAAGAGCAGTTGAACGGAATGGACACTGAAATTTCCTGGCAGATTAAAACTGTGTGCCGGACCGAGACTCGAACTCGGGACCTTTGCCTTTCGCGGACAAGTGCTCTACCATCTGAGGTACCCAAGCACGACTAACGCCCCGTCCTCACAGCTTTACTTCTGCCAGTACCTCGGCTCCTACCTTCCAAACTTTACAGAAGCTCTCCTGCGAACCTGTTTGCATATCCAATGGAACTATGAATCGCAATCAGCTTATCTAAAGTTTGGAAGGTAGGAGACGAGGTACTGGCAGAAGTAAAGCTGTGAGGACGGGGCGTGAGTCGTGCTTGCGTAGCTCAGTTGGTAGACCACTTGCCCGCGAAAGGCAAAGGTCCCGAGTTCGAGTCTCGGTCTGGCACATAGTTTTAATCTGTCAGGGAGTTTCGAATCAGCGCACACTCCTCTCCAGAGTGAAAATCTCATTTTGGGAATTACACTGTCTTGAAAGGAGGATATAAGATGAACATCAACAAAAGCAAAACAATGATAATGGAATGTAGTGGAATTAAGTTGGGTGATGCTGAGGGAATTAGATTAGGAAATGAGACACTTAAAGTAGTACAGGAGTTTTGCTATTTGGGGAGCAAAATAACTGATGATGGTCGGAGTAGAGAGGATATAAAATGTAGACTGGCAATGGCAAGGAAAGCGTATCTCAAGAAGAGAAATTTGTTAACATCGAGTATAGGTTTAAGTGTCAGGAAGTCATTTCTGAAAGTATTTGTATGGATTGTAGCCATGTATGGAAGTGAAACATGGACGATAAATAGTTTGGACAAGACGAGAATAGAAGCTTTCGAAATGTGGTGCTACAGAATAATGCTGAAGATTAGATGGGTAGATCACGTAACTAATGAGGAGGTATTGAATAGAATTGGGGAGGAGTTTGTGGCACAACTTGACTAGAAGAAGGGATCGGTTGGTAGGACATGTTCTGAGGCATCGAGGGATCACCAATTTAGTATTGGAGGGCAGCGCGGAGGGTAAAAATCGTATAGGGCGATCAAGAGATGAATACACTAAGCATATTCAGAAGGATGTAGGCTGCAGTAGGTACTGGGAGATGAAGAAGCTTGCACAGGATAGAGCAGCATGGGGAGCTGCATCAAACCAGTTTCAGGACTGAAGACCACAACAACAACAACGACAACAGGTCAAATTGTGACACTACCACACGCCGTCAACGGAACGTCATTTGCACGTCAGGTCACGGTTTCTCTGGCGGTGTCACGTGAGCCGGCCGTGGTGTCCGAGCGGTTCAGTCCGGAACTGCGCGACTGCTACGGTCGCAGGTTCGAATCCTGCCTCGGGCATGGATGTGTGTGATGTCCTTATGTTAGTTAGGTTTACGTAGTTCTAAGTTCTAGGGGACTGATGACCTCAGATGTGAAGTCCCATAGATCTTAGAGCCATTGGAACCATTTTGGAATGACGTGACATTTCCCCATTGCTGCCAGAAAGTAGGCCAACGTCCTCGCCGCAGTGGTAACACCGGTTCCCGTCAGATCACGGACGTTAAGGGCTATCGGGCTGGGCTAGCACTTGGATGGGTGACCGGTATTTAGGCCCTCTCCTACGCCCGACTCGTCAGTCGGCAGGACTCAACAGGACCAGATATACCTCTGAGGATGTCCAGAGTAGTATTGGACGAAACGTTAGGTATAGAAGTATTCCATGGAGCACGGCCATATAACCCGGAAGAATTATCAACAACAGTACCATCCGGTCGTGAAAGCCTTCATCGTCCAATATCACGAATGTGGTAATATGGGCGCTACGTAAATGAATAAAATCTGGCCCCGTGGCCAACAACCGCAACAACCGGTGAGTGACGCGCTGTGCCGTGTTGAGCGGAACCCGGCACGTGACGTGACTTCGACAGCCCGCCGGCGTAAGAGCGGGAAAAAGCCGCGGCGAAGCGATCCGGCTCGGAACGAATTGCCGGCGGCGGTGGAAGCGGCGCAGCGTGGCATTGGCGGAGCACCGGGGAGAGAGGCCGGGAAACGAGCGAGAAACAGAAGCCGGGCCGGGCAGAGTGGCGGCTCAGCTGAGAAGGGGACGGCACCACCGTGGGGTCGGCCATTTGTCCGCAATTTTGTGGGGGTTGAAAGAGGACCCCCTAACACCTCACGTGGTTAAAATATTAGGACGCACTACCCGGAAAATCCCGGGAAAAATCGACCCAAAGTTTCTTAGGTGCCTTGTTGTTGTTGTGGTGGTCTTCAGTCCTGAGACTGGTTTGATGCAGCTCTCCATGCTACCCTATCCTGTGCAAGCCTCTTCATCTCCCAGTACCTACTGCAACCTACATCCTTCTGAATCTGATTAGTGTATTCATCTCTTGGTCTCCCTCTACGATTTTTACCCTCCACGCTGCCCTCCAATACTAAATTGGTGATCCCTTGATGCCTTAGAACATGTCCTACCAACCGATCCCTTCTTCTGGTCAAGTTGTGCCACATACTTCTCTTCTCCCCAATTCTATTCAATACTTCCTCATTAGTTATGTGGTCTACCCATCTAATCTTCAGCATTCTTCTGTAGCACGACATTTCGAAAGCTTCTATTCTCTTCTTGTCCAAACTATTTATCGTCCATGTTTCACTTCCATACATGGCTACACTCCATACAAATACTTTCAGAAATGACTTCCTGACACTTAATACTGGATGTTAACAAATTTCTCTTCTTCAGAAACGCTTTCCTTACCATTGCCAGTCTACATTTTATATCCTCTCTACTTCGACCATCATCAGTTAGTTTGCTCCCCAAATAGCAAAACTCCTTTACTACTTTAAGTGTCTCATTTCCTAATCTAATTCCCTCAGCATCACCCGACTTAATTCGCCTACATTGCATTATCCTCGTTTTGCTTTTGTTGATGTTCATCTTATATCCTCCTTTCAAGACACTGTCCATTCCATTCAACTGCTCTTCCAAGTCCTTTGTTGTCTCTGACAGAATTACAATGTCATCGGCGAACCTCAAAGTTATGTTTGTTCCGTGTCGCGCCGCCGTGTGGCCTAAATGGTATACCAACTCTTACTGCGCCGGTGTCCCAGGAATACCCTGGAAAAGAAGTACCCAGACAAAACCTGGCGACAGATGTGGCGCGTTATACGGAACGTTTACCTCCCAACGTCGGTACGGTCAACATGGTATGTGGTGACAAATAGGAAGTTCGCAACGAATCAACGGCGGCACGTGATTCACTTGGCAGATACTCCACTATGTTTAGGCTGCGCAACAGTGGACACTGATGAACATCGTTTGGCATGTAGTGGGACGGCTCCGGTGTGGCACTTGGCACAACAGATATTGGCGTTCCTGTTACGCTCCGCCCCTCACACAATTTCATCAGACACACTTCCCCCAAGAATCTTATTTTCCGGTCCAAAAAACCAATGCAGTGACATGGGTACGGGGAATGGTGGTGGGCTACGTGTATAACGAATCGGAAAAGGACAAAGCTGATTTTTGGCATTTTCTCCTGGATGGACACACGAAGCTGCAACAGCATAAGAAATATGGGCAAGACTTCGCTAATTACTTGCGACATACGTTTACCGACCCGCCGGCCGGATGGGGTGTGACGGGCGAGAGGTGAGATAGACGAAGAAGCCGAGATAGACATCGATCACACTTACGGACCCTTAGTTCATTTCGAGAAGACGACCCAGTCTTACACCAAAGTCTGGAGAACGAGTCGATAGATGGCTCTCTTGCTCTGTCGAACGTCGGGTCGTGAGCAGGTGTCGCCCCCGACACGAATTTCATTTCATTGCTACAGGAGCATGTTTCTTTTACATTTGCACTATCCGCAATGCCTTCATGTCTTTCATTTGGGCATTTTCAGTTTTATTCATTTCCTTAATTACTTAATTTCCTAATTAGGCACCATTTGTCAACATATGGACATTGTAGACACTATTTATGCGGTAGTACAACAAAATGTATGTCAGCAAAGGTGGTAAGCCTGACATTGGAAATAAAAAAAATTTAAAAAAATAAAATAGGGGGTATGATTCCTTAATTAAAAAATAAATAAAAAATAAAAAAGTTGTAGAAATAAAAAAAAGAAAATAAAAATGAAAAAAAGGCGCTGCAGTCATGGACTGTGCGGCTGGTCCCGCCGGAGGTTCGAGTCCTCCCTCGGGCATGAGTGTGTGTGTTTGTCCTTAGGATAATTTAGGTTAAGTAGTGTGTAAGCTTAAAAGAAAAAAATGGTTAGCGCTCGGACCTTTACGCCAGAGGTCTCGGGTTCGATTCCTCATTCGGCACTTTTTTTTTCTTCTGTTGCTTGCAAAATTGCAGCGCATTGTTACAGGAGAATCGTGAAATTAATTCTCGGCAAGACTGTATAAGAATTCATTCTATAATTCACCATCAATTATCGCCACCAATATCCTGAGGCATGATTTAATATGCCTGGTACGCCTGAAAATTGTCAGAAACTCGGAAACATTTTCGTAAATGTTAATGGGGCATGTTTTTATACAGATTTATTGCAAACGCCCTGTGGTTGTAAAAAATGCGCTTTGATATGTTGCGCTAAGATTTCGCAAAAATTATTGCTTTGTTTGTTTTTACGATAATTACCACTGCGTTTCTTGTTTATAATTATTTTATGTATAAAAATTAAATGTTTCCCAATCGAGTTTGTTATTCTGATTAAAAAGGTACAATGTTTCTCCTCGTATACTTTACAATGAATATTGGAAAACCCACCGCCGTGTATTGTGTTGTTGGACAAAAAGAAAATAATTTTTATTCAATAATGTAACTAATTTGTTAAAGATAATGTAGGTTTGGGAAACTTACTAAATAATTGGGCCGCCCGTGGTGGCCGAGCGGTTCTAGGCGCTTCAGTGTGGAACCGCGCGACCGCTACGGTCGCAGGTTCGAATCCTGCCTCGGGCATGGATGTGTGTGATGTGCTTAGGTTAGATAGGTTTAAGTAGTTCTAAGTTCTAGGGGACTGATGACCTCAGATGTTGAGTCCCATAGTGCTCAGAGCCATTTGAACCATTTTTTTTTTTTTTGAATAATTGGTGGAATAACAAAAGAAAATGAAACAGAAGAAAAAAAATGCCAGAGGAGGAATTGAACACCTCTGGCGTAAGAATCCGAGCCCTAAACACCGAGGCCAGACGGCGCCTCGACAGTATACTAACATTTTATACTCATAAGGCACCTAAAAAACTTTGGATCGATTTTTCCCGGGATTTTCCGGGTAGTGCGTCGTAATATTTTAACCACGTGAGGTGTTAGGGGTCCTCTTTCGACCCACACAAAACTGCGGACAAATCGCCGACCCCACGGTCGTGCCGTCTCCTTGTAAGACGCGACCACGGCCTGTGTACAGTGTGTACTGTGTAGCTGCTGATGTGGTGTTAACACTGGCGCATGCTAGGGTCATCGGCTGCGGAGGCCCACCGTTAGGAGTGTTCGGTGGACTGTGTGTTCAGACACACCTGTACTCTGCCCAGCATTACTGGCGCTAGTTCCGCCACAATTCGCGTCTTGCAATCTTGTCCTATAATGACATGATGGAGACCGTGGCTGTTGCTTGAGAACAACTGTCGATGGTGTTAGAACAGCAACCAGCCACAGATTTACACTACAGGCCATTAAAATTGCTTCACCACGAAGATGACATGCTACAGACGCGAAATTTAACCGACAGGAAGAAGGTGCCGTGATATGCAAATGAATAGCTTTTCAGAGCATTCACACAAGGTTGGCGACGGTGGCGACACCTACAACGCGCTGACATGAGGAAAGTTTCCAGCCGATTTCTCATACACAAACAGCAGTTGACCGGCGTTGCCTGGTGAAACGTTGTTGTGATGCCTCGTGTAAGGAGGAGAAATGCGTACCATCACGTTACTGACTTCGATAAAGGTCGGATTGTAGCCTATCGCGATTGCGGTTTATCGAATCGCGACATTGCTGCTCGCGTCGGTCCAAATCCAATGAGTGTTAGCAGAATATGGAATCGGTGGGTTCAGGAGGGTAATACGGAACGCCGTGCTGGATCCAAACGGCCTCGTATCACTAGCAGTCGAGATGACAGGTATCTTATCCCCACGGCTGTAACGGATCGTGCAGCCACGTCTCGATCCCTGAGTCAACAGATGGGGACGTTTGCAAGACGACAACCATCTGCACGAACAGTTCGACGACGTTTGCAGCAGCACGGACTATCAGCTCGGAGACCGTGGCTGCAGTTTCCCTTGACGCTGCATCACAGACAGGAGCGCCTGCGATGGTGTACTCGACGACGAACCTGGGTGCACGAAAGGCAAAACGTCATTTTTTTCGGATGAATCCAGGTTCTGTTTACAGCATAATGATGGTTGCATCCGTGTCTGTCGACATCGCGATGAACGCACATTGGAAGCGTGTGTTCGTCATCGCCATACTGGCGTATCACCCGGCGTGATGGTATGGGGTGCCATCGATTACACGTCTCGGTCACCTCTTGTTCGCATTGACGGCACTTTGAACAGTGGACGTTACATTTCAGATATGTTACGACCCATGGCTCTACCCTTCATTCAATCCCTGCGAAACCCTACATTTCAGCAGGATAATGCACGACCGCATGTTGCAGGTCCTGTACGTGCCTTTCTGGATGCAGAAAATGTTCGACTGCTGCCCTGGCCAGCACATTCTCCAGATCTCTCACCTATAGAAAACATCTGGTCAATGGTGGCCGAGCAACTGGCTCGTCACAATACGCCAGTCACTACTCTTGATGAACTGTGGCATAGTGTTGAAGCTGCACGGGCAGCTGTACCTGTACACACCATCCGAGCTCTGTTTGAGTCAATGCCGAGGCGTATCGAGGCCGTTATTACGGACAGAGGTGGTTGTTCTGGGTACTGACTTCTCAGGATCTATTCACCCAAATTGCGTGAAAATGTAGTCACATGTCAGTTCTAGTAAAATATATTTGTCCAATGAATACCCATTTATCATCTGCATTTCTTCTTGGTGTAGCAATTTTAATGGCCAGTTGTGTACTTTCAGTTCCTTTATTCGTAGGATACCGTTACCGGTTTCGAATCGTTGTGATTCATCCTCAGACGGTTACACGCATTCTTTATGATATGTGGTGTGTTTTTTACAGATTAATTGCCCTAAAATATAAATAATACGTAATTATAAACACACCACACACAGATGGTTGCGTTACAGATTTTCGTTGCATGTGACTTAAGTGAAATGTAGGTTTGGAGTGTTCGTTTGCATAGCATTCGTCCAACAGATGTGAATACATTCCGACTGCATTCTTATCGTTGCACACGTTAACTTTTCTCACTGAACACTTTAGATTTTCCACAGGCGAGATTTCTAACGCGCACCACATGTTTTGATACGTACAAAGTGCTTACAAACATCTGAGCGTCAGAGATGCTATGATGTATCGTAACATTATGAAGACGTCCCACGTTTGGAAAAAGATCATAAATTCACTTATGCAACTGAAGCGCCTTTTACACTAGTACAGAGAGATATTGATTTTGTTAGATTTAGAGCGAATACTGTCAGATTAATTATATAGTTGAACAACTAGCGAATACTGTTACATTAATTATTTAGTTGAACAACTATATAATTAATGTAACAGTATTCGCTCTAAAGCTCACGAAATCAATGTATCTCTTTACTAGCATAAAAGGCGTTTCAGTTGCATAAATGAATATATGATCTGTTTCCAAACATAGGACATATTGATAATATTACGATATATCATAGCATCTTTGACGCTCATTTGTTTGTAAGCACTTTGTACGTATCAAAACATGTAGTGCGCGTTAGAAATCTCGTTTGTGACAAATCTAAAGTGTTTAGTGATAACAATTTACGCGCGCAACAATAAGAATGCAGTGGGAATGCAGTAAGATCTGTTGGACAAATGTTATAAAAACAAACACTCGAAACCGACATTTCACGTAAGTCACATGCAACGAAAATCTGTAACGCAACCATCTGTGTGTGGCGTGTTTATAATTATGTATTATTTATATTTTAGGACAATTAATCTGTAAAAAAACACACCACATGTCATAAAGAAAGCGTGTAAACCGTCTGAGGATGAATCACAACGATTCGAATCTGGTAACGGTACCCTTTGAGTAAAGGAACTGAAAGTAAATTTGTGGCTGCTGTCCTAACACGATAAGTTCGTGTCTTGTCCTGCCTCGCCAGGGCTACCATTCAGAGACCTGGTTGAGAAACACCGCAACATCCTCCTTACACCCCGGACTGCTCACTGTGTCTTCTTCACATCTTTGGCGACCCGAACAAAGACACGCGTGGAGATGGGTTTCAGTCAGACAAGGAAGTGCAGGAGTGGGTGGGGCTGTCGATCCGCCAGGGGGTGACAGGGTTCTACGAAACAGGTACTCATCGCCCCGTCTCTGAGTCGTAAATGTCTTAACGTGTGTGGTGATTACTTTTGAGTGGAACCATTACAGGGTTCCAATGTGGTTCGTTTTTCATTTGACTGCCTCACATGGATGTACGCTATGTAATCAAAAGTATCCGGACTCCCCCAAAAACATATTACGTGCATTTTACTGCCACCTATTACCAGGCGCTCCGTATTAGCGACCTCAGTGGTCATTAGACGTCGTGAGATAACACAATGGGACGCTCTGCCGAACTCACGGACTTCGAACGTGGTCAGTTCATTGGATGTCACTTGTAGTCATACGTCTGTACGCCAGATTTCCACACTGCTTAACATCCCTAGGTCCACTGCTTCTGATGTGATGCTGAAGTGGAAACGTGAAGGGACACGTACAGCACAAAAGCGTACAGGCCGACCTCGTCTGTTGACTGATAGAGACCGCCGACAGTTGAAGAGGGCCGTGATGTGTAATAGGCAGACATCTATCCAGACCGTCACACAGGAATTCCAAAGTGCGTCAGGGTCCACTGCAAGTACTATGACAGTAAGGCGGCACGTGAGAAAAGTTGGATTTCACGGTCGAGCGGCTGCTCATAAGCCACACACCACGCCGGTAAATGCCAAACGACGCCTCGCTTGGTGTAAGGAGCGCATACATTGGACGATTAAACAGTGGAAAAGCGTTGTGTGGAGTGACGAATCACGGTACACAATGTGGCGATCCGATGGCAGGGTGCGGGTATGGCGAATGCCCGGTGAACGTCATCTGCCAGCGTGTGTGGTGCCAACAGTAAAATTCGGAGGCGGTGGTGTTATGGTGCGGTCGTGTTTTTCATGGAGGGGGCTTGCACCCCTTGTTGTTTTGCGTGGTACTATCACAGGACAGGCCTACATTGATGTTTTAAGCACCTTCTTGCTTCCCACTGTTGAAGAGCAATTCTGGGATGGTGATTGCATCTTTCAACACGATCGACCATCTGTTCATAATGCACGGTGGTTACACGACAATAACATCCGTGTAATGGACTGGCCTGCACAGAGTCCTGACCTGAATCCTAAAGAACACCTTTCGGATGTTTTGGAATGCCGGCTTCTGGCCAGGCCTCACCGACCGACATCGATGCCTCTCCTCAGTGCAGCACTCCGTGAAGAATGGGCTGCCATTCCCCAAGAAACCTTCCAGCACCTGACTAAACGTATGCCTGCGAGAGCGGAAGCTGTCATCAAGGCTAAGGGTGGGTCAACACCATACTGAATTCCAGCATTATCGATGGTGGGGTCCACGAACTTCTAAGTCATTTTCAGCCAGGTGTCCGGATACTTTTGATCACATAGTGTATATTCAGTTTAAGATAAAATTTGCCCGGCGCACATGAGAGAATCGGGGGCAAGCTTCTTCCGTGATGGTGTGTACTGTGATGGCTAGGACAGGCCATCATCTAGTGGCGGATGAGCATAAGGTCCTTCCATCATTACGAAATGTATTTATAAGGAAGTATGCTAGATACAGCTATGCAGTTAGTTGCGATGATAGCTTAATTGATTTTTTTTATCGATACATTCCTTGTCCATACAATATCTAGACGAGACTCACTTTCTCTCCAAGTTTTTAACTTCTCTTCCGTCGCCAGCATCTGGCATTCGCGGCGTAAGGATTCTGCACAACACGAAATGCCTTAGAGTAGTCCTACAAAACAAAAATTCAAGAGCGATTATGTGTGATGAAAGTGGTGACCGTGAGTCACCATTTGTAACAAACTGGGTACGTGCGTCTAGAAATGCTTATAATAGTTTCTACAACGTAACTTTTTCTCGAGACCTGGTAGATAGTGTCGGAAGCTCCATGCGGCTTTTCGCGGATGATGCTGTAGTATACAGAGAAGTTGCAGCATTAGAAAATTGTAGCGAAATGCAGGAAGATCTGCAGAGGATAGGCACTTGGTGCAGGGAGTGGCAACTGACCCTTAACATAGACAAATGTAATGTATTGAGAATACATAGAAAGAAGGATCCTTTATTGGATGATTATATGATAGCGGAACAAACACTGGTAGCAGTTACTTCTGTAAAATATCTGGGAGTATGCGTACGGAACGATTTGAAGTGGAATGATCATATAAAATTAATTGTTGGTAAGGCGGGTACCAGGTTGAGATTCATTGGGAGAGTCCTTAGAAAATGTAGTCCATCAACAAAGGAGGTGGCTTACAAAACACTCGTTCGACCCATACTTGAGTATTGCTCATCAGTGTGGGATCCGTACCAGGTCGAGTTGACAGAGGAGATAGAGAAGATCCAAAGAAGAGCGGCGCATTTCGTCACAGGGTTATTTGGTAACCGTGATAGCGTTACGGAGATGTTTAGCAAACTCGAGTGGCAGACTCTGCAAGAGAGGCGCTCTGCATCGCGGTGTAGCTTGCTCGCCAGGTTTCGAGAGGGTGCGTTTCTGGATGAGGTATCGAATGTATTGCTTCCCCCTACTTATACCTCCCGAGGAGGTCACGAATGTAAAATTAGAGAGATTAGAGCGCGCACGGAGGCTTTCAGACAGTCGTTCTTCCCGCGAACCGTACGCGACTGGAACAGGAAAGGGAGGTAATGACAGTGGCACGTAAAGTGCCCTCCGCCACACACCGTTGGGTGGCTTGCGGAGTATAAATGTAGATGTAGATGTAGATGAAAATCCAAAGAGATTCTCGTCGTTTGTAAGATAAATACATAAGTAAATAAAAAATAAAAAATCGTCACTCGATTATGCCATTCGATATCAGCATGTCCATGTATCGGTGATGTATGCCACCGACGTATTTAGAGACATATTTTGAAACAGTGTCGATGTTGTTGTTGTGGTCTTCAGTCCTGAGACTGGTTTGACGCAGCTCTCCTTGCTACTCTATCCTGTGCAAGCTTCTTCATCTCCCAGTACCTACTGCAACCTACATCCTTCTGTATCTGCTTAGTGTATTCATCTCTTGGTCTTCCTCTACGATTTTTACCCTCCACGCTGCCCTCCAATGCTAAATTTGTGATCCCTTGATGCCTCAAAACATGTCCTACCAACCGATCCCTTCTGCTAGTCAAGTTGTGCCACAAACTCCTCTTCACCCCAATTCTGTTGAATACCTACTCATTAGTTATGTGATCTACCCATCTAATCTTCAGCATTCTTCTGTAGCACCACATTTCGAAAGCTTCTATTCTCTTCTTGTCTAAACTATTTATCGTCCATGTTTCAGTTCCATACATGGCTACACTCCACACAAATACTTTCAGAAACACCTTCCTGACACTGAAATATATACTCGATGTTAACAAATTTCTCTTCTTCAGGAACGCTTTCCTTGCCATTGCCAGTCTATATTTTATATCCTCTGTACTTCGACCATCATCCGTTATTTTGCTCCCCAAATAGCAAAACTCCTTTACTACTATAAGTGTCTCATTTCCTAATCTAATTCCCTCAGCATCACCCGAGTTAACTCGAATACATTCCATTATTCTCGTTTTGCTTTTGTTGATGTTCATCTTATATCCTCCTTTCAAGACTGTCCATTCCGTTCAACTGCTCTTCCAAGTCCTTTGCTGTCTCTGACAGAATTACAATGTCATCGGCGAACCTCAAAGTTTTTATTTCTTCTCCATGGATTTTAATTACTACTCCGAACTTTTCTGATGCTTCCTTTACTGCTTGCTCAATATACAGATTGAATAGCATCGGGGAGAGGCTGCAATGCTGTCTCACTCCCTTCCCAACCACTGCTTCCCTTTCATCCCCCTCGACTCTTATAGCTGCCATCTGGTTTCTGTACAAATTGTAACTACCCTTTCGCTCCCTGTATTTTAGCCCTGCCAGCTTCAGAATTCGGATGTATGCATGTTTTATCAGCACTCCTAGTGGGGAGTGGTTTCGGCCGTAGCGCGTGCCGGCGTCCTCAGGAGCGGAAACCGCACCCGCAGTCTCAGGCAGCCGGCCTTGGCCTTTGCGCCGGCTCTGGATTTCGCGGGTCCTTCCGGCTGTCCTCGCTACAGTTCCGTCACCTCCAACCCCCCCACCCCCCCACCCACCCCGCTCCGACTCTTGTCCGCCCCACCACCAAACTCAGCTCATACGGACACGCCTCTCGGCAATGATCCACATATCGCATAAGCATCTCGGCAGACCGCTATCGACCAAGGCCGCGCTGCAAGGTCTTTCCAGAAGGAAGCGATACCGTCTGCTGTCTCTCTCTCTCTCTCTCTCTCTCTCTTCTCTCTCTCTCTCTCTCTCTCTCCCTCTCACACACAGGGAGAACCACTCGGCCGGCCGCTGTGGCCGAGCGGTTCGAGGCGCTCAGCCTGGAACCGCGCGACCGCTACGGTCGCAGGTTCGAATCCTACCTCGGGCGTGGATGTGTGTGATATCCTTAGGTTAGTTAGGTTTAATTAGTTCTAAGTTCTAGGCGACTGATGACCTCAGAAGTTAAGTCGCATAGTGCTCAGAGCCATTTGAACCATTTTTGGAGAACCCCTCCAACAACGCTAATTAAAAAGTCACTTTCGCTACATCCTCTGAGAGTTTCGGTGAAAGAGACTAGAGAAAGTTTCTAGTGACTCGTAACAGAGTAATAATACACTACTGGCCATTAAAATAGCTACACCACGAAGATGACGTGCTACAGACGCGAAATTTAACCGACAGGAAGAAGATGCTGTGATATGCAAATGATTAGCTTTTCAGAGCATTCACACACGGCTGGCGGCTGTGGCTGACGTGAGGAAAGTTTCTAACCGATTTCTCATACACAAACAGCAGTTGACCGGCGTTGCCTGGTGAAACGTTGTTGTGATCCCTCGTGTAAGGAGGGACTTTGATAGAGGTCGGATTGTAGCCTATCGCGATTGCGGTTTATCGTATCGCGACATTGCTGCTCGCGTTGGTCGAGATCCAATGACTGCTAGCAGAATATAGAATCGGTGGGTTCAGGAGGGTAATACGGAACGCCGCGCTGGATCCCAACGGCCTCGTATCACTAGCAGTCGATATGACAGGCATCTTATCCGCACGGCTGTAACGGATCGTGCAGCCACGTCTCGATCCCTGAGTAAACAGATGGGGACGTTTGCAAGACAACAACCATCTGCACGAACAGCTCGACGACGTTTGCAGCAGCACGGACTATCAGCTCGGAGACCATGGCTGCGGTTACCCTTGACGCTGCATCACAGACAGGAGCGGCTGCGATGGTGTACTCGACGACGACCCTGGGTGCCCGAATGGCAAAACGTCATTTTTTCGGATGAATCCGGGTTCTGTTTACACCATCGTGATGGTCGCATCCGCGTTTGGCGACATCGCGGTGAACGCACATTGGAAGCGTGTATTCATCATCGCCAAACTGGAGTATCACCCGGCGTGATGGTATGGGGTGCCATTGGTTACACGTCTCGGTCACCTCTTGTTCGCATTGACGGCACTTTGAACATTGGACGTTACATTCCAGATGTGTTACGACCCGTGGCTGTTCCCTTCATTCGATCCCAGCAAAACCCTACATTTCAGCAGGTTAATGCACGACCGCATGTTGCAGGTCCTGTACGGGCCTTTCTGGATACAGAAAATGTTCGACTGCTGCCCTGGCCAGCACATTCTCGAGATCTCTCATCAATTGAAAACGTCTGGTCGATGGTGGCCGAGCAACTGGCTCGTCACAATACGCCAGTCACTACTCTTGAGAAACTGTGGTATCGTGTTGAAGCTGCACGCTCAGCTGTACCTGTACACGACATCCAAGCTCTGACTCAATGCCCAGGCGTATGGAGGCCGTTATTACGGCCAGAGGTGGTTTGTTCTGGATACTGATTTCTCAGGATCTATGCACCCAAATTGCGTGAAAATGTAAGCACAAGTCAGTTCTAGTATAATATATTTGTCCAATGAATACCTGTTTATCATCTGCATTTCTTCTTGGTGTAGCAATTTTAATGGGCAGTAGTGTATATGCACAGCTGTCTCGAAATCTTTTCCTGTATCCACTGTACTTGTTTACAGTTAACGTCACCGTGTGTTTCGGATGACAGCCACCTGAGGCCAAGTGCGCTGATATCATGGTGGGGCAGTCTATGCCTGCGATGTGGGAGGACGGATGGTGCTGCAGCAGTCTTTCCGTACATGAGTCATTTCCTCTTGTGCTACAAATAGGCAGCAATGTTATCAAAATTATGTGATAACTGATGTTACAGTAACGAATATTGTGGAATGTCAGTGTTAAGCAGACATGTGGTACTACATTCTCCTACATGTTGTGTTGGGTGCATGGGACATAAGACCGTGAACATCAACAGAGTCATTTTTAGCTTTCAAATTACTACGCTACCTCTAGTGCAACTACACGCAGACACCAACTAAATACGCACGTCAAAAAAAAAAAAATTGCATCGCCCCAGTTCCCAGAACTCCAGAAGACAGACGTTGACTGTGGATATTGTATCACAGACACAGTCCCTTTGACTGTTCAGAGATGTCACTAAACTCGCCCAAAGATGTAAACAACCATGCGTGAGCAGCGCATGTTAGGCGGAGGGGGTCCGACAGCCGATCAGTTCCAGTCATTCCACCAGGAAGGAGGTACACGGCTCGTGTTGTCTGTAGTTCAACCGCGCCTAGACGGTCAATACCGCGGCTCGATCGCGTCCGCATTCTTACTTTGTGCCAGGAAGGACTCTCAACAAGGGAAGTGTCCAGGCGTCTCCAAGTGAACCAAAGCGATGTTGTTCGGACATGGAGGAGATACACATACATCCCCGAAATAGTTCAACCGCAGCTATCGATACCAAAGAAACCAGCACCTACAACTCCGAAAGGTGTAACCAAAACCCAAACAACTCAAAAACTCAAATTTCCCACATTAACTACATGAATTAAAACACAACCGACCTACCATAAATATACAACAGACAAACAATTGCCGGCCTGAGTGGCTGTGCGGTTCTAGGCGCTACAGTCTGGAGCCGGGCGACCGCTATGGTCGCAGGTTCGAAGCCTGCCTCGGGAACGGATGTGTGTGCTGTCCTTAGGTTAGTTAGTTTTAATTAGTTCTACGTTCTAGGCGACTGATGACCTCAGAAGTTAAGTCGCATAATGCTCAGAGCCGTTTGAACCATTTTCGAACCACAAAACACAATTACTATAGAATAAATCCAAAACAAAAATTACTTACCAAAATAATGCTCAAGCAGTACTACCTACGTTTGCACGGCGGCCCACTCCCCCCTCCCTCCTACACACACACACACATACACACATGAGCGCGCACACACACACACACATACACACACACACACACACACACACACAGACAAAAAATGGTTCAAACGGCTCTGAGCACTATGGGACTTAACTTCTAAGGTCATCAGTCCCCTAGAACTTGGAACTAATTAAACCTAACTAACCTAAGAACATCACACACATCCATGCCCGAGGCAGGATTCGAACCTGCGACCGTAGCGGTCGCGCGGTTTCGGACTGTAGCGCCTAGAACCGCTCGGCCACCTCGGCCGGCCACATACAGACACCACACACACAAAATCTCCTAAAACACCCGCCCTTGAACTTCACTGTCATATATATCCATTGTTGTTGTTGTGGTCTTCAGTCCACAGACTGGTTTGATGCAGCTCTCCAGTAAAGCTGCATGCCCTCGGGAAAAATTACGGCCGTAGTTTCCCCTCGCTTTCAGCCGTTCGCAGTACCAGCACAGCAAGGACGTTTTGGTTAATGTTACAAGACCAGATCAGTCAATCATCCAGACTGTTGCCCCTGCAACTACTGAAAAGGCTGCTGCCCCTCTTCAGGAACCACACGTTTGTCTGGCCTCTCAACAGATACCCCTCCGTTGTGGTTGCACCTACGGTACGGCCATCTGTATCGCTGAGGCACGCAAGCCTCCCCACCAACGGCAAGGTCCAACTAAACTAACTAAAAATCAATAAAAAAGTTTGAATTCTTTGCACACAGGAAACTCCACACTAACCAGATATAACAAAAACGCCAAACACATACAATAAACAAAAAAAGCTTAATAACTCACTGAAAACACTTTCACATCTCTCGCTACCGCACCAACAACCTACGATGACAACCAAAACTCAAATGAACCCAGTACCACACGTCAAACTCATCATGTCCACATCCGCCACCAGGGCACCATCAAATATGGCAACACGACATCTACAAATACAACCACACCGCCGTAGTGATGTCGCACCGCACACCACAACACAATTACGTCGGGGGTGGAATAGGATGCTTCCGTTGACCCCTCTTTGCTTTCCATATTTTGGGAGGGTTCAAATGGCTCTGAGCACTATGGGACTTAACTTCTGAGGTCAGCAGTCCCCTAGAACTTAGAACTACTTAAACCTAACTAACGTAAGGACATCACACACATTCATGCCCGAGGCAGGATTCGAACCTGCGACCGTAGCGGTGGCGCGGTTCCAGACTGTAGCGCCTAGAACCGCTCTGCCACCCTGGCCGGCTTGGAGGGGTGTAGTATGGATAAAGACAAGAACAAAACGGTGTAGTAAAGAAAGGCTGTAAAATGCATGCCGTAAGATATATGGGCACTTGTTCAGTAGAACAGGCGTGTTTTGCAGTGGCGAAGATACAGTGCTCGTACGTCTTCAGGCATGCACCTTGGAGCCTATGTTCAATGGACATTTTTTTCTAGTTTCGGGCAATAGTAGCCCCTCTGAAAATATGGAAAGCAGAGAGCGTGGGGTACGAGAGATTTGTTTCACTGTATCAAAGGTGAGGAAGTGCTTATAGCCGTCAAAGTATGCATTTTTATAGCCCTTGTTCGCTAGACTTTCTTTTTTTCTTTTTGCTTCGAATCATCGTTCCTGTTATATCAGATACTGGCCATTCGTCCTGAGACATTACGTATAGGTGACTGTCACTGCTTGGGAACTGAAACGAAACCGAACTGGGAACCTGGATATAATTTCCACACGACCTTCTACAGAATGGCGTCTCGCCAAAATTTCAAGGACACCGAATAAAGAACGCAGACTGGAATCACGTTTCATATTCAGTGAAGCAACCGCACCAGTATTACTTTCCTCCCTCTCATCGTTACATTGGATTTTATTATTTCGAATATTCGTTTTCGAGAGAGAGTCTGACACTCGATTTCTTTCTTGTATAAGGAGCAACTGATGATGGTCGAAGTTGAAAGGATATAAAATGTAGACTGGCAATGGCAAGGAAAGCGTTTCTGAAGAAGAGAAATTTGTTAACATCGAGTATAGATTTAAGTGTCAGAAAGTCATTTCTGAAAGTATTTGTATGGAGTGTAGCTATGTATAGAAGTGAAACATGGACGGTAAATAGTTTGGACGAGAAGAGAATAGAAGCTTTCGAAATGTGGTGCTACAGAAGAATGCTGAAGATTAGATGGGTAGATCACATAACTAATGAGGAAGTATCGAATAGGATTGGGGAGAAGAGAAGTTTGTGCCACAACTTGACCAGAAGAAGGGATCGGTTGGTAGGACATATTCTGAGGCATCAAGGGATCACAAATTTAGCATTGGAGGGCAGCGTGGAGGGTAAAAATCGTAGGGGGAGACCAAGAGATGAATACACCTAGCAGATTCAGAAGTATGTAGGTTGCAGTAGGTACTGGGAGATGAAGAAGCTTGCACAGGATAGAGTAGCATGGAGAGCTGCGTCAAACCAGTCTCAGGACCGAAGACCACAACAACAACATAAGGAGCAATCACATGAAAACGAGACAGATGGAAGAAAATAAGTAAACTGTTTATTATTTCAAAAATTATAGTCATAACTGTTAATACATTTATCCCACTGCGAAACAAAATGGTCAATGTTTTCATGTATCCAAAGATATAGAAATCGCATGGGAAGAGATCAGGACTGTATGAAGAATGTGTTGGGGGTTTTAAGCGAAACTGCAATGTAGTAAGAACGGCATCAATCCGTTTCAGGATAATATCCGCCCAAAATATTGTTCTTATTTTATTTATTTATTTATTTTTGCCGTGAAGAAAGACATCCGTGACTGTCGATTTGCTGCGCACGAAGAAGTGAACGCCTCGCTATAGTCGTGGTATCAATAGTCGTGGTGATCACTTTTGAAATAATAAACAGCTTACTTACTTTTTCCATTTGTCAGTTTCCATTCCATTGCTCCTTATATGTCTTTCATACGCTCACAGTGCCCATAGTTGCGTCCTTCCGACCATTGATTTGGTGTTCTCTTTTCCGTGTGCTGCTGCTGAAGTGCATGTTTCTTTGGTGTCTTTGGACTGTTCTCGATTACTGATGTTTATATGTCAACGACAAACTAGTGGCAATGTTATGTTGGCAACACTACAAAACACAATGCATACTTAGAAGTACAAAAACAAACAGGAAACAGTGGTTACGAAAAAGTGTGCTGTGTAAAACGTAAAAAACTAAATAGTTCTGCAGAGCAACTAAAAATTAGACAACGACTATCAGTGTCTAAAGAAGAAAAACACCAACATGATCCCAGTTGTTTTTTGCGCCCTACAAAAAAATCTAGCAGACGGCATTTCCCGATGTAGGAGAGAAGTCAAGCGGAAATCACCGTAACTGAAAACTGACTTATTGTTAACGAGTGGTGTTTTGATTTTAAAGCCAATCAAAATGTAAATAACTTAATTACAGGCCACTAATGCTGCTTTGCCTAAATAAAGCGAATCGCGTCCAGTCAAAAGAACGCGCATGTTTTTGTACTTGCAACAACAGAACGAAAGTACCCTCAGGAATTACTTATGTTGTCTTGCGTGATCCACACTTCTCGAAAATCTTATCCCGTTTCAATTATCTGTTTTGTCTATCACGAAGATTTGCTTCGTGAGTCTGTTCTGCTCGCGCTGTTTATATGCCCACAGAACTTCGTGCTTCGTTTTATAAAGGTGTCCGTTATTTTTTCTGTCTGTAGATCTCTCTGTTTGTAGATCTCTTTCGGCTGCCTCTTTATCCAAATTCCGTCACGAAATACTGATCTGAGTTCGTTACTGAGAATATTCTCTCCTGCTTTTCAATCCTCCAGGTTTTGTTTGACAGTGAATGGCCGTAGTTTCTGCACCGTAGAATGTTTCCGATAAAGTGCTGTGTTGTAATTTCTTAGTCCTCCACCGACATAGATTTTTCTTGTGGTAAGCCTATGTAAGCCTATATATTTTCTGTAGTTTTCAGATTTTGATTGACTATTGTTTTGAGTTCTGAAGGCTGGGTGATATCTCTTTGATGTTTGAAGAGCGCAACTTGTCACACTAACCCGTATCGAGCTAATTTGCGAAGATTATATCTCGGCTTATTTTCCATGTATTGAGTTTTCTCACACGAAACTTACAGCCCAGTTTTCCACGATATTTCGCGAAGCTTCCTCCAGGGCAGTTTCTTCTCCTCTATCAAAACAGCGAGGTCGTTTGCGAAAGCCACGCACTTCACGTTGATTCTCTGCTCTTTTTCAATCAAGAGCTGGATTCTGTGCGTATAGTTCGATTAACCCAAAGTTCATCTTATCAGACCCACATAGGTACACGAACTCGTTCTCCCACATTGCACCAGCAGAGTGTAATCCTATACCACAACTAGTTTGTAAGTACACATCGCCCCATTTGTCATTGTTCTGGAACCAACAGCTCGGTCAGCTTGGAAAATAAAACAAAAAAAAAACAAAAAAAAACATGTGTGTGAAATCTTCTGCGACTTAACTGCTAAGGTCATCAGTCCGTAAGCTTACACACTACTTAACCTAAATTATCCTAAGGACAAACACACACACCCATGCCCGAGGGAGGACTCGAACCTCCGCCGGGACCAGCCGCTTGGAAAATACGGGGTTATTACAAATGATTGAAGCGATTTCACAGCTCTACAATAACTTTATTATTTGAGATATTTTCACAATGCTTTGCACACACATACAAAAACTCAAAAAGTTTTTTTAGGCATTCACAAATGTTCGATATGTGCCCCTTTAGTGATTCGGCAGACATCAAGCCGATAATCAAGTTCCTCCCACACTCGGCGCAGCATGTCCCCATCAATGAGTTCGAAAGCATCGTTGATGCGAGCTCGCAGTTCTGGCACGTTTCTTGGTAGAGGAGGTTTAAACACTGAATCTTTCACATAACCCCACAGAAAGAAATTGCATGGGGTTAAGTCGGGAGAGCGTGGAGGCCATGACACGAATTGCTGATCGTGATCTCCACCACGACCGATCCATCGGTTTTCCAATCTCCTGTTTAAGAAATGGCGAACATCACGATGGAAGTGCGGTGGAGCACCATCCTGTTGAAAGATGAAGTCGGCGCTGTCGGTCTCCAGTTGTGGCGTGAGCCAATTTTCCAGCATGCCCAGATACACGTGTCCTGTAACGTTTTTTTCGCAGAAGAAAAAGGGGCCGTAAGCTTTTAAACCGTGAGATTGCACAAAACACGTTAACTTTTGGTGAATTGCGAATTTGCTGCACTAATGCGTGAGGATTCTCTACCGCCCAGATTCGCACATTGTGTCTGTTCACTTCACCATTAAGAAAAAATGTTGCTTCATTACTGAAAACAAGTTTCGCACTGAACGCATCCTCTTCCATGAGCTGTTGCAGCCGCGCCGAAAATTCAAAGCGTTTGACTTTGTCATCGTGTGTCAGGGCTTGTAGCAATTGTAAACGGTAAGGGTTCTGCTTTAGCCTTTTCCGTAAGATTTTCCAAACCGTCGGCTGTGGTACGTTTAGCTCCCTGCTTGCTTTATTCGTCGACTTCCGTGGGCTATGCGTGAAACTTGCCCGCACGCGTTCAACCGTTTCTTCGCTCACTGCAGGCCGACCCGTTGATTTCCCCTTACAGAGGCATCCAGAAGCTTTAAACTGCGCATACCATCGCCGAATGGAGTTAGCAGTTGGTGGATCTTTGTTGAACTTGGTCCTGAAGTGTCGTTGCACTGTTACGACTGACTGATGTGAGTGCATTTCAAGCACGACATACGCTTTCTCGGCTCCTGTCGCCATTTTGTCTCACTGCGCTCTCGAGCGCTCTGGCGGCAGAAACCTGAAGTGCGGCTTCAGCCGAACAAAACTTTATGAGTTTTTCTACGTATCTGTAGTGTGTCGTGACCATATGTCAATGAATGGAGCTACAGTGAATTTATGAAATCGCTTCAATCATTTGTAATAGCCCTGTAAAAGTGGATGAGTTAAACATGTGAACTGAATTTTATGCCCATTCAAAATATTATGTACTCACTCCCCTCTACAAGTCCTAGAAGTTCGTAACGGGAATTTTCGAACGCCTTATGTATGTATCTATAGTCTGGGCCATAGAGTAAATATCTCTGGAGTGAGCATTCACGTGCGTAGAACAGATTTTGTGCTGTCAACATACATTGCCGGCCTGGTCACGTGTTCTCGGGACGTCGTGTGTTTGTCAGTATAGCGCCCTGTATATTTAGAATGTCACTACATCCCTAATACAGACGGATTCTTTTCGTACGTGTCGTGGATTATTTATATATGCTGCACAGACATTTTAACAGTATCCATTTGATACCGGGAATAAACCAGCTACGTAACTTTTAAGGGCAAGTGATATTACATTCTGCTCCTTTGAGATAGCTGTCACAGTTCAGATGCACTCTATTTTTGGTAGTTTTCGGTATGATACGGCACTTTATAGTATTACAGGGCCTGACGTACATTTTTGCAGTGATAGTCCTGCAAAGCGACTTGACAGTACGCTAGTACTTTTGCAAGTGTCCGAAAAACACCGAATTTGCCACACATTAGCGATTATATCCCTGCTAATTCGTCCTTTTTTCTGCTCTTTCTGCGTATTTATTTTCTCGTTTTTGCGACCTAAAGCACAATTTTTCTTACTGGTAACACTTTGAAGTATTTATTTAAAGCATTTTACGTACTTGCTCCTAGTTTATTAAATAAATAGTAGACTGAGTAATCTATATACATAATCGACAAGTCACTGATAAATACATGGAGTATAGTATTTGCTGAAACAACTAACCATTCCCTTTGCTGTTCCACTAGCAAATTTACGAGAGGAAGCGATTGTTTGTAAGGTTTTGTACGAGCCGTAATATCTATTATACAGTCATAAAATCGTAGAAAAATAGGTCTACAGAATGAAGCCTTAATTATAATGCGTCTCGAAATTTTTAAATATATACAGTGTCTCTTACTAATCTGATAACTATAATTAGAGCTACATGGCATGTACCCATGAAACGTTACTATCCCTCCTTTCACAATTTTTCTTTGCATCCGTAGCAACAACAGTAATTCACCATCGCTATTACACTATTAACAAACGGTGAAACACAACAAAAACTCTTGATATTATAAACTTCCAACTCTGCGGAAAGCACACGCGCACAGCGAAGTCCCGAAAACACATGACAATCCTGATTTAATGTTGACAACATGCGCAGAGCGCAATGCTCACTTCAGAGATATTTACTCTATGGTCTGGGCACTTCGACCATAGATACTAGTAGACTGACCTTGCTGTGCAGAAGCTATAGGGCTGGTGTGGCTCCAACATAAACCACGGGACTGTTGGCAAAACGTGGCGGCATTTGAAATCAGCGGTCTGCCATCCTATGTTTGTATTGTATTTTCCCCACATTTCTCAATTGACTGCCAAACGCTTCCAACAAAAATTACTTTTTTATTTGCGAAAAATTACGTCAGAACTACATTTGACCTTGATTTGTTCACAATACCATTTATAAAATCTAACAAATACATTGAACGCCCCTCTGGTGGGCAGCGGGACGAAATTACTATAAACTATCAATTAAAGTAAAATGTCGTTAAAATTCTTTTAAACAGTAAGAGTGGGCTCGTGTCAAAACTTTAAATATTGGATTCGCCGCGTTTTGAGCTCTAGTCACTAATTAGAAAATGGGATATGGGAATTATGTCAACTATAGGTACCAAAATTGTCGACTTTAGGAGCAGGTCCATTTTAGGGTATCAATTTTAGGTGCACTTCAAAGGTTCAGTTCCTACTATTTTTACAAAAGTTTAAACTAACAGTTTTAAAAAAAAATGGTATTTTAGATGAAAGGTGAGACTTTGAAGTTTCAGAAAATAATTTTGGAGCCTACATTTATTTAATAGTATTAGAAGGTAGAAAAAAATTCTCTTCATGTGTCGACTATAGGTGCTCTTACCTTATTATAATCTCACTTGTATGTACAAAAAGGCGCGTATGTGCAGAGGGCTTAAAGTTTTCCCGTTTCAGGGCCTGTATCCAAAGCTGCCTTCGGTATTCATCCTTAGTGAACCTATACGTAGGAACGAGAAACAGTTATACTTACTTCTGTAACAGAATTATCACAGATACTTTCCAAAATGTAATATGAGTCTGACTTTACAGCCATCACTTTCAACACTTTAATTTACGTGATACTCTGTGTCAAGTGTAAAAAAACATATAAAAGTCACTTCAGCAGATTTCAATAAACGCATCTGCACTATCACATAAACACACGTGCAATGTAATGCCACTCCCCCCCGACAAAACGCTGAGTACAGCCATAAGCGCAACACGAAACAACCATGTTTTGCCAACATTCACGTGACTTTAGCCCAGAGATGTTGGAGCCACAAAAATGACGTCAGGGCCAGTCTGTTATATTTATGGTCGAAGTCTGGGCATGTATTAGGAGACCCACTTCGCAGTCATTGGTTCACGAATGCGCCTGAGGTTATCTCTGGGCACGGAAATAGAAGGGCCGCCATTAAAGGAAGTAATGTCGCAGTTACGTAGTAAATCTGGACTATTACCGGGACCCGACACGGGTCAAACGGAGTGGAAAAAGAGCCAGAAACAATCTTTCGCGATTTCGTGACGCCCGCGCGCTGATTAAGCTCGCGCCAGTGATTTTGCGTGTCGCATTGACGCGCACGCCGCCCAGCGCCGTTGCGTAACCGAGTGGAATGTCTTTGCGGTCCAACTGCTACGCCGCTCGGGCGGCCCCGCCCGCTCTCGGAAATATCCGGAACGGGGCGGAGAGCAGCTGTTCGATTCCGTTGGATCGGAGCGCGCGGCGCAAGCCGTTATGCTACACCAAACAGCTGACTGACTCACGGGATTTCTCGCTCGCGAAAACGCGGGGAGCCGTTGAACTTGGGGATGTAGCAACATCGCCGCGAAGGGAGTATCTCTTGTTTTTGACTTACTTTCGTCTGTTGCTGTCAATGTTGCTGCTGTGACTTATAAATTTCGTTAAAAAGAGAAAAAAATCATCAGTTACAAACCGTAATTTTTATTTCAATACTCGATGCATTTTGAGCCCTGGGAGCTATAATTCGTTCATCATAAGAATAGACCTGAAGTAAACAAACACAAACGCGATGACTGGTCAGAAATCGTAGCACACGTACACGGGTGCTGTTACGCTCTCAGAAGTAGGTACTACTTATGTATTAGATATGTTATTACTAAGTTACGTTAAATGAAACGAAAAATTGTGTACAGTCACAGCCTCTATAGCGTTGTGCTCTGATTGTCGCGATCTTAATGCGCAGTATGGAAATGGCTGAAGTTGCTTTCTGTTTCGTAGTGAAACACGCGTGAGGAATACGGTTAAAATTGCTGAGAAATAGTCTGTTCTTAATGTTTTTCATAAATTTACGGAGATAATCGGCTTTGAAGTTTTCCCAGCCACTGTATAGAATACATTTGAAACATTTCGTAGTGAAATAAGCGTGAGGAATACGGTTAAAATTACTGAGAAATAGTCTGTTCTTAGTGTTTTTCGTAAATTTGCGGAGATAATCGGCTTTGAAGTTTTCAAAGCCACTGTATGGAATACATTTGAACCATTAATCCATACCGTATGAGTAGCGCAGTCGGCAGCAAAATGGAATCGTAACCAAATACAGTTAATGATTCATTGGTTCAATTTTACCCAATTTTTTTTCTCGTTAAATTTTAAATACCTACATTTCGTAATTGTAAAATTCATCATCTTTTTTTTTATAAGTGATGCAAATCATCTTGTTTCTAATTACACACAGAACGCGAAATTCCTGTTTTCATTTCAAACAGAAATTCTTGATTATCGATATTTTATAAAATAGTCTTAATAAAAGTTGCTTAAATTAAAAAAACTTAATAATTTAAGTTTTTAAGGCAAAAATGAAAAACCAAATACTCTTTATTTGGACTATGTTCATCGTTTTATGCCACAGATGTAGATAACTATCGTAGAAACATGAAAGAAAAATCATTTTCACAGCATCGAGCACACGATTCAAATGCTGCATTTTTACATTTGCCACTGTGCCATTGCAATTTGGACCCAACAGAACTGATCTGGAACCAAGTTACGGGATTTGGCCCGAAAAGTGACAAGACTGTTAAGATGCCTAACGTACTGGAACCAACGCACGCAGCTTTTCTCATGTCACTACCGAACTCTGGCGGGATATAAAACGGCTCGTCATAAAAGAAAAAGAGAGAACGCGACACCTGGTTCGCTTCGTGGATTCTGTTGTTAATGGGCTCGTGATCGACGTAGCAGGTGAGGTCTCCAGAACCGAAATGTATTTCCCGGATTCGGATAAGGAGCGAGCGAGGAGATTGCCAGACGACTGTACTGTAATTAGTACCTTCAGTGGCTTCAGTATTCAAGAATACGGTGAAATCCCCGCAGTATGCTTTTGCATCTCACACAGCTCGCTCAGAAAAATTACCCTACGTTTTCATCACTTTTGTTTGTAATTGGATTACTATGTGAGGTGAGAACGAGCGCATTTCATGCTTTCCGTCTGGTCACCTAACAAGGGAACCTCCCCATCGCACCCCCCTCAGATTTAGTTATAAGTTGGCACAGTGGATAGGCCTTGAAAAACTGAACACAGATCAATCGAGGAAACAGGAGAAGTTGTGTGGAACTATGAAAAAATAAGCAAAATATACAAACTGAGTAGTCCATGTGGGAGATAGGCAACATCAAGGATGATTTTAGCTCAGGAGCGCCGTGATCCAGTGGTTAGCATGAGCGGCTGCGGAGCGAGAGGTCCTTGGTGCAAGTCTTATGTCGAGTGAAAAGTTTAAATTTTTATTTTCAGACAATTATCAGAGTTCAGGTACTCACACATAATCAACTTCGCTCTCCAAAATCCCAGGACATGTTCAGATTTGCTTGGACATATGCAGAATTTGACGGTCTACACAAGGAAAAATTTGAAAACGTTAAAAACATATGTTTTGACAGAGCACAGGGAAAACTGTGCGACTGTGAAACTGTTGCATTCATTTGTTGCAGTTTATGTGACACACTCTTATGTTTTCATCACTTTTTGGGAGTGATTATCACATCCACAAGAAAACCTAAATCGGGCAAGGTAGAAGAATCTTTTTACCTATTCGCCAAGTGTGAAAGTTAGGTGGGTCGACAACATATTCCTGTCGTGTGACGCACATGCCGTCACCAGTGTCGTATAGAATATATCAGACGTGTTTTCCTGGATTAAATGTTTTCGGTTTCCATTGGAGAGGCACGTCCTTTCGTCTACTAATCGCTCGGTTTTGCGGTGCGGTCGCAAAACACAGACGACTTATGACAGTGAACAGAGACGTCAATGAACGAACGGACAGATCATAACTTTGCGAAAATAAGGTAAGTAAACTTTTCGCTCGAAGGAAGACTTGAACCAAGGACCTCTCGTTCCGTAGCTCCTCATGCTAACCACGGGACCACGGCGCTCCCGCATTCAGATTATCCTTGATGTTGCCTATGTACCCATGAACTACTCAGTTTGTATATTTTGCTTATTTTTTTCATAGTTCCACACAACTTCTTCCTGTTTTCTCGATTGATCTGTGTTCAGTTTTTCAAGGCCTATCCACTGTGCCAACTTATAACGAAATCTGAGGGGGGTGCGATGGGGAGGTTCCCTTGTAAGAAGCGCGCAGTAGTGCTGGAGTTTTTCCCAATATTACTTCATTCTCTTTAAAAATTAGGTGACATTCGAAGCCATATTGTTACTTTGCCCGTCTCTTTTTACGTCTGAACTGTAACTGCTCACATCATTGCAGGTTAGTTGGACCGCTGGTTGGCCACTGCTGTCCAAGTTGAATGCTCCAGTAAAGCTGTTGTCCCGCATTATCGCTGAATCTACGTGCGTGAAACAGAGCGTAAAACGTATTCTTATGATCAATGCTCACAGCCTGGCTTTCGCTCCACGTGAAACGAAATCCAGTGAGACCCAAGCAAACGCGGAAGAATACATGGCGTAATGTTTACATGAGGTTTATTCTAATGATGAACAGACTATAATTTTCAGGTACTCGATCAGCCTACACTTCGAATTTAGTTTACTACTGGTCAGCTTCGTTGAAGCACTTGAGGATTCGCGACATCCTGAAACAGATGGCCCCAGTATGCCAATATCGATAATTTGTAAGAGGTGCATATTGGGCCTGAAGATGTCATTTTGAATTGCCGAAACTGGTAGCGAAAATAAAGCAAAATATCTTCTCCATTTGCACGTCCGTTTGGCGAATTTCAATGTTCAATTGTTAAAAGAGTGATTCGGAGTTATGAATTAGTGTATACCCTGTGGCATGCCGAAAGATGAGGTTGTGTTACGTATGGGAGTGTTTTTCAGGGTTAGCGTGTAGTCCCCTTACTGCGCTTCAGAAAACGATTATCCGGAAGGAAATGAAGACATTTTACAACAGTGTGTACTTCATACAGTAGAGGAAGAGATGGAAGACGATTTCTATTTATATCAGCATAATAGTGCACTGCTGGCCGCTGTGGCCGAGCGGTTCTGGGCGCTTCAATCCGAAACCGTGCTGCTGCTACGGTCGCAGGTTCGAATCCTGCCTCCGGGCATGGATGTGTGATGTCCTTCGGTTAGTTAGGTTTAAGTAGTTCTAAGTCTTGAGGACTGATGATCTCAGTTCCATAGTGCTTAGAGCCATTTGAACTATTTTGATAATGCACCCTGTCATAGAAAAGCATCAGTTAGGAAATGTTCTGTGGATAGCAACATTCCTGAAATGGACTGACCTTCCCAGGGTGCAGAGCTGAACCCAACGGCACACCTTTGGAACTACACTACTGGCCACTAAAATTGCTACACCAAGAAGAAATGCAGATGATAAACGGGTATTCATTGAACAAATATATTATACTAGAACTGACATGTGATTACATTCTCACACAATTTGGGTGCATAGATCCTGAGAAATCAGTACCCAGAATAAACACCTCTAGCCGTAATAACGGCGTTGATATGCCTGGGCATTGAGCCAAACAGAGCTTGGATGGTGTGTACAGGTACAGCTGCCCATGCAGCTTCAACACGATACCACAGTTCATCAAGAGTAGTGACTGGCGTATTGTGACGAGCCAGTTGCTCGGCCACCATCGACCAGACGTTTTCAGTTGGTGAGAGATCTGGAGAATGTGCTGGCCAGGGCAGCAGTCGAACATTTTCTGTATCCACATAGGCCCATACAGGACCAGCAACATGTGGTCGTGCATTATCCTGCTGAAATGTAGGGTTTCGCAGGGATCGAATGAAGGGTAGAGCCACGGGTCGTAACACATCTGAAATGTAACGTCCACTGTTCAAAGTGCCGTCAATGCGAACAAGAGGTGACCGAGACGTGTAACCAGTGGCATCCCATACCATCACACCTGGTGATACGCCAGTATGGCGATGACGAATACACGCTTCCAATATGCGTTCACCGCGATGTCGCCAAACACGGATGCGACCATCATGATGCTGTAAACAGAACCTGGATTCATCCGAAAAAATGACGTTTTGCCATTCGTGCACCCAGGTTCGTCGTTGAGTACACCATCGCAGGCGCTCCTCTCTGTGATGCAGCGTCAAGGGTAACCGCAGCCATGGTCTCCAAGCTGATAGTCCATGCTGCTGCAAACGTCGTCGAACTGTTCGTGCAGATGGTGGTTGTCTTGCAAACGTCCCCATCTGTTGACTCAGGGATCGAGACGTGGCTGCACGATCCGTTACAGCCGTGCGGATAAGATGCCTGTCATCTCGACTGCTAGTGATACGAGGCCGTTGGGATCCAGCCTCCTGAACCCACCGATTCCATATTCTGCTAACAGTCATTGGATCTCGTCCAACGCGAGCAGCAATGTCGCGATACGATAAACCGCAATCGCGGTAGGCTACAATCCGACCTTTATCAAAGTCGGAAACGTGATGGTACGCATTTCTCCTCCTTACACGAGGCATCACAACAACGTTTCACCAGACAACGCCGGTCAGCTGCTGTTTGTGTATGAGAAATCGGTTGGAAACTTTGCTCATGTCAGCACGTTGTAGGTGTCGCCAGCCTTGTGTGAATGCTCTGAAATGTTAAATCATTTGCATATCACAGCATCTTCTTCGTGTCGGTTAAATTTCGCGTCTGTAGCACGTCATCTTTGTGGTGTAACAATTTTAATGGCCAGTAGTGTAGTTAGAATGTCGACCTGGCTCCAAACCACACCGCCCGACAACACTGTCTTTTCTGGTTCCGACTGTTGAGTAAGAATGGGCTGCCATCTCTCCAGAGACATTCAGACACCTCACTGGAAGTATCTCCAGAACATTTCAAAGCATCGTAAAGACGAAGGCTGCACGCAGTTGATATTGATTACTAATAGGGCGTCCGAATATTGTTGATCCGACAGATAGGGCGTCCGGATATTGTTGATCCGATAGTCTATACTCGTATGTAACCCTTATTACGGCACAGTCACGGAAAACTAATCTGACAGTAAGGCTAACGATTACAAAAATTTCGAAAGGCGGGATACGCCTCTTAGATGAAAGGGTGAATTTCCAAGCCAGGTGTCTCATTTGAACGTGGTCTTCGCCGTTCACCAGAGCCGTTCTTTCACTCCGCAGTAATCAATAGCATATTTCGTGACAGGTGGCTTGGTCGTCGAAGCACCATACCGTGGCCCGCACGTTCACCGGATCTGACGTCCTCAGATTTCTTTCTGTGGGGAAAGTTGAAGGATATTTGCTATCGTGATCCACCGACAACGCCTGACAACATGCGTCAGCGCATTGTCAATGCATGTGGGAACATTACGGAAGGCCAACTACTCGCTGTTGAGAGGAATGTCGTTACACGTATTGCCAAATGCATTGAGGTTGACGGACATTTTGAGCATTTGTTGCATTAATGTCGTATTTACAGGTAATCACGGTATAACAGCATGCGTTCTCAGAAATGATAAGTTCACAAAGGTACATGTATCACATTGGAACAACCGAAATAATATGTTGAAACGTACCTATGTTCTGTGTTTCAGTTTCAAAAACCTACCTGTTACAAACTGTTGGTCTAAAATTGTGAGCCATATGTTTGTGACTATTACAGCGCCATCTATCACAAAGCGAAAAAAGTGCTCCAACTAAAACATTCGTATTTCTTTACGTCCTACACGAATATGTAATAAAAAATGGGGGTTCCTATTTAAGAAAACGCATTTGATATCCGTTTGACGTATGGAGCGCCATCTAGCGGGCCAACCATAGCGCCATCTGGTTTCCCCCTTCAAGCTAGACGAGTTTCGTTCTTTGTAGTTTTTTCGCTTGACGCTTATTTCGTGAGGTATTTGGCCCGGTCACGATCAATGGACCAGCCTGTATAACTACTATTACTTCGTCGATTTCAGTTTTCGGAATGACAGCCCGCAGATGGTGGTACGAAACATGACGCGACTAATACAGGGTTAAAGCACCGGCTTGGTTTCTCCGCGCGGACCCTAAAAACGGTACACGGCCTGCGATGGAGCGAGGGCCTTTACCGCAAGCCGAAAGGTCGCCGCAGCATTAGACGTCTCCCCACCCAGCGGTGGTTCGTTCCCCCGGCAGGGCCAGGGAAACGCTCTTTCATTCTCTCCGTCACGGATTTGTCCCGAGGAGGCAGCCGGGCAGTCTTTTGTTTCAGAAGAGTCGCGAAAGGTCGCTCCATTCGACGGCGCCCAAGGTCGCGCGCAAGGCGAACCAGAAGCAGAGAGAGAGAGAGAGAGAGAGAGAGAGAGAGAGAGAGCAGAACCGAGCAACTGCAGCTGCCTGAATGTCTCTGCCTCATCGACCGGGCGCAACGTTTCGCCACCTGCGTGCCATCTTCAGTAACGAAAGAAAGTACCGCCATAACTGCACTGCAGTGATCGCCATCTCCGAATTCTTGCTATAAGGCTGCTTAACGAGACTAGCGCTGCGCTGGAAACGAGCAAACTTGTTTGTCAAAAAAAAAAAAAACAAAAAAAAAATATGCTTCAAATGGCTCTGAGCATTATGGGACTTAACATCTATGGTCATAAGTCCCCTAGAACTTAGAACTACTTAAACCTAACTAACCTAAGGACAGCACACAACGCCCAGTCATCACGAGGCAGAGAAAATCCCTGACCCCGCCGGGAATCGAAACCGGAAACCCGGACGTGGGAAGCGGTTTGTCAAAAGCGCTCGAATCTAGCTGCAGATTTGTCAAACAAGCACGTACACGTACAAACATTTTCAGTTTAACCACACTTTGAAACAGATGCTGTCCGTTTTCGCTAGTATTTTGACAATAGTGAGAATGGCCACGATACATGGACGATAAACAGTTTAGACAAGAAGAGAACAGAAACTTCTGAAATGTGGTGCTACAGAAGAATGTTGAACATTAGATGGGCAGATTACTTTACTAATTAAGAGGTGCCTAACAGAACTGGGGAGAAGAGGAATTTGTGGCACAACTTGACTAGAAGAAGGGATCGGTTGGTAGGACATGTTCTGAGACATCAAGGGAGCACAAATTTTGTACTGGAAGCCTGGAGGGTAAAAATCATAGAGGGAGACCAAGAGATGAATACACTAAGCAGATTCAGAAGGATGTAGGTTGCAGTAGGTACTGGGAGATGAAGAAGCTTGCACAGGACAGAGTAGCATGGAGAGCTGCATCAAACCAGTCTTTGGACTGAAGACAACAAAATCAACGAGAATGGCCACAAATGCAGACAAAGCATTCCTGGCACTGACTTTGGCATGACTCTGTGTACCTTTCAGTGTACGTTTCCCTCTTTGGTTCGCCGGCCGGAGTGGCCGAGCGGTTCTAGGCGCTTCAGTCTGGAACCGCACGACCGCTACGGGCGAAGGTTCGAATCCTGCCTCGGGCATGGATGTGTGTGATGTCCTTAGGTTAGTTAAGGTTTAAGTACTAAGTTCTAGGGGACTGATGGTCCCAGAAGTTAAGTCCCATAGTGCTCAGAGCAATTTGAGCCAACACTCTGGTTCAGGCTGTGGCTTAAAATGAGAGATTTGCGCATGAAAATCTGCTAATGAAAATGTTACTATGAGAACTCGACGATTAGATCAGATTTCTTGGAATTGGCAATGAAACTTCTAAAAGCTTGTTAAGGCCCTCGTAAAGGAGCAAACTTGTCTGTCAAATTCGCTCTTATGTAGCCATGGATGCGTCAAACAAGCCTGTATATGTACCAAGAAAGCTTGTCAATTTAATGTCACTTTTGAAGCAGACACTTTTCGTGTTGCTGTGTTTTTTCAGTAGCCGGATGTCTACAAATGCAGATAAGGATTTCCTACATTGACTTTGCCACTGTGTCTAAGGATGAAGAATAAGATTTGGCACTGTGTCTAATAAAGAAGAAGAAGAAGAAGAAGAAAAGAAGACGCTATTCCAGGGAATGGTACACTCCTAACCCGATGATTACATTAGCTTTTTGTGGCTGGACAGTGAAACGTTTAATAACTTGTTTAGAGTTACTTCGCCCTCACACTGAAAATGAAGAAACAAATATGCGAAAATTTAGTTATCAAAACTAGACATGATTGTTTTAATGGGATTTCCGCGATCGTTCTTTAAATAAAAATATGGCATTTCAGTCTTTGATCGCTATTTTTTTATTTTCAATGACCGGTTTCATAACTCATATGACAGTGAACCGATAATTCTGTACTGACAAGTTACTCTGTAACTGCAATATATGATCTGAAGATGGGCAGTTAGCCTGAAACCGGTCATTCAAAATAAAAAAATAGCGATCAAAGACTGAAATGCCATATTTTTACGAAAATTTATTCTTCTCTTCTTAGTCCTCAAATGACAGTTCATTAAAACACCACAGCGTGGAAGTATGTACCCCACATCGTCCGTGCAAGAATAGTAGAGTATCGATTTCTTTGATGGTGTTGAGACAGCAACGAGTCACAAATTTAAGTTCCTTTATTCGAACGGTACCGTTACCGGTTTCGAATCATTACAATTCATTGTCATTTGGCTTTCATGCTTTCATTATAACATGTGGTGCATTTTTTATTTGATTAGTTGTTGCCTAATCAATAAAAACCGCACCACATGTTATAATGAAAGCATGAAAGCCAACTGACAGTGAATTGTAATGATTCGAAACCGGTAACGGTACCTTTTGAATAAAGGAACTTAAAATAAATTTGCGGCTGATTGCTGTCTCAACGCCTACATTTATTTTCATTTTACAGCCACGATCTCCAACCATGTCATCATACGACAATATTGCATCGATTTCTTTTACTTCATTCCACTTGCCCTTGTATGCTATGCTTAAAATATTGATTTTGTTTCTAACCTCGTCCTGCATATGTGCGTGATACGTCATGAAGTTTAGCTAGTCAACAAACCGAAATCCACGATTTCCCTGCCGCCATCCATCCCTGCTCCCCCAGGTGCGACAAATTGTCAGTACTATTTTGTTTTTATCCTTTTCCGTTGCTTCCACAGCTGTTCAAACTCACGAAACAGTGAAACAAAACAATCTTTCACGAAACATATGTGGTGGAACATCGACCCAGACATCTTCCGCCATCTTTTTCCGTCAACCGAAATTTCTCACTAACACGTCAAACACGATCTATGCTTGACAACACGACAAACACCATCGTACACGGTAAAATGTTTGGCAAACATAGTAAAGTTTGACAAACTGTTTGATGGTGTACCGCTGCTTTCAGTTATCGTCTTCATTTGGCAGACTGGTTTGATGCAGCTTTCCGCGCAATTCTGTGGCGTGGAAGCCTACTGATCTACGAATAGCGACTGTAACCTACATCCTCTGCAACCTGCTTGTATTGCAATCGAGCCTCCCATTACGAAATTACGCCCCTAATATCTTTTGCCCCCGACCTGAATAACTGCATCTTCATTAGTCATGTGATCGGTCCATTTAATCTTAAGCATTGTTCTGCTGAATCCCTTTTCAAAAAGTGTCTTTTCTCTTCTAGTCTGAACTCTTCATGGTCTACATATCGCTCCCGTACAACACTACACTGCAGGCATAAGTGTATCACTAAGCGGCTAAAACGGTGCCAGTTGCATGTTGCTAACCCACGGGTTCCCGGGGGCAACAAAATTTTATATTCAATATTTCATACAATTATTAATAGAGTTTACCAATTTAAAATACTGTCACAATGTACTCATTAACAGGTATAATCTCATGTTGAAGGTTTAACAGAATAAGTCGTGCTTTAAACTCACTTCTTGAGGCAGCATAATTCACGAAACACGAATTAGCCAGCCAGTATTCATCTAGTACAGGGCTTCCCAACCTTTTCAGCTGGTGGACCCCTTCTTCAGTCGCAAATCCATGGCGGATCCCTAGTCTGTTCCCAATGAGCCCCCCCCCCTCCCCCCCCCCCCCCCGCCCCCCGAAGTATCAATAGTCTTTGGTTTAGAGATGAATGAAAACAACTTGAAGGTCAAAAGTCGACTTATGAAATAGGTAGTGCACTGACAAAGCCAAGTTTAACATCTAATGATGCCTGGGGCCGCATACGTGCCAGCGACCGCTGTGATTGGTCGACAAAGCTCGCTCCGCGCATGCGTAAAAGGTTTCAGCGCATCTACCGCCGTTAGCCGGCGCACAAACGACCCCCGTATTGTTGCGAAACAGTAGATCAGAGAAGCCGCATTCTCCGGCACTAAACTGTGTATGCGTTCTCACTTAGGAACAGCAAAGGCTGCTTGGGAATACGACCTGAAGTAAAAGTACCCTCTTTTCTGACACAAAAAAAGTGATGAATTTGATTTTCACATTTTTATTCAATAATTTTACTCATTATTTTCCACGATTTGGTGAAAGGTGGCCGCGGACCCCCTAGAAAGAGCCGGCGGACCTCTAAGGGGTCCGCGGATCACACGTCGGGAAGCCCTGATCTAGTATTTGAGTATGAGAACACTTCCAACACATTTTACAGATAATTTCAAATCTTTCCGAAAATTTTACTGTCTGACATACCGCAAGAAGTAGTGAAAGGAAAAAAATCAGTTTATCGCTTTCTGAGTTTAGTAGCAAAATTATATAATCATTCGAGGCATAGTTTATATGACGTCACAAACATCGAGGTGCTTAAATACGTGGGAACTGGATTCTAAAGAATCGCACCAGAGGATGCACTGATTTGTCCGGCCCTGTGGTCGCCCTATACGTTTTTCCATTCTTATGTAAATAAATCATGTCGTATTTGACAGTCATGGCGTATTAAACTGATGGTTCGATGTTATTCACGCATGTCAGCACCTGTCATCTTTGTAACAGGAACTGTTATATTGCTCTTGAGGTCTCAGAGTTCAAATGGCTCTGAGCCAATTTAGTTACAAGTTGGCACAGTGGATAGGCCTTGAAAAACTGACCACAGATCAATCAAGAAAACAGGAAGAAGTTGTGTGGAACTATGGAAAAAATAAGCAAAATATACAAACTGAGTAGTCCGTGCGGAAGATATGCAACATCAAGGATAACCTGAGCTTAGGAGCACCGTGGTCCCGTGGTAAGCGTGAGCAGCTGCGGAACGAGAGGTCCTTGGTTCAAGCCTCGAGTAAGAAACTTAATTTTTTATTTTCAGTACATGTGCAGATTTGCTTGGACATATGCAGGATTTGCCGGTCTACACACGGAAAAATTTGAAAACGTTAAAAACATATGTTTTGACAGAGCACAGGGAAAACTATGCTACTGTGAAACTTGCCTTCATTTGTTGCAGTTTATGTGACAAACTCTTATGTTTTCATCACTTTTTTGCGAGTGATTATCACATCCACAAGAAAACCTAAATCGGGCAAGGTAGAAGAATCTTTTTACCCATTCACCGAGTGTACAAGTTAGGTGGGTCGACAACATATTCCTGTCAAGTGACGCACATGCCGTCACCAGTGTCGTATACAATATATCAGACGTGTTTTCCTGTGGAGGAATCGGTTGACCTGTGACCTTGCAATCAAATGTTTTCGGTTCCCATTGGAGTGGCCCGCCCTTTCGTCTACTAATTGCACGGTTTTGCAGTGCGGTCGCAAAACACAGACTCTAAACTTATTACAGTGAACAGAGACGTCAATGAACGAACGGACAGATCATAGCTTTGCGAAAATAAGGAAAGTAAACTTTTCACACGGGGGAAGATCTGAACCAAGGACCTGTCGTTCCGCAGCTGCTCACGCTAACCACGGGACCACGGCGCTCCTGAGCTCACGCTATCCTTGTTGTTGCATATCTTCCGCATGGACTACTAAGTTTGTATATTTTGCTTATTTTTTTCATAGTTCCACACAATTTCTTCCTGTTTTCTCGATTGATGTGTGTTCAGTTTTTCAAAGCCTATCCACTGTGCCAACTTATAACTAAATCTGAGGGGGGTGCGTTGGGGAGGTTCCCTTGTGAGTAGAGCTCATTGCACGAGACAAGCAGTGTTGCTGTTCCAACTGCTCGTTGGAGTCTCCAATATTTTGTACAGCTACTCATGTTGCCCCATTCCTGTGTTGAAACCACTGCTGTTTTATTTCAGCGTGAACGAAAGAATCAGTATTATGTTGTCCTTAACTGATTCCAAATTCAAGATAAGTGGTGCAACAACTGAATTTTTCATGGAGAACTGAACCAGTAGAATTTAGCCTCCTACACTTGATGTTTCTGGCGGTACCGAAGTTGCATTTGTACATCTACATCTACATTTATACTCCGCAAGCCACCCAACGGTGTGTGGCGGAGGGCACTTTACGTGCAACTGTCATTACCTCCCTTTCCTGTTCCAGTTGCATATGGTTTGCGGGAAGAACGACTGCCGGAAAGCCTCCGTGCGCGCTCGAATCTCTCCAATTTTTCGTTCGTAATCTCCTCGGGAGGTATAAGTAGGGCGATGCAATATATTCGTCACCTCATCCAGAAACGCACCCTCTCGAAACCTGGACAGCAAGCTACACCGCGATGCAGAGCGCCTCTCTTGCAGAGTCTGCCACTCGAGTTTGCTAAACATCTCCGTAACGCTATCACGCTTACCAAATAATCCTGTGACAAAACGCGCCGCTCTTCTTTGGATCTTCTCTGTCTCCTCTGTCAACCCGACCTGTTACGGATCCCAGTTTCATGAGCAATACTCAAGTATGGCTCGAACGAGTGTTTTGTAAGCCACCTCCTTTGTTGATGGGCTACATTTTCTAAGGACTCTCCCAATGAATCTCAACCTGGTAACCGCCTTACCAACAATTAATTTTATATGACCATTCCACTTCTAATCGTTCCACACGCATACTCCCAGATATTTTACAGAAGCAACTGCTACCAGTGCTTGTTCCACTATCATATAATCATACAATAAAGGCCGGCCGGAGTGGCTAAGCGGTTCTAGGCGCTTCAGTCTGGAGCCGCGCGACCGCTACGGTCACAGGTTCGCATCCTGCGTCGGACATGGATGTGTGTGATGTCCTTAGGTTAGTTAGGTTTAAGTAGTTCTAAGTTCTAGGGTACTGACCTCAGAAGTTAAGTCCCAAAGTGCTCAGAGCCATTTGAGCCATACAATAAAGGATCCTCCTTTCTATGTATTCGCAATACATTACATTTGTCTATGTTAAGGGTCAGTTGCCACTCCCTGCACCAAGTGCCTATCCGCTGCAGATCTTCCTGTAGTTCGCTGCAATTTTCTAATGCTGCAACTTCTCTGTATACTACAGCATCATCCGCGAAAAGCCGCACGGAACTTCCGACACTATCTACTAGGTCATTTATATATATTGTGAAAAACAATGGTCTCATAGCACTCCGCTGAGACACGCCAGAGGTTACTTTAGCATCTATGGACGTCTCTCCATTGAGAACAACATGCTGTGTTCTGTTTGCTAGAAAGTCTTCAATCCAGCCACGCCGCTGGTCTGATATTCCGTAGGCTCTTACTTTATCAGGCGACAGTGCGGAACTGTATCGAACGCCTTCCGGAAGTCAAGGAAAATGCCACCTACCTGGCAGTCTGTATCTAATATTTCCTGGGTCTCGTGAACAAATAAAGCGAGTTGGGTCTCACACGATCGCTGTTTCTGGAATCCATGTTGGTTCCTACAGAGTAGATTCCGCCCTGTAGAGCGGCAGTGTCTGCAGCGTCGTTTGCAGCCGTCCTGTCCCGTCTGCCGAGCGGCTGCCGCCCTCATTAGCCGCCCTCACACGGCGGGCCAGGCGCCGTCGAATGCCGCATACCACCCGGCAGCCACGCCTACATTCCGCCATTAACAATGCACACGCTCTGACGTAACCTGCCACGCTGTCTCGTTTGTATCACACTTACACTGCCACCTGTTGCCACAGAACCATCGTCTCTCTCTCTCTCTTTGCGTGTCTGTATCACCTCCGCCCCCTTCTCCCCCATTCCCCGCCGCCTCACCCCTCCTCGACCGTCATCACCGTCCAGAAATTTCGCTCTCGCAGCAACCGAGGGCGTAGCCCCGGTATCGGCGCGCGACTTGGGACCCGCCCTGTGTTCGCAGAAGACGTGACTCCGAAACCTGCGGGAGCAGTGCTTGCGAAACGCCCTGTGTTCACACCTGCGCCCGGGGCAAGGGTGTCTGCCGGCGGCGCCGCTTGCGTCACGGATTCAGCGATGGCAGCGCCGCGACGGCGGTAAATAGCCGCCCTTTACCCCCCCCCCCCTCCCCCTCTCCCCCAACATCCCGTAAGAAGACATTTGACTACTTTCTCCGCTGCAACACGCAGTTAGGAACGTCGTGATTACCTGCATTGCGTCGCAACCACGACTACCGAGTAAAAAAAAAAAAAAAAAAATATTGCAGCGTGAGATGGGAGCAAATCAGATTCAGGTAACTGGAAACCCAAGTACACTGCCTGACAGAAAAAAAAGCGAACCACTGACAAGGTGAGGAGGAAACGGTATAAAGCTTCCTAGGCTGAAGAGAGTGTGCGTTCAGGATGAGATTTTCACTCCGCAGCGGAGTGTGCGCTGATGTGAAACTTCCTGGCAGATGCCGGACCGAAACGCGAACTCGCGACCTTTGCCTTTCGCGGGCAAGTGCTCTACCATCTGACAAGGGGAAGGCCTCAGACACGGCCAACCGATTCGGCTCAAATTTCGCAGGTCGCTTGTGTACAACCTAAAACGAAGGACTGTAAGTTATTTTGTGTCAACACCCCCGCAATTGTGAGAAGATCACCCCTAAATGTTACGACGAGCAATCGACTCAAAATTGGCGCGATCGATAGATGATTGTAAATAGAGCATTTTTCATCATCAGGTATGGGGTCCGCAAACGCAAAATTTCCCAGAAATCGAGGAAAGAAACTTTTACAACTGCCGCTTCTGTACCCACACGGTAAACGCCTTGCGGCGACAGCGCCGATAGCGCAATAGCCAAGGTAACTGGCTGGGAATCGGAAAACCCGGGTTCGAATCTCTAAGAAACGTAGCGAATGTTATTCTTTTCGTTTGTATTTTTTCGTATCTCAGTTGATAGGGATAGGAGGGTTAATAAGGTAAGTAAATCAATAATTAAAGATAATAATACTTACCTTATTAACCCTCCTATCCCTATTAATTGAGATATGAAAAAATACAAACGAAAAGAACAACATCCGCTTTTTTTAAACTCATTTTGTTCGCTTTTGTTCGTTGCATCTGCTTGGGGCGGACGTCGTAAGACATCCATTTGTGTTCGTTGTTGTTCGATTGACTCAGTTTTTTTATTACAGAGGGCACGTAACCCTCTGACCGAACACGCTGAGCTACCGTGCCGGCATCCGCTAGGTTTCTTCGAGATTCGAACCCGGGTTCTCCAAGTCCCAGCCAGTTACGTTGGCCGTTGCGCTATCGGTGCTGTCGGCGAAAAGCGTTTACCACGTCGGTACAGACGCGGCAGTTGTAAAAGTTTCTTACCTCGATTTCTGGAAAAGTATGCATTTTCAGACCCTATACCTGATGATGAAAAATGCTCTATTTAGAATTATCTATCGATCCCGCCAATTTTGAGTCGATTGCTCGTCATAACCTTTAGGGGCGATTTTCTCAAAATTTCGGTGGTGTTGACTCAAAATATCTTAGATTCCTTCGTTTTAGGTTGTACATAAGCGACCTGCCAAATTTGGGCAGAATCGGTTGGCCGTGTCTGAGGCCTTCCCCTTGTGAGCTATCCAAGCACGACTCACGCCCCGTCGTGACAGCTTTACTTCTGCCAGTACCTCGTCTCCTACCTTCCAAACTTTACAGAAACTCTCCTGCAAACCTTCTGGCAGCTTCTGTAAAGTTTGGAAGGTAGGAGACGAGGTACTGGCAGAAGTAAAGCTGTGAGGACGGGGCGTGAGTCGTGCTTGGGTAGCTCAGATGGTAGAGCACTTGCCCCCGAAAGGCAAAGGTCCCGAGTTCGATTCTCTGTCTGGCACACAGTTTTAATCTGCCAGGAAGTTTCAGAGTGTGTGTTGTTATTCAAAATAATTACAAACTCCCGTCAAGTTTATGAAGAGCTTTGCAGAGTAAGCCCTCCTATCGGTACGGTGTTGCATCTCCTCTGGTCTGGAAGCATGGACGCACTGATTCGGTCGCGACGGAATCATTTTACCATTGCATCCTCTTCTAAGGGGAGAGATGGCCCACATCTGTTGTAACTCCTCCTTTATATCGTGGATGCTGTCATTGGGACGAAGTTGACTTCCGAGGTGGCACCAAATATCTTCTGTTGGGAACAGATCTGAGGATGCTGCTGGCCGCACGAGTACCTTAACATCTCGCAGACACTTCATAGAGTAACGTGCCATATACAGTGCGATTCACGAAGATACCCAAATATTTTAGATTGTTATTCTACAAGTAGAACTAATGAAAAAAGTTCATATAAACGTAGGCCCGCAAGTGTTTAGTTACAGAGTTACGGCTGATAAAAGGTTTTGCCTGGAATTTAGCAGCTTCGCTAATATGAAACCATCGCAAAACTGTACGAGGTTAAAGTAAAACGCGTTTTTCATTTATTTTGTTGTTATTGATCTGGTGAATCTAATAAAACGTGTCCCAGACGTGTATCTGCAGCGGTTTTCCAGGAGATCCAGATTATGAACGGTAGGAAGAGAATCTGTCTCACACAACATTAGAAATACTCGACTATTGAAATGAAATGATCGTATGGCATTGTTAGCCGGGATGCCCCATCCGGTCGCCGTGTGCAAGTCTTAATTACTCGACGCCGGATTGGATGACTTGCGTGCCGGTGATGAAATGATGGTGAGGACAACACAACACCCAGTCCCCGAGCACAGAAAATCTCCAACCCGACCGGGAATCGAACCCGCGTCCTCTGCATGCGAGGCAAGTATGTAACCACTCAGCTAAGCAGTGGTGTCCCCACTCGGGATCCTCGGAGTTTGATAACGCACGCGATATTCATTAACTGCGGGCGTAGCATTACCATCACATTTGCCTTAAATAAACACCGTATCGGCGTATACCTCTGTCGTAAATTTCAAAGGCATCCCTATTTCTTAAATAATCTACAAACTACAACAGTTACTATGTGGTTTCACTTAAATACACTATTGTTATAATGGTTCAAATGGCTCTGAACACTATGGGACTTAACTTCTGAGGTCATCAGTCCCCTAGACCTTGGAACTACTTAAAACTGCAGGACATCACCCACATCCATGCCCGAGGGAGGATTCGAACCTGCGACCGTAGCGGTTGCGCCGTTCCAGACTGAAGCGCCTAGAACTGCTCGTCCACACCGGCCGGCTGTTATTATGTTCTTTCACTGAACAATACAGAAAACTCACTCGTTTCAAGGTTAGGAAACAACTGAAACGACTCACTAACGGTTGCCAACAATGACATAAACGTTTCTACATTCTTAATGAAAAGTAAACAAATTTATTCGTATAATAATCTTTGCTTCTCTGGATGTCCTGGAAAACTACTGCTGGGACAAGTTTTGTTAGATTCAACAGACCAATAACAACAAAATAAATGGAAATCGTGCTTTACTTTACCCTCGTACAGTTCTGCGATGGCTTCGTATAAGTGAAGTTGCCAAATTTCAGGCAAGATCTTTTATTAGCCGTAACTCCGTAACAACACATTTGTGGACCGATGTTTATATGAACTTGTTTCTTTAGTTTTACTTGTAGACTACCATATTAAAATATTTGCATATGTTCGTGAATCAACCTGTATAGACGCGCATTGTCCTGTTGAAAAATGGCCATGTAAACGATCAGAGTTGCAATTCTCTGGAGCAGTTTGTGTTTAGTGTTTATACCGCCCCAGTAGGATGTATGAGGGGGTGTGAGGAGCCTCAAACGTCGAGTGATCACTGTGAAGGATAGGCAGATGTGACGTACGCGTGTGAGACGACGTCATCAGCACCTGGCAGAATTTGAGTGGGGCCTCATTGCGGGTCTCCATTAGTGTTTATACCGCCACAGTAGGATGTATGAGGGGGTGTGAGGAGCCTCAGACGTCGAGTGATCACTGTGAAGGATAGGCAGATGTGACGTACGCGTGTGAGACAGCATCAGCACCTGGCAGAATTTGAAAGAGGCCTCATTGTGGGTCTCCATTTGGCCGTCTGGTCCAGTCATGCAAAATCTAGACTTGTGGGATGTTCGGATGTGACAGCAGCCCGATGTTGGGTGGCGTGGGAATGTGAGGTGAGCCACTCTTGTCTGCAGGCTCCACTCGACCCCATCTGACCGCCACAAGGTAGCGTCGCCGTATTGTGCAACAAGCACGTCATAGTCCCTCCACATCATTTGGAACTGCTGTTCGGGAACAAGTAATGGAGTCCCTGCAACAGTCAGTGCGATCTCTCACTATTGGTCGGAGGCTAGCAGCAACCAGACCAGACTAGTACTGTCCCCTGTAGAGGTTGCCTTCCACACCCTGACGCGTTTGGACTGGCATCGCGAACTGCATGGACTGCTGATGAATGGCGATGTCCAGCGAAGAATGGCGCATCTGCACTACTCTGGATGGCCTCCGTCGGCAAGTATGGCGACGACCTGGAGAGCGGCCCCTTTGTTCCGGTGTTTTGGAGAGGCACAGCTGCGTTGCTCCTGGTACCGTGGTGTGGGGAACAGTAGGCTATGACTTCAGGTCGTGGCTGGTGGTGACTGACATCACAATGCTATGTGACGGACGTTCTGGTCCTCATGTGGTCCTCTCATGTGGCAGTATCATGGTAACATTCTTCAGCAGCTAGCTGATACACGATGCATGTCGCCATGAAACTGGCGGAAGTAAAGCTGTGAGCACGGGGCGTGAGTCGTGCTTGGGTAGCCCGCGAAAGGCAAAGGTCCCGAGTTCGAGACTCGGTCCGGCACACAGTTTTAATCTGCCAGGAAGTTACACTTAAGAATCAAGATTCGCTCTTGAGAACATCAGGAATCGTTTGGAGTCGAACACTTCGGAGTTCTCAGTTCTCAGACTGCCCAATTGAGATACCTGATGGTTGAGTCGTAGCCGAGGAATCAAAAGCCGAAAAAAGAGAACCGATAACTTAAAAGCGAGATCCGGAACCGAGAACCGAGATCGGTTCTTGAGAAAATCAGGAACAGTTTGGAATCGACAACTTGGCAGTTCTCCGTTCTCGGATTGCCCATTTGAGGCATCTGGCGATTGAGTGGCAGCTGGACAACCGAGAGCAGGAAAACGAGAACCGAAAACCTAAAATTTAAAAGCGATAATTGCAAACCGAGGACTGAGGCCGTTCCTCGAAAACATCGGGAGCTACTTGGAATCGAGATTTTCGGAGTTCTCCGTTCTCGGATTGCCCATTTGAGGCACCTGAGGGCTGACTGGCAGCTATGGTTATGAGAGGGCGAGGGGAGGGGAGTGAACTGGTCAGAACAGGAAGCGTGTGGGGGGAGGGGGGAGTGACTGTGGGGTGAGGGGAAGCGGGAGGGGGGGGGGGGTTATGAGGGAAGGTGATCCGCCCGGGTGGAGGACGCGAGAAGGACCGCGGGTGTCTGTTTTGTCGTCGGCGTGCGCGGCCTTGCGGCTGCCTTCGGATTTCTGTCTGGCCAGAGAGACCAGCGCGTGTCTTCTGTGGGTCGCCGAGAAAGGCGAACCGTCTTGAGTCCTCCGCCTGAAATCCATCAGCCCGTGAGAGGTCTGTGAAAAGCAATCCACTTCTGGATTGAACATGGCAGATATCTGTGGCTATGTTCTCCCAAGTAATAGGCCGTAACTGAACACGCTGTTGCAAAACTGACATAAGACTGGACTCCACGACAGCTCTGTAACTACGAAGGCCAACATATTTTTGATTAATTAAGTAAAGTCATATGGCGCCAATGGCAGGGATACCCTGAAGAGCAGGTTCTGGCGCCTAATTTGTAAGGTTTGCCCTGTCCTTCGCACCTGCAGGCACGTTTCAGGGAGCCGTGTGTTGACTGTAACTGTTAAGTGTAGGTGAGTGTAGAGTGTGTGTCCGTGGTCCAGCCGAACAACGGCTTGCATAAGGACCAGAGGTGTACCGACTTGCTCAGTTACCGAAGCTCGTTCTCTTGAGCCGGCCGGTGTGGCCCAGCGGTTCTAGGCGCTTCAGTCTGGAACCGCGCCACCGCTACGGTCGCAGGTTCGATTCCTGCCTCGGGCATGGATGTTGTGTGATGTCCTTGGGTTAGTTAGGTTTAAGTAGTTCTAAGTTCTAGGGGGACTGATGACCTTAGCTGTTAAGTCCCATAGCGCTCAAAGCCATTTGAACCATTTTTCTTTCTCTTGAACAAATCATCCAATATTTCTGATGTAATCATCCTTTTATCTGTACATGTACATCACATCTACCGATTTCCACCCCATTAGCATAATTTATTCGTGGTTCGACCTTTCTTGATTGTATTTCGCGACCTACTATTTCTTATGAAGTAGCTCTGTTAGTTTACACTGTGTTTTGTCCCTCGTTCTGAAGATGGTGCAAATTTAAACGGTTTGTAAGGTGGGAACAGATTTGAAAAGTAATTATTACGATGAAGACTTGTTGCAGATACAAAAAGAAAAAGAAAAATCTTACGTGAAAATGCCATCCAACTGCAAAAATACTTTGTAGAAGGAAACACTTTAATAGTAGCTATGGAGAAATTTATGTAAACAAGTAAAGCTGAGGTCCGAAATCACGTTGGGAAATGATTTCAAGCATATTACACACATGCACTGAAGTCACAAAAAATTCAGAAAATCTGATTTTGTGGCGTGCAAAAATTTCTGTGTACAGATTTGACGTCGTTTTGTGGAGCGGTACGTCGTGGAAGATAATTTCCAGCCGTCATTTCTCCCTGTTGTCCTTCAGTGGTATTGCAGCCTTTTCGTGCAGGCTCTTAAAAATCTATTACTGCTCAAATGGCTCCAAGCGCTATGGGACTTAACACCCAAGGTCATCAGCCCCCTAGACTTACTACTTAAACATAACTAACCTAAGGACATCACACACACCCATGCCCGAGGCAGGATTCGAACCTGCGCTCGCAGCAGCAGCGCGGTTCCGGACTGAAGCGCCTAGAACAGCTCGGCCACAACGGCCGGCTGTATTATTGTGGAACAAATAAATGCAGGATTCATTTAAAGAACATTATCGTCGCTACGGGAATGTTGCACTTCTGTACTTCCTATCAGGGAACCGAAGCCTCGCGGAGGAAATTAGTTGGTGGCTGTCTCAGCGCAGAGGCGGATATTTTATAAGCTGGCAAAGAAGTGATCCGCGTCAGCGGCTATCCTTGCGGAGCAGAAAGGCGGCGTGGCCACAGGCACTGGGGCAAGGACGGGAACCTGTTCCGCGGGCCGCTTTCCGCGCCGGCTGCGGGAAACACAGCGATTAACCGAGCTCGTGCAATTCCACTCACGATGTGACAATGGGTCTGAATGCGGAGAGCTGCCCGCTCAGAACTAACGTCCCTGCCAAGTTTCATCATCAGACACACAGAAATAGAGTTTATTTACTCACGAAACATCTGTATTACCACCGATATCACCTCTAATTTGCGTCATACTAGAGTTAAATTGTGAGAGAAACTTTAGGAATTAAGGCAAATTAAGTGTTGCTGTTCCAACCGTTCGTTGAAGTCACCGACGTTTTGTAGCTCGTGTTCCATGCGTACGTTTAAATCACCGGTGATTTATTCCGCCTCGAGCGATACCTCCCGTATTATGGAAAGTATTTTCATGTTGACCGTGGCTGATTCCAAATCCATTCTAATACAGCACTGGCCATTAAAATTGCTACACCACGAAGATGACGTGCTACAGACGCGAAATTTAACCGATAGGCTGAAGATGCTGTAATATGCAAATGATTAGCTTTTCAGAGCATTCGTACAAGGTTGGCGCTGGTGGCGACACCTACAACGTGCTGACACGAGGAAAGTTTCCAACCGATTTCTTATACACAAACAGCAGTTGACCGACGTTGCCTGGTGAAACGTTGTTGTGATGCCTCGTGTAAGGAGGAGAAATGCGTACTATCACGTTTCCGACTTTGATAAAGGTCGGAAGTAGCCTATCGCGATTGCGGTTTATCGTATCGCAATATTGCTGCTCGCGTTGGTCGAGATCCAATGACTGTTAGCAGAATATGCAATCGGTGGGTTCAGGAGGGTAATACGGAACGCCGTGCTGGATCCCAACGGCCTCGTATCACTAGTAGTCGAGATGACAGGCATCTTATCCGCATGGATCGTGCAGCCACGTCTCGATCCCCGAGTCAACAGATGGGGACGTTTGCATGACAACAGCCATCTGCACGAACAGTTCGACGACGTTTGCAGCAGCACTGACTATCAGCTCGGAGACCGTGGCTGCTGTTCCCTTGACGCGCCTGCGATGGTGTACTCGACGACGAACCTGGGTGCACGAATGGCAAAACGTCATTTTTTAGGAAGAATCCAGGTTCTGTTTACGGCATCGTGATGGTCGCATCCGTGTTTGGCGACATCGCGGTGAACGCACATTGGAAGCGTGTATTCGTCATGGCCATACTGTCGTATCACCCGGCGTGAGCCATTGATTACACGTCTCGGTCACCTCTTGTTCTCACTGACGACACTTTGAACAGTGGACGTTACTGTGGAGATAACACGTTCGTGAAAAGTTGCACTGAGCACATCTATCAGTGGGGCAACAACATGAGGTGTTGCCTCGTCTTGCACGAAAACAGTGCATTCCACAGAGCTGCGTTCTTACCAAGCAGGAATCCCATGCTGTACAAGGAGATCTCGAAAACGTGCAGACGTGACGGTGAAACCGATTGGCCCACCAGGTATATTGACTTCGAAGAAGAACTGACGAAGAATGAAGGTGCTTGTGCAGCCAAACTACACAGTCACATGTGCCGAGTGCAAAGACCCTCGCTGCACAACGTGCGGTGTCGTCACAGCATTGTCCAGTGAAAAATATGCCCGGCCACGTCACCAACTTTGATCCGTGCCAGAAACCGAAGAGCAAATTGAAAATTTTGCTGCGGATGACGAGGTTCAGCCGCTAGGTGTTGTACAGGCACCAGCGTAACGCAGACCGCAGTGGGATGGACAATTCTCGTGACACTGCACGGGGGCTAGAACTAACCAGGACACACGCTGTGTAGTGGTTGCAGCAGCAGCGACCTGGATAGGATGGCGTCCTCTTCCGGGTGCGACACCAAGGTCTCTCGTGTCTTCAGATTTCGTGATCGTCTCCTTTAAAGCATTGAACGACATTGGGCCTCTCCTCGGACCTTCGAGTTGGCGATACCCTCACAGTGCACCACTGCAATCGCTGCCGTTGACATAAAACACTTTCACTAACAGCGCACGGTCTCTCTTCTGGAGAGACACGCGGTTCACTCACGCTACGGCCTGTCATATGGCAGCGTGGACGTCAGAGCTCCTAAGAACACAATCTGGCTTATCCCCCATTTTATAAAGGCTGCAGGCTTTCGTGGCCATTGTCACTGAAGTTAAGATCTTCTGGGTTATTAGGCCGCATCGTGTTTCTTCTAAAATGATCGACGTTTCGACCCCTCTGCTGGCATCTTCCTCATGATCTTCTGGTGTTCTAGCGGTAGTGGACACCAGAAGATCCTGCAGAAGATCCCAGCAGAGGGGTCGAACCGTCGATCATTTCAGGTTAGGTCAGGTTAGGTTAGGTTAGTGTTTTTTAACGTCCCGTCGACAACGAGGTCATTAGAGACGGAGCACAAGCCCGGGTTAGGGAAGGAGGGGGAAGGAAATCGGCCGTGCCCTTTCAAAGGAACCATCCCGGCATTTGCCTGAAATGATTTAGGGAAATCACGGAAAACCTAAATCGGGATGGCTGGAGACGGCATTGAACCGTCGTCCTCCTGAATGCGAGTCCAGTGTGCTAACCACTCCCACTCCGCCACCTCGCTCGGTGATCATTTCAGAAGAATAACCCATATGATCTTAGCTTCAATCCCTCATTTTGTTTCCCTTTTTTTTTTTTTTTTTTTTTTTTTTTTGGTCATCAGTCTACTGACTGGTTTGATGCGGCCCGCCACGAATTCCTTCTCTGTGCTATAACCTCTTCATCTCAGAGTATTCCAATCTCTGTCTTCCTCAACAGTTTTTGCCCTCTACAGTTCCCTCTAGTACCATGGGAGTCATTCCCTCATGTCTTAGCAGATGTCCTATCATCCTGTCCCATCTCCTTATCAGTGTTTTCCACATATTTCTCTCCGATTCTGCGTAGAACCTCCTCATTCCTTACCTTATCAGTCCACCTAATTTTCAACATTCGTCTATAGCACCACATCTCAAATGCTTCGATTCTCTTCTGTTCCGGTTTTCCCACAGTCCATGTTTCACTACCATACAATGCTGTACTCCAGACGTACATCCTCAGAAATTTCTTCCTCAAATTCAGGCCGGTATTTGATATTAGTAGACTTGTCTTGGCCAGAAATGCCTTTTTTGCCATAGCGAGTCTGCTTTTGATGTCCTCCTTGCTCCGTCCGTCATTGGGTATTTTACTGCCTAGGGAGCAGAATTCCTTAACTTCATTGACTTCGTGACCATCAATCCTGATGTTAAGTTTCTCGCTGTTCTCATTTCTACTACTTCTCATTACCTTCGTCTTTCTCCGATTTACTCTCAAACCATGCTGTGTACTCATTAGACTGTTCATTCCGTTCAGCAGATCATTTAATTCTTCTTCACTTTCACTCAGGATAGCAATGTCATCATCGAATCGCATCATTCATATCCTTTCACCTTATATTTTAATTCCACTCCTGAACCTTTCTTTTATTTCCATCATTGCTTCCTCGATGTACAGATTGAAGAGTAGGGGCGAAAGGCTACAGCCTTGTCTTACACCCTTCTTAATAAGAGCACTTCGTTCTTGATCGTCCACCCCTATTATTCCCTCTTGATTGTTGTACATATTGTATATGACCCGTCTCTCCCTATAGCTTACCCCTACTTTGTTTCAGAATCTCGAACAGCTTGCACCATTTTATATTGTCGAACGCTTTTTCCAGGTCGACAAATCCTATGAAAGGGTCTTGATTTTTCTTTAGCCTTGCTTAAATTATTAGCCGTAACGTCAGAATTGCCTCTCTCGTCCCTTTACTTTTCCTAAAGCCAAACTGATCGTCACCTAGCGCATTCTCAATTTTCTTTTCCATTCCTCTGTATATTATTGTTGTAAGCAGCTTCGATGCATGAGCTGTTAAGCTGATTGTGCGATAATTCTCGCACTTGTCAGCTCTTGCCGTCTTCGGAATTGTGTGGATGATGCTTTTCCGAAAGTCAGATGGTATATCGCCAGACTCATATATTCTACACACGAACGTGAATAGTCGTTTTGTTGCCACTTCCCCCAATGATTTTAGAAATTCTGATGGAACGTTATCTATCCCTTCTGCCTTATTTGACCGTAAGTCCTCTAAAGCTCTTTTAAATTCCGATTCTAATACTGGATCCCCTATCTCTTCTAAATCGACTCCTGTTTCTTCTTCTATCACATCAGACAAATCTTCACCCTCATAGAGGTTTTCAATGTATTCTTTCCACCTATCTACTCTCTCCTCTGCATTTAACAGTGGAATTCCCATTGCACTCTCGTTTCCCAGCAAATGCTAAACACGGCACATAGCTTATGCGAACTGTGTTGCTTTGTTCAAGTTCTCTGAAATATTTTTGAAGTGTACTGCACAGAGCTTTAGATCGTGCTATGAGGGTTGTCCAGAAAGTAAGTTCTGTTCGGTCGCGAAATGGACACCACAGTGAAAACCCGACGAAGCTTTGCGCAGATATGTTGGGCAGTGTCTCTATTGTGGCAGTCGACCACATGAAGACGCTCTTTTCAGTTGTCAGCCCACTGTGTTAGCGAGTAAAGGTGCCTGGAGCAGCTACATCTCCTGCCAAGTAGGAGGACCCGCTGAGATGCTTCGCCTTAACGGATGCAGCCCGCCTAACACGACTGCCACGCACGTCCTTCTTCACGGAAATTCTCAGCCGCACTCTGCAGGGGCAGTGAAGACGCTCCTGCAGCCTTTTCGATGGGATGTGTTCGATCACCCACAGCACAGCCCTAATTGGCTCGTCCCGAGTATCATCTCTGTTTACATGAAATGCTGGATACGAAGACAACACGCGGGCGCAGGCTGCCCGCTATAGACCAGCGTAGAGAATTATCAGAAAGGACAGGCGGCTGCCTTGTATGACGATGGTGTTGGAAATTTGGTATAACGCTCCGACAAGTATCAAAGTCTGAGCGTCGGTATGTGGAGAAGTATCTGGAAAGTGTAGCTGACTCTTGCAAATAAAATGTTTCTGATTTTCACTCTGGTTTCCATTTAGCGACCGATCGTTCCTTACTTTCTGGACAACCCTCGTATTTTGAGCTTTCATTCCGCTCATGTTTACATCGATATGTGGATTAGACACAAAAATCTCGCATTTTATTTGCTTACTGCTGCTTTTCTTTGCTGTCCGAATGAAGAATAAAGGTGCAAGAAACGTGACAGAATCACGTACTATGTTTGTTTTATTTTCTTCGCGAGCTTTCTCAACTTTAAAAATAGCAGATAGCTCTGAACTGTTTGATTACTATTGTGATACAGATCCGATGACGGCAGCTGAGGCCTAATTCTGCCGAAAACGGTCATCTAAATAAAAGTTTCAAGCGATCGTGGCTTGTATTTGATTAATGACTGTCAATATACCATAAGAGACACATATTGTACTATAAATACTGTACGTTCTGGAATGTTTTGCTGTGTTATAGTTTGGGGCTGCTAACTCCCTAAAGGCAGAATCTCCGTTAAGAGGTAGAACTTTCAAAACAGTAAACAAAAACCTACATCACATACGGTTTTTACTGTTAAATATTGCTTCAGGTCATAATAAATATTATTTACTTATAATACATTACTGTGCCCTCCGTTCGGGTTCCCAGTTTTCGCGACGACAGTTCAGTCCATTTTTTTTCTTCTCTTCGAATCTTCTGCTGCAAATCGAAATAATTCTTAGCATATCGTGTTTATTAATATTTTCATTAGAGGAATGAAAATCAAAGGCATAGAAAATTTAGGATTGAAAATAAATTTTCAACGACCACGAGGACTTCGCAAATAACTTTCCAAATGGTTAAAATGGCTCTAAGCACTATGGGACTTAACGTCTGAGGTCATCAGTCCCCTAGAACTTAGAACTACTTAAACCTAACTAACCTAAGGACATCACACACATCCATGCCCGAGGCAGGATTCGAACCTGCGACCGTAGCGGTCTCGCGGTTCCAGACTGAAGCGGCTAGAACCGATCGGCCACAGCGGCCGGCGATAATTTTCCAAGTAGGCACTGTAACTAAAGCGTACAGGTAAAAATTCTTCTGTTTTTCCGGTGAATATCACCCCAGCAAATGTAAATCATCAACTGTGAAATAATAGCAGTATCCAATTGTGATTAATGACGGAAAAACCAGCGGCTGTATTTGAATCTAACGTCGTTTACTCTTTTTAAGACATGCCACCCGTTTCGACACCACACGGTGTCATTTCCAGGCCTCAAGCCGCAACCGGTTTTGTCTGACCATGCTGCGGTTGTCATCGCCACGGATGGTACGGAATCCAGTTACTTTTGGGCGACTGCATACGATTCTGTTCATTGCACATGAAAACGTTTGTGGATGGCAGGCTATGCTTGGGGTCTGAAGATGACACCATTTTGGTGTCGAAACTGTAGCATGTTTCGGATTGAAATACAGCCGCCGGTTTTGTAATCATTATTCAAGTATTACATGTCCGGCTGCAGTCTCACCTGATGGATTACCAGCGATATCCGATTTTATATGCGGTGTTTTCATGTATGCCTTACAATCCCGTCTGGAAATTTATCTGCAGTCTCAAATTTTCCTTTGGCTTTCATTTTCATGCCTTCCATGAAGTATTTGTATGTAAAATGTATTGAGCGTCATTTCGATTCATTTGTAATGTAATCAACGTAAAAGTTGAAAGTAAGGAAAAGTTTCCGCTTCGGGACTCGACCCCACAACACTATAGTGTTTCTGCTGAGCCTGTGACAAATGATTCATTCCTCGTCCGACCCACGCTAAAAAAATGCTTTTTTGTAAACTCTTGTTCTTCTGGAGCTCCAACTTATATCACTTTCATTTGTGGCCAAGACCTGCACGCACCATAAATTTACGCGAAATCTGTGGTAATGAGCGGCCGCAGCGAGAATGACAGGTTGTGCGCCTAGCGGGCTGCATGATGCAATCCGCATTACAGCTGAGTGAAGCGTGGTAGCCGCAGTTGCAGTAATAACCACCCACGGAGCAAAGTCTTTGAGTTCGCTATTACGTCTTAATGTTGCTTGCGGGGTCTCAGTCTAACTGCAACGTTTAGACTACCTCTCGAGACAGTGTGTTACAAAATGTATCTTCATAAATTACTGGAACAAGAAAAAAAAAATGATCTGCCAGAAGTATCCGAGCACCATTTTCTGCTCAGTCGAGAAACGCCACATTTAGTGCTAAAAAGCGCGTAGCCCTCATTTTGCAAATATCAAAGATTCAGAGCCCCATTTCTTTTAATTTTTTTAAAAGTTACTGCCTCTTTCTTTCTCGTTTCTAGATTACTTTCCCGGTACGTTATTGGCTTTACCGATCTTCCTGCCCCTCTATCTGAGATCGCCTCCACTAGCGATTCAGATTTCCGTCATCGCTGATGATTTGTCATCACCGGATTGGGGGGAGTTCGGTCTGTTGTACGGCCATCGGTTTCACCAAACTCATCACTGCGTCGCTTACTGTGATGCGTCTAGACGTTCTTCTGTAACGTTAATAAATTTCTGGGTCTTATTGCAGTGCGGAATATGACAACAAGAAAGAGTCCACTTCATTTAAGCTAACACCTCTAAAAGCTTTCAGTAAAAGAACCGCTGTATTGTTCTAGCTTCAGTGAAAGGTGCTCACTATAAAACTGAGTGAAAAGAACGAAAATATAAAATTTCTGTTCTTTCTTAGTTTAATAATGCAACGTCTTAATTCTATAACTGTCCGCCCCTGGCAGCTGAGTGGTCAGCGCGACGGAATGTCATACATAACGGCATGGGTTCGATTCCCGGCTGGATCGGATATATTCTCCGCTCAGGGACTGGGTGTTGTGTTGTCCTAATCATCGTCATTTCATCCCCATCGACACGCAAGTCGCCGAAGCGGCGTCAAATCGAAAGACTTGCACCCGGCGAACGGTCTACCCGACGGGAGGTCCTAGCCACACGGCATTTCCATTCTATAATTCACAAATTATTTCGTTTTCTTTCGGAATAACTGGGGTTGAAGTACAAAAAAGTTGTCTTATTTTATGTTGACGTATTTATATTGACATACACACTCCTGGAAATGGAAAAAAGAACACATTGACACCGGTGTGTCAGACCCACCATACTTGCTCCGGACACTGCGAGAGGGCTGTACAAGCAATGATCACACGCACGGCACAGCGGACACACCAGGAACCGCGGTGTTGGCCGTCGAATGGCGCTAGCTGCGCAGCATTTGTGCACCGCCGCCGTCAGTGTCAGCCAGTTTGCCGTGGCATACGGAGCTCCATCGCAGTCTTTAACACTGGTAGCATACCGCGACAGCGTGGACGTGAACCGTATGTGCAGTTGACGGACTTTGAGCGAGGGCGTATAGTGGGCATGCGGGAGGCCGGGTGGACGTACCGCCGAATTGCTCAACACGTGGGGCGTGAGGTCTCCACAGTACATCGATGTTGTCGCCAGTGGTCGGCGGAAGGTGCACGTGCCCGTCGACCTGGGACCGGACCGCAGCGACGCACGGATGCACGCCAAGACCGTAGGATCCTACGCAGTGCCGTAGGGGACCGCACCGCCACTTCCCAGCAAATTACGGACACTGTTGCTCCTGGGGTATCGGCGAGGACCATTCGCAACCGTCTCCATGAAGCTGGGCTACGGTCCCACACACCGTTAGGCCGTCTTCCGCTCACGCCCCAACATCGTTCAGCCCGCCTCCAGTGGTGTCGCGACAGGCGTGAATGGAGGGACGAATGGAGACTTGTCGTCTTCAGCGATGAGAGTCGCTTCTGCCTTGGTGCCATTGATGGTCGTATGCGTGTTTGGCGCCGTGCAGGTGAGCGCCACAATCAGGACTGCATACGACCGAGGCACACAGGGCCAACACCCGGCATCATGGTGTGGGGAGCGATCTCCTACACTGGCCGTACACCACTGGTGATCGTCGAGGGGACACTGAATAGTGCACGGTACATCCAAACCGTCATCGAACCCATCGTTCTACCATTCCTAGACCGGCAAGGGAACTTGCTGTTCCAACAGGACAATGCACGTCCGCATGTATCCCGTGCCACCCAACGTGCTCTAGAAGGTGTAAGTCAACTACCCTGACCAGCAAGATCTCCGGATCTGTCCCCCATTGAGCATGTTTGGGACTGGATGAAGCGTCGTCTCACGCGGTCTGCACGTCCAGCACGAACGCTGGTCCAACTGAGGCGCCAGGTGGAAATGGCATGGCAAGCCGTTCCACAGGACTACATCCAGCATCTCTACGATCGTCTCCATGGGAGAATAGCAGCCTGCATTGCTGCGAAAGGTGGATATACACTGTACTAGTGCCGACATTGTGCATGCTCTGTTGCCTGTGTCTATGTGCCTGTGGTTTTGTCAGTGTGATCATGTGATGTATCTGACCCCAGGAATGTGTCAATAAAGTTTCCCCTTCCTGGGACAATCAATTCACGGTGTTCTTATTTCAATTTCCAGGAGTGTATTTATATTAAGACACTATTTAACTGCGTAAGTTTTATGTTACTTGTAATAAAAACTCACCAGTAAATTGTAACATGTAAAGTATTGAAGAAGTATTGTATATCTTATTCAGATAGGCGCTAGGTTGTAATTTGAGCCCACGTATCTGGGGCGTAATCGAAAAGTCTACACTTCAAATACGTTTGTAGTATCCAGGGTATTATTTTATACTCAAGTCAGTGGCGGCTTGTAGTCACAAATTCGTCTTTATCTCGCAAACAGCTAGTTTGCAGACCCTTGTGTACTGTAACATTCCTGCTTTTGTTACTGCGTACTTGCACCTATGTTAGTGTTTGCTGTACATTCACCACCGTTGCCACCATAGTTACTTAATAGGAGTGAAAATGAAATTCGCCGTATTATTGGATGTAAGAAGTGGTGTTTGTTGAGTGCAGCAGAAAATTAGCCAAGTTGGAAGTGCTTTACAACAACAGGTTTAAAAATGGAATGAGATTGCTCAAAATAGCAGGACCTTGCATAGTCGGCAGTACCATCTCTCTCTCGCTCTCTCTCTCTCTCTCTCTCTCTCTCTCCCTCTCTCTTTCCCCCTATCTCTCTCTCTTTTTCTCCTTCTCCTCCTGGTCCTCTGTCTCTCCCCCTCTCTCGTTCCCTCCCTTCACCCTTTCTTTCTCTCTCTCTGTTTCCCTTCCCACCCTCCCTCCCTTTCCCCCTCTCTCTCTCCTCCTCCTCTGTCCCTCCACCTTCTCTCTTTCCCTCTCTTCTTCCTCTCTTCTTCTCTCACTCTCTTTCCCTCTATCTCTCTTTCTTTCTCTCCTCCTCCTGCTCCTCTGTCCCCCACTTATCCATCTCTTTCTCTCTCGCTATCTATCCCCTCCCTTTCTCTCTATTTTTTCCTCCTCTTCCTTCTCCTCTGTCCCTCCCCCCTCTCTCTTTCCCTCCCTTCTTCCTCTCTTCCTCTCTCACTTTCTTTACCCTCCCTCTATCTCTCTTCTCCTCCTCCTCTCTCCCTCCCCTTCTCTCTTTCCCTCCTCCCTTTCTCTCTCTCCCTCTCCCTTCCCTCTCTCTCTTTCTCCTCCTCCTCCTCCTCCTCCTCCTCCTCCTCCTCTGGATCCTCTGTCCTTAGCCTCTCTATCTTTCCCTTACTCTCTTTCTGTCTCTGTTTCCCCTCCCCCCTCTCTCTTTCCCTCCTCCCTTTCTCTCTCTCACTCTCTCTCTCCCTTCGCTCTCTCTCTTCTCCTCCTCCTCCTCCTCCTCCTCCTTCTCTGGATCCTCTGTCCCTACCCTCTCTATCTTTCTTTCTGTCTCTGTTTCCCCTCCCTCTCTCTCTCTTTCTCTTTCTCCTCCTCCTCTGCCCCTTGCCCTTCTCTCTCTTTCTCTCCAGACGAAAGAACTACGCAAAAGAGGAGAGAGTCAGTACAGGGATGACACGGCAGGGAAGCTGCGGTAGGCTCACTCGTCCCGAGCAGTCGACAGAGACAAGAAGGTCGATCGTGTAGTGGGAGGGGCCTTAAAACGCTGGGGTTGCAGCGCCGCCGGCAGTAAGGGGCCGTGTGGACGGCTGACGGGGAGGGGACGGTATCCCGGGCCGCGTGTGTTGCAACGCGCGCGGCAGAAGCGCAGTGAAAGCCGGCTGCCGGTTCCTCCAGCGCCAGCCTCCAGCGGCTCCTGCTGGAGAAGAGAGCAGAGGAGAATGTCAGCGGCTTCTATAGGGGGCGGGCAGCGACCGCGCGGCAGAACACGGCGGCCGGTTCGCCGCGTCAGCAACCAGGAAGACCACACCGCGTCCCACCAGATTCTTCCTGCTCAACTCGCCCTTTGATCGCACTGACTGCTGGGAACCACGGATGAAGGGCAACACAGCAGCCAGATTCCGTTCAAAAAAATGGCTCTGAGCGCTGAGGTCATCAGTCTCCTAGAACTTAGGACTACTTAAACCTAACTAACCTAAGGACATCACAGACGTCCATGCCCGAGGCAGGATTCGAACCTGCGACCGTAGCGGTCGTGCGGTTCCAGACTGTAGCGCCTAGAACCGCTCGGCCACTCCGTGTTCCTACACTGAAGCGCTAATGAAGCTGGTATAGGCACGCGTATTCAAATACGGAAACATGTAAACAGGCAGAATACGACGCTGTGGTCGGCAACCCCTATATAAGGCAACAAGTGTCTGGCGCAGTTGTTAGACCGGTTTCTGCTCCTACAATGGCAGGTTACCAAGATTTAAGTGAGTTTGGACTTAGTGGTGTAGTGGGCGCAAGAGCGATGAAGTGAGGATTTTCCCGTACGATCATTTCATGAGTGTGCCGTGAATATCAGGAATCCGGTAAAACATCAAATCTCCCACAGCGCTGGCCTCGGAAAAAAAAAATCCTGCAGTAACGGTACCAAACGACGACTGAAGAGAATCGGTCAGCGTGACAGAAGTACATCCCTTCCGCACGTTGCTGCAGATTTAAATGCTGGGCCATCAACAAGTGTCAGCGTGTCAACCATTCAACGAAACATCGTCGATACAGGCTTTCGGAGCCGAAGGCCCACTCGTGTAACCTTCATGGCTGCACGATATAATGCTTTAGGCCTCACTTGGGCCCGTCAACACCGACATTGGACTGTCGATGGCTGGAAACATATTGCCTGATCGGACGAGTGTCGTTTCAAATTGTATCGAGCGGATGGACGTGTGCTGATATGGAGACAACCTCACGAATTCTAGGACCCTGAGTGTCAGCAGGGGACTGTTGAAGCTGGTGGAGGTTGTGTAATGGTGTGGGGCGTGTGCAGGTGGACTGACATGGGACCCCTGATACGTCTAGATACGACTCTGACAGGTGACACGTACGTAACCATCTGATCGCCTGCATCCATTCGTGTCCATAGTGCATTCCGACGGACTTGGGCAACTCCAGCAGGACCATGCGACACCCCACACGCTTCAAAATTGCTACAGAGTGGCTCCAGGAACACTCTTCTGAGTTTAGACACTTCCGCTGGCCTACGAACATTATTGAGCATATCTGGGATGCCTTGCAACGTGCTGTTCAGAAGAGATCTCCACCTGTTCGTACTCCTACGGATTTATGGACGGCCCTGGAGGATTCGTGGTGTCAGTTCGCTTCAGACATTAGTCGAGCCCACGCCACGTCGTGTTGCGGCACTTCTGCGTGCTCTCGGGGGCCCTACGAGATAATAGGCAGGTGTACCTGTTTTTTTGGCTCTTCAGTGTAGATGTCCCGGAAAGCGTTCGACGCTGTGCCCCGCTGTGGACTCTTAATGAAGATCCCGGCACAAGGATTACGTCTCCAGCTATATCAGACCCTCGTACTATGGCTGCGAATAAAATATCGATAATCCCCAAGAAATATCTATATATATCGGCGGCAATTTTCCTCGCTATATCGTTATCGAAATAGCAGTGCCGACTGCCGATATTTTTGTATTGTGTAGGTATTGACACGATGGGAGCTCAGAAAGTGGTAAGACTCCTTCACACACACTGAAAGATGAAATTATGTTCTACTACAATTTCAAAAGAACAGTTCCATATACAGGGTGAGTCACCTAACGTTACCGCTGGATATATTTCGTAAACCACATCAAATACTGACGAATCGATTCCACAGACCGAACTTGAGGAGAGGGGCTAGTGTAATTGGTTAATACAAACCATAAAAAAATGCACGGAAGTGTGTTTTTTAACACAAACCTACGTTTTTTTAAATGGAACCCCGTTAGTTTTCTTAGCACATCTGAACATATAAACAAATACGTAATCAGTGCCGTTTGTTGCATTGTAAAATGTTAATTACATCCGGAGATACTGTAACCTAAAGTTGACGATTGAGTACCACTCCTCCGCTGTTCGATCGTGTGTATCGGAGAGCACTGCAACATACATCGCGTTTCTACAGAATGATCTGCCAAAGATGCTCGAAAATGTCCCACTGGAAACGCGTCGACGTATGTGGTATCAGCATGATGGTGCGCCTGCACATTCCGCAATTAACACTAGGCTGACCCTTGACAGGATGTTCGACGAGCGTTTCATAGGACGTGGAGGACGCATAAATTGGCCAGCCCGTTCTCCTGATCTTACACCTCTGGACTTCTTTCTGTGGGGTACGTTAAAGGAGAATGTGTACCGTGATGTGCCTGCAACCCCAGAGGATATGAAACAACGTATTGTGGCAGCCTGCGGCGACATTACACCAGGTGTACTGCGGCGTGTACGACATTCATTACGCCAGAGATTGCAATTGTGTGCAGCGAATGATGGGCACCACATTGAACATCTATTGGCCTGACATGTCGGGACACACACTATTCCACTCCGTAATTGAAAACGGAAACCACGTGTGTACGTGTACCTCACCCCTCATGGTAATGTACATGTGCGTCAGTGAAAAAGACCAATAAAAAGGTGTTAGCATGTGGACGTAATGTGCTGTTCCAGTCTCTTCTGTACCTAAGGTCCATCACCGTTCCCTTTGGATCCCTACGTAATTCGGTGCTCTCCGATACACACGATCGAACAGTGGAGGAGTGGTACTCAAGCGTCAACTTTAGGTTACAATATCTCCGGATGTAATTAACATTTTACAATGCAACAAACGGCACTGATTACGTATTTGTTTATAGGTTCAGATGTGCTAACAAAACTAACGCGGTTCCATTTTTAAAAAAACGTAGGTTTGTGTTAAAAAACATACTTCCGTGCATTTTTGTATGGTTTGTATTAACCAATTACACTAGCCCCTCTCCTCACGTTCGGTCTGTGGAATCGGTTCGTCAGTATTTGATGTGGTTTACGAAATATATCCAGCGGTAACGTTAGGTGACTCACCCTGTATTTACCGAAAAAAGTGGTCCAACTAAAACATTCATATTTATTTACGTACTACACGAATATGTAATAAAAAATGGGGGTACTTATTTAAAAAAAAACGCAGTTGATATCCGTTTGACCAATGGCAGCGCCATCTAGCGGGCCAACCATAGCGCCATCTGGTTTCCCCCGTCAAGCTAGACGAGTTTCGTTCTTTGTAGTTTTTACGTTTGATGCTTACTTCGCGAGATATTTGGCCCGGTCACGATCTATGGACCACCCTGTATATGCAATGTACGGTGACTCCGATGCGGGTATATAAGCACCGACATATAGGCAACAGATTAGTGGTTCATTCGTGTCTTTCCGACGTGCGTGCTTTCAATGCGGAAACGTGAAGTATCGCGAGGTTATTACCAAATGCATCCAAACAGGACAAACGTGCTTTTTTAATCTTTTGTTGGCAGGCGAAGGACAAACACCAGAAGATATCCATCGGAGAATGAAGAATGTGTTTGGGGCAGCAAAAAATGGTTCAAATGGCTCTGAGCACTATGGGACTCAACTGCTGAGGTCATTAGTCCCTTAGAACTTAGAACTAGTTAAACCTAACTAACCTAAGGACATCACACACATCCATGCCCGAGGCAGGATTCGAACCTGCGACCGTAGCGGTCTCGCGGTTCCAGACTGCAGCGCCAGAAGCGCGCGGCCACTTCGGCCGGCGTTTGGGGCAGCATGTCTGTCGAAATTGGATGCTGCTGCTTCGTGATAACGCTTGCCACCATTGAGCAAATGTCGTAACGCGGAAGTTACGCCGACTCAACGGCTTTGGTCCCTTAAAAAAGGGCCTCGAATTGTCGACGATTCCAGTCTGATGAAGCTGTCCAGCAGGAAGCTACGGACTTCTTGAGGCAGCGGGACAGGGTGTCTTGAACGTGGTGCGTCGCTGGCGTCATTGCCTCAACGCTCACGTGGATTTTGCCCGACTGGCACACCGAATCTGGACTGTGCAGGTGCGAAACTTTTTTGAACGCGCCTTATACGTACTGTTTCCTCGGGACTGCAGTATTATTTCCTGTTGACAGATCGTGCTAACAAGGGAACTTCCCCATCGCACCCCTCTCATATTTAGTTATAAGTTGGCACAGTGGATAGACCTTGAAAAACTGAACACAGATCAAGCGAGAAACCAGGAAGAAGTTGTGTGTAACTATGAAAAAAATAAGCAAAATATACAAACTGAGTAGTCCATGCGCAAGATAGGCAACATCAAGGATAGTGTGAGCTCAGGACCGCCGTGGTCCCGTGGTTAGCGTGAGCAGCTGCGGAACGAGAGGTCCTTGGTTCAAGTCTTCCCTCGAGTGAAATGTTTAATTTTTTTATTTTCAGACAATTATTATCTCTCCGTCCGTGCCTGCCGCATTGGCCGAGCGGTTCTAGGCGCTACAGTCAGGAACCGCGCGACCGCTACGATCGCAGGTTCGAATCCTGCCTCGGGCATGGATGTGTGTGATGTCCTTAGGTTAGTTCGGTTTAAGTAGTTCTAAGTTCTAGGGGACTGATGATCTCAGAAGTTAAGTCCCATAGTGCTCAGAGCCATTTGAACCATTTTTTTTTTTTTTGTCCGTCCGTCCGTAGGATGCGAGGTAACTGCGCCGTAGTGAATTGCAGTGCGTCAGGAAAAATGGAGAAAAGACTAGTGAAAGACTTTAATGAACGTGTGATTGCTCCTTACGCGGACAAAGATTTTGCCTTACTCCATGACAACTATACAGGACAGAAGGATCAGGCATTGTACAATTTTAGTGTGGGAGTAGACGTGATTACCATTCCTGCAGGTTGTACACCTCTTGCGCAACCGTTAGATGTGTTTGGTTTTCGGCAAGTGAAATACTTCGTGAAAAGATTCTATGATTTTGCGAAGCTGCACAGGTACACAGAGCAATATTGTTTACGTGATCGTTACACATAACGCTCTCCAAAACTCCAGGACATGTTCAGATTTGCTTGGACATATGCAGGATTTGACGGTCTACACGCGGAAAAATTTGAAAACGTTAAAAACATATGTTTTGACAGAGCATAGGGAAAACTATGCGACTGTGAAACTGTTGCATTCATTTGTTGCAGTTTACGTGACAAACTCTTACGTTTTCATCACTTTTTTGGGAGTGATTATCACATCCACAAGAAAACCTAAATCGGACAAGGTAGAAGAATCTTTCTACCCATTCGCCAAGGTGGGTCGACAATATATTCCTGTCATGTGACGCACATGCCGTCACCAGTGTCGTATAGAATATATCAGACGTGTTTTCCTGTGGAGGAATCGGTAGACCTATGACCTTGCGATCAAATGTTTTCGGTTCCCATTGGAGAGGCACGCCCTTTCGTCTACTAATCGCACGGTTTTGCGGTGCGGTCGCAAAACACAGACACTAAACTTATTACAGTGAACAGAGACGTCAATGAAAGAACGGACATAGCTTTCCGAAAATAAAGAAAGTAAACTTTTCACTCGAGGGAAGACTTGAACCAAGGACCTCCCATTCCGCAGTTGCTCACGCTAACCACGGAACCACGGCGCTCCTGAGCTCTAACTTTCCTAGATGTTGCACATGTTGGGTATGGACTACTCACTTTGTATATTTTGATTATTTTGTTCGTAGTTCCACACAACGTCTTCCTGTTTTCTCGATTCATATGTGTTCAGTTTTTCAAGGCCTATCCACTTTGCCAACTTATAACTAAGTCTGAGGGGGGTGTGATGGGGAGGTTCGCTTGTAAGCATTCTCGTGCTGAATGTTTTTCGCTGCGTTTACGAACAGTACGTCTTTTCTGCCGTTTACCTACAAGGATGAAGTGTCCTCGTCTGTTTGTGGACGGAAAGCAGTCCCTCGAAACTGGGCGATAATGGTTATTGCAAAGCACACCTGTACAACTGTCTCGTGAAAATGTCGTTCTGTTCTTAATTAAGGGGGGGGGGGGCGTTTAGTGAGGTTGTGCGGCAGGCGCCTGGAGCGTCTGGAGTCCGGAGTCTGCGGCTGGCGTTGCGAGAAGCAGCGTGGGCGGCCGCGGCTGGAGAAAGTTCTCCAGTGACGAAACTCCAGGCGGCCGGCCTGCCTGCCTGCAGCCGCCGCTGCGCGCCCGCCAGCGCTTCCTCCTTCTCCAGCGTTCCAGCAGGAGCCGACTGGCTCTCCAGGCAGCCGCCGAGCTAATCCAGACACCGCACCGGCCGGGCTATGTCGGATCAGTTCCCGACACTAACACCCCCGCACTGCTGTGGATCTCCACACGGCAGGTGCTGAAGGCGGCGTGGCTTGTTTACAATAGACAACAGAAATGAGCTCTCGCGTACTCGCGTTAAACTTACCAGCGGATCCTGTACGATGCAGTCTCCGGACGCACGGAATCTCCATTCGCAAGTCTTCGTCGCTGCCCGTTTGCCGAAAAAATCGTCGCTCGATTCTGTGGTCGGGTACAGTTGGACTACACCAGCGTAGAAACGCAAGCGAGTAACACCTGTTCCGAAGTAACATCGAGCAATCGCAGCGTTGCCGCCAAGTACACAGTTGATAGGACACACCAGTATTCGTGAAAGTTAGTACGAGCAAACCGCTAAATTACACTACAGGCCATTAAATTTGATAGAGAAAGAAGAAATGCCGAGCGGTTGAAGGCGTTACAGTCTAGAAACGCGCGACCGCTACGATCGCAGGTTCGAATCCTGCCTCGGGCATGGATGTGTGTGATGTCCTTAGGTTAGTAAGGTTTAAGTATTTCTAAGTTCTAGGGGACTGAAGACCTCAGAAGTTAAGTCCCATAGTGCTCAGAGCCATTTGAATCTTTTTTTTTTCTTTTCTGAAGCTGTTTGTATGGAGTGTAGCCATGTATGGAAGTGAAACATGGATGATGAATAGTGTAGGCAAGTAGAGAATTGAATCTTTCGAAATGTGGTGCTACAGAAGAATGCTGAAGATTAGATGGATAGATCACATAACTAATGAGGGGGTGTTGAACAGGATTGGGGAGAAGAGGAGCTTGTGGCACAACTTGACTAGAAGAAGGGATCGGTTGGTAGGACATGTTCTGAGGCATCAAGGGATCACCAATTTAATATTGGAGGGCAGCGTGGAGGGTAATAATCGTAGAGGGAGACCAAGAGATGACTACACTAAGCAGATTCAGAAGGATGTAGGCTGCAGTAGGTACTGGGAGATGAAGAAGCTTGCACAGGATAGAGTAGCATGGAGAGCTGCATCAAACCAGTGTCAGGACTGAAGACCACAACAACAACAACAACAACAACGGTTTCTCAGAGGTAATGTATAGCTTTGAGAACTACGTAATCCAATCGACATCCTACAGGTCTCTTATGTTTCTGATCGTTCCCAGTGAACAGCGATAAAGTTCCCGTTGTCTGTCTGAGTCTAGGTGTTTCCCTGCTGATTTTCCCATCCGACAACGCCAGTGCACCTGTTACTGCCAGTCCAGGCAGTCTTACAGGCTATTAGCGGCATGGATATTAAAGTTACATTAGGGCGCCGTCAAGGTGAATCTGCTGCTGCAGTCTTGTAACGAGTCCAGCTGTGTCCTTGCCGTGTGGACAGATACGAAATGCTAGGCGGTTGAGGCCTTGTCATTTTCCTTTCTAGAGCGTTTTTCTTTATAGAGCGCCGGGGCGCTCTGGTCGTTGCAAGGGACACGCATTCGGCAGGACGTTGGTTCAAATTCTTGTCCCTCCATTCACATTTAAGTTTTCCGTAGCTTTGCCAGACTCTAGTGCGCTGTTTCATGCAACACACGCCGAGGCACCGGAGAACTGTCAGTTGCAAGAGAGGAATCAGAAGCAGCATTAAAAGAAAGGGACAATTGGAAGGTTACAGGAGGAGATGGAAGAAATGCAGAATTGTCGAGATGTTCGGACGCAGAACTAACTCAGAAATTCCTTAATCTACGCTGAGGTAACATGGGATACCTCCTAATATCAATGTTCAAATCTGTGTGAAATCTTATGGGACTTAACTGCTAAGGTCATCAGTTCCTAAGCTTACACACTACTTAACCTAGATTATCCTAAGGACAAACACACACACACACAACCATGCCCGAGGAAGGACTCGAACCTCCGCCGGGATCAGCCGCACAGTCCATGACTGCAGCGCCTTAGACCGCTCGGCTAATCCCGCGCAGCCTCCTAATACCGTGCTCGACATCACTTTGCCTGGCACGTGCATCAGCTCCACGTGGCACGGACTCGACAAGTCGCTGGAAGTCGCCTTCAGAAATACTCAGCAATGCTGTCTCTATAGCCGTCCATAATTCCGAAAGTGTTGCCGGTGTAGGGTTTTGTGCACGAACAGATCTCTCGATTTCTTTCTTTCTTTTGCTTGTGCCGTTTTTCCCGCGGATACGCAGGGTTGACTTGGTTAATCGGATGTGGCAATGTTAGTTGCAGGGGTGGCCGGATGCCCTTCCTGTCGCCAGCCCCTAACCCCCCCCCACCTCCCCCCCCTCCCCCCCGGGAAGGAATTAGTGTTCCCCAACTGTCTGCGACTAGCCGTGGGATAGTGCGAAAGTGTTAAGATGTCTGCGAGCCGAGTAACTGAGGCGGGACGTGGCGACCAGCCCGGTATTCACCTAGGGGATGTGGAAAACCGTCTAAACACCCAATCCAGGCTGCCCCGTCGTCGTTAATTAGCCGGGCGGATTCGATCCGGGGCCGGCGCGCCCGCCCAAGTCCAGGAGCCAGCGCGTTAGCGCGCTCGGCTAACCTGGCGGGTTCAACTGATCTCTCGGTTTATGTCCCATAAAATGTTTGACGGGATTCGTGTCTGGAAATCTGGATGGCCAAATCATCTGCTCAAAATGTCCAGAATGCTCTCCAAAACCAGTCGCGAACAACTGTTTCCTGCTGACATGCGGCATTGTCATCCATAAAAATTCCTTCGCTGTTGGGGAGTATGAAGTCCACGAATGGCTGCAAATGGTCTCCGAACATAACCATATCTAGAATGAGATTTTCACTCTGCAGCGGAATGTGCGCTGATATGAAACTTCCTGGCAGATTAAAACTGTGTGCCGTACCGAGACTCGAACTCGGGACCTTTGCCTTCCGTGGGCAAGTGCTCTACCAACTGAGCTGCCCAAGCACGACTCACGCCCCGTCCTCACAGCTTTACTTCTGCGAGTACCTCGTCTCCTACCTTCCAAAGATCCTGAGTTCGAATCTCGGCCCGGCACACACTTTTAATCTGCCAGGAAGTTCCTAATCATTTCTACTCAATCACCGGTTCAGTTGGAACAGGGCACCCAGTCCATCCATGTAAACACAGCCCACACCATTACAGAACCACCACCAGCTCGCACAGTGCCTTTTTGACAGCTTGGGTCCATGGCTTCGTGGGGTTCTGCCAGCTCGAACAGCACCATCAGCTCTTACAACTGAAATCGGTTTTCCAGTCGTCTAGGGTCCATCCGATATGCCCAGGAGAGGCGCTGTAGCAGATGTCGTGCTGGTAGCAAAGGCACCGGCCTGAGTGGCCGAGCGGTTCTAGGCGCTACAGTCTGGAACCGCGCGACCGCTACGGTCGCAGGTTCGAATCCCTCCTCGGGCATGGATGTGTGTGATGTCCTCAGGATATTGAGGTTTAAGTAGTTCTAAGTTCTAGGGGACTGATGACCTCAGATGTTAAGTCCCATAGCGCTCAGAGCCATTTGAACCATTTAAAACCGTTACCGTTTTGAATAACCGGTGTTTCTCGGTACTTGTTTGATCTCGGTTATAACAGGTGCTTTTTGTTTTTTACTAGTAACCGAGTAAAAAACCGAAATATCAATTAGCCATAGCAGCAGTACAAAAATTTTTTCATTTTTAAACAAACTTAAAAAAAAATTGAATAATTTTTACTTGTAAAATTTGTATTCGTTTGTAATACAGGGTGATTCAAAAAGAATACCACAACTTTAAAAATGTGTATTTAATGAAAGAAACATAATATAACCTTCTGTTATACATCATTACAAAGAGTATTTAAAAAGGTTTTTTTTCACTCAAAAACAAGTTCAGAGATGTTCAATATGGCCCCCTCCAGACACACGAGCAATATCAACCCGATACTCCAACTCGTTCCACACTCTCTGTAGCATATCAGGCGTAACAGTTTGGATAGCTGCTGTTATTTCTCGTTTCAAATCATCAATGGTGGCTGGGAAAGGTGGCCGAAACACCATATCCTTAACATACCCCCATAAGAAAAAATCGCAGGGGGTAAGATCAGGGCTTCTTGGAGGCCAGTGATGAAGTGCTCTGTCACGGGTTGCCTGGCGGCCGATCCATCGCCTCGGGTAGTTGACGTTCAGGTTTCATAACTAACCTTTTTCGTAGGACTCTCCATACAGTTGATTGTGGAATTTGCAGCTCTCTGCTAGCTCTGCGAGTCGATTTTCCTGGGCTGCGAATAAATGCTTGCTGGATGCGTGCTACAGTTTCATCACTCGTTCTTGGCCGTCCAGAACTTTTCCCTTTGCACAAACACCCATTCTCTGTAAACTGTTTATAGCAACGTTTAATACACCACCTATCAGGAGGTTTAACACCATACTTCGTTCGAAATGCACGCTGAACAACTGTCGTCGATTCACTTCTGCCGTACTCAATAACACAAAAAGCTTTCTGTTGAGCGGTCGCCATCTTAGCATCAACTGACGCTGACGCCTAGTCAACAGCGCCTCAAGCAAACAAATGTACAACTAAATGAAACTTTATAGCTCCCTTAATTCGCCGACAGATAGTGCTTAGCTCTACCTTTTGTCGTTGCAGAGTTTTAAATTCCTAAAGTTGTGGTATTCTTTTTGAATCACCCTGTATTACGTTGTTTTAGAAAATGGGAAATGCGGTCAGTGCTGTTTTAATAACAATGCCGAGAGAAACGAGCAAGAAACACGTGGCATAAGAATTGGTATAGCATTGTTGAGACAGTGACATCCCCATTGTTGTGTTTCGTGGCTTGAGGTTCAAGTTTTACGTGCAGTGGGTGAGACGTTTACCAAGTTTATAAGGCAGTTTCTCGCTGCCTTCGCCGGCCATCCATTCTACTGCAGAATGGCACCAACCCTTCTGTTCTGGAAAATGTTTTACGAAATAACGTAACAATTAAAGATTTGTCTGCCATTCGCATGAAATAATAAAAGAGGAAGGGAATTATGGTAGGAGTACTAAATTAAAATCTTAACAATTTACTCGTAGTATACAACAAAAACAGAGAGTACCTGGTCTGTTGCCTGTTTCTATATAATATGCCTTTATCGGCTTGTAGCTCTTGAAAACGGATAAATTAAACACGAAAAGCGTAAGTTCTCCGACCTCAGTTTTCACTCTTTAGCACTGACTGTTCGTACTGCCCAAATAGCGATGCGATCCCCGATTACGACATGATTTTTGAGCAGAGTTTCAAAAAAATTGGAATCAATAGGAAAATACTGGCTAGTTAATACTGAGCCACTTATCTCTCAAGAAAAACAGCAAACGGTGGACGGACAAAGTTTTCTTTCTTTTGCGTGTTTAACTTAATGTTTTGATTACATATATCCTGAACCTGAGAGAGTCGAATTTTTTCAATCTTTGTTCGACTTTTACGTTAATTACAGGAGGTAATAGGAATAAAAAAAATGAAAATCGATTATTTCAGAAACTGGTTGTTTTCTGCGGTTTTAATACTGTGGACGAACTGGTGCAACCGACAATCGATTGTTTCAGCGATAGCTGCCATCCCTACAGATGTGTTCAAATTATTATTACATTTTTTCAAAAACTTTACATTTATTACACATTTACATCCACATACAGATTATATTTGTACATTCAATACTTTGTATGCATGCTTTTGTTCTTAATCGGCATTTTTATTCTGTTTGGCATAGTTTTTGTTAACTTTTGACGTGACATTTTAATATCATTGTCGTGGTATCAGATTTCCTCTAGTTTCTCCACGAGATCCTGATTGATGGTTATTGTAAATTTTCTTATTCTCTGTTTCACAATAGCCCACAAATTTTCAATTGGATTCATATCGGTGCTATTCCCTGGCAGGGCAACACTTTGAGTTGGAAACACTTTTGGTGCCCCATCGTGCATAAAAATGCCACCTTTATTAGAAAACCACTTATTTGGGGAAAAAGTTCCTTTTCAAGGATTTGGTTCAAATGGCTCTGAGCACTATGGGACTTAACATCGGAGGTCATCAGTCCCCTAGAACTTAGAACTACTTAAACCTAACTAACCTAAGGACATAACACACGTCCATGCCCGAGGCAGGATTCGAACCTGCGACCGTAGCAGTCGGGCGGTTCCGGACGGAAGCGCCTAGAACCGCTCGACCATCGCGGCCGGCTTCAAGGATTTCTTTATATTGTTCTTGCCCGATTGTCCGCTCAACAATGTGTAATCTGCCAGGACGTTTCACAGATATCCCACTCCGGACCACTTCGGAAGTTGGATGCTTCACGCATTGCTCCACACACTCAGCTTTGAACTGTTTTCTGTGTCTGTGACGAAAATACTGGGTGCTATCTTCCATCACAGTGAATACAGATTCATCACTGAAGCATACCTGAAGCATGTGTACAAAATTGTAAGTCAGAAAAGTTGGGAACAGTTGCATAGGAGACCTCAGCAGTCCAAAAATTCAAATGTGCACTTCTTCAGTGTAAATAAAACATCACAGTTTCAAGCCAAAACTCCTAACTTTAGAGATCAGACCCACTTAATTTACCATATCGTTGCACATACCTTAGCCCATTCCTCACTCGTCCACACCTGAAGTTGTTTACTCCACAGCAATATTCTGAGTTTCATGGCAGGTGTGATTTTCTGTTTTTTTCCTTGGTCGGCGCGCCTTTAAACCACATTCAAACAGCCTCCTCTTCGCTGTCACAGGTGAAACTTCAGCACCCAAACCTTTCAGCTGATGGCTCATGTCTGTAGAAATAAGTTTACGGTTCATTCTTGCCATGTTTGTAAGTCTTCTCATTGTTCTAGGACTGATTTTTCTTTTACATAAGCATTTTCCTTTCCTGTCTGGCTTGTATTCACCACCTTTCTGCATTGAAAGTTTGATTTTTTCTGAGTTTTCTGTGATGTTCTGTCACCAATTTCTTGCTGTGTGTAACGATTTTCAGCAAGAAGTGCTACCGCGGCCGAAACTTTCCGACGTGAAACACCTTTTGTCTTCCCCGTAACCTCACTTTCTTTGGAAACTCCACGACTTATTGCTGTAGCTAAAAACATGCAGGCTCACAAGGTATATAATGTCTTGTTAACGTAGCAAGAAGTTGATAGAACACATAAGCTGACGTACACCACAGAAACATAAAACATTAGTGTAAACACAGTTTCAAAGTACATCTACATCTACATGATTACTCTGCAATTCTCCTTTAAGTGCTTGGCAGAGGGTTCATCGAACGACAATAATACTATCTCTCTACCATTCCACTCCCGAACAGCGCGCGGGAAAAACGAACACCTAAACCTTTCTGTTCGAACTCTGATTTCTCTTATTTTATTTTGATGATCATTCCTACCTACGTAGGTTGGGCACAACAAAATATTTTCGCATTCGGAAGAGAAAGTTGGTGACTGAAATTTCGTAAATAGATCTCGCCGCGACGCAAAACGTCTTTGCTTTAATGACTTCCATCCCAGCTCGCGTATCGTATCTGCCACACTGTCTCCCCTATTACGTGATAATACAAAACGAGCTGCCCTTTTTTGCACCCTTTCGATGTCCTCCGTCAATCCCACCTGGTAAGGATCCCACACCGCGCAGCAATATTCTAACAGAGGACGAACGTCAATCCCACCTGGTAAGGATCCCACACCGCGCAGCAATATTCTAACAGAGGACGAACGAATGTAGTGTAAGCTGTCTCTTTAGTGGACTTGTTGCACGTTCTGAGTGTCCTGCCAATGAAACGCAACCTTTCGCTCGCCTTCCCCACAATATTATCTCTGTGGTCTTTCCAACTGAAGTCGTTCGTAATTTTAACACCCAGGTACTTAGTTGAATTGACAGCTTCGAGAATTGTACTATTTACCGAGTAATCGAATTCCAACGGATTTCTTTTGGAACTCGTGTGAATCACCTCAGACTTTTCGTTATTTAACGTCAACTGCCAGCTGCCACACCATACAGCAATCTTTTCTAAATCGCTTTGCAACTGATACTGGTCTTCGGATGAGATTACTAGACGGTAAATTACAGCATCATCTGCGAACAACCTAAGAGAACTGCTCAGATTGTCACCCAGGTCATTTATATAGATCAGGAACAGCAGAGGTCCCAGGACGCTTCCCTGGGGAACACCTGATATCACTTCAGTTTTACTCGATGATTTGCCGTCTATTACTACGAACTGCGACCTTCCTGACAGGAAATCACGAATCCAGTCGCACAACTGAAACGATACCCCATAGGCCCGCAGCTTAATTAGAAGTCGCTTGTGAGGAACGGTGTCAAAAGCGTTCCGGAAATCTGTCTGTGTATGTACACAGACAACTAACACCAACACGGTTTGGAGGGAAAATGAATAATGTTACCAACTGCGAAAAGTTGAGTGATCTTTGAGTTGCTTGGAAGCGAAATTTCGTGGCATCAATCACACCATTAAATCATATCAATTATTACACTTTTCTCCTCCAATTTTTACACCAGAAAACTTGTTTGTTGTTGTGGTCTTCAGTCCTGAGACTGGTTTGACGCAGCTCTCCATGCTACTCTATCCTGTGCAAGCTTCTTCATCTCCCAGTACCTACTGCAGCCTACATCCTTCTGAATCTGCTTAGTGTATTCATCTCTTGGTCTCCCTCTACGATTTTTACCCTCCACGCTGCCCTCCAGTACTAAATTGCTGATCCCTTGATGCCTCAGAACATGTCCTACCAACCGATCCCTTCTTCTAGTCAAGTTGTGCCACAAACTCCTCTTCTCCCCAATTCTATTCAATACCTCCTCATTAGTTATGTGATCTACCCATCTAATTTTCAGCATTCTTCTGTAGCACCACATTTCGAAAGCTTCTATTCTCTTCTTGTCCAAACTATTTATCGCCCATGTTTCACTTCCATTCATGGCTACACTCCATACAAATACTTTCAGAAACGACTTCCTGACACTTAAATCTATACTCGATGTTAACAAATTTCTCTTCTTCAGAAATGCTTTCCTTGCCATTGCCAGTCTACATTTTATGTCCTCTACTTCGACCATCATCAGTTATTTTGCTCCCCAAATAGCAAAACTCCTTTACTACTTTAAGTGTCTCATTTCCTAATCTAATTCCCGCAGCATCACCAGACTTAATTCGACTACATTCCATTATCCTCGTTTTGCTTTTGTTGATGTTCATCTTATACCCTCCTTTCAAGACACTGTCCATTCCGTTTAACTGCTCTTCCAGATCCTTTGCTGTCTCTGACAGAATTACAATCTCATCGGCGAATCCCAAAGTTTTTATTTCTTCTCCATGGATTTTTATACCTACTCCGAACTTTTCTTTCGTTTCCTTTACAGCTTGCTCAATATACAGATTGAATAACATCGGGGAGAGGCTACAACCCTGCCTCACTCCCTTCCCAACCACTGCTTCCCTTTCATGTCCCTCGATTCTTATAACTGCCATCTGCTTTCTGTACACATTGTAAATAGCCTTTCGCTCCCTGTGTTTGACCCTTGCCACCTTTAGAATTTGAAAGAGAGTATTCCAGTCAACATTGTCAAAAGCTTTCTCTAAGTCTACAAATGCTAGAAACGTAGGTTTGCGTTTCCTTAATCTTTCTTTTAAGATAAGTCGTAGGGTCAGTATTGCCTCACCAGAAAACTTAAGCGAATCAAAAATTAAATCGTACAGTCTAATAATTTGAACACGCCTGTAGTACACCTGCAACACCCTCCAGGTCTGACAGCCGCGGTGTGCGGCGGAGGGTGCTATAGACCAGCCGCCACACACCAGGGGCTGTACACAGTATAGCTTTCTCTTTCTCGGTTACGGTACACGGGCCTACTGAGGCGGCGTAAATGTCAAGGATAACAGCACGTTGGCTCACACAGCAGCCGACCTGTCTCCTCCCCCCCCTCCAGCAGCCGGTGGCCTTCCAGTGCTACCTGCTGCCTGGAGCCCGCTCCAGACGACTCCAGGAACCGGCAGCCAGCTCTATATAGCAATTAGGCCCCGGCGGACCGCTAACCGTGCGGTAGCCAAGTTCACGGGCTCCACACGCGACTTCGTCTCGCGCTTCGCCTTTTAAAAAACTCCTTCAGATATAACGCTGGCGTCTGAGTTTACGCTGAGCGGCAGAAAGTCACGGAAATGCACAGTGTGTGGCGTAAATAGCGGGTCGCTCTTTAAAACCACACCCAAAGCGACGAGACACGCATTCCACAAGGCGTCGGAATCTTTCTAAAACATCTTCACCAATTAACAGTTACTCAAACCAACCTATACACCCACACATTCATACACACACGAACAATCTCTCTCTCTCTCTCTCTCTCTCTCTCACACACACACACACACACACACACACACACACACACACATCCTCCCCCAATCTCTTTGTCCACTGGGCAAGCAATTACTTTGCAGATCTCCAGGACAAATTGCAACAAAAGATACGTGAAAAAAAGGCCAGGCTTAGCAAGGAAGAAAGTCATCTTCCAACAAGACAATGCACGCCCACACACATGTGCCCTCGCCATGCCAAAATTACGCGGAGTAAGGCACGAATTGTCGCCACCCCTGGCTTATTCACCTAATATGGTTCCGTCAGACTTCCATCTCTTCCCAAAACTGAAAATTTTTCTTGGTGGGCGAAGACTGACTTCAAACGAAGAACTGAGTTGACACTATTTTGCATACCTAGAGGAAACTCATTTTCGACAAGGGATGAAGGCAGTGGAACATGGTTGGACCAAGACTATGTTGAAAAATTAAAAAAGTTTCAGTGATGTAAGTACTGTTTTCTGTTCCGTTGCAAGAACAATTTTTAGACCACCCTCAAGTACACGTACACACCATGGGTGGGTAGTGAAATGGTTAGAGCTGAATTCTCTATGACTGGTAAAACTGCTACCAGACTGCATTGGCATTGTTCGTGTGTCATTAGCAGCCCTGGTAGGGTCTATAGGGGGCGTCAGATGTAGATGACGTGTACTACTGTGAGAGCAAGTTATTAGCAGGTAGCAAAGTTTGAAAACCGGTTCACTGCGGGTCTCCATTTGGCCCGCTCGTCGAATCATGCAGTATCCAGATTTGTGGGGGATTCGACCACGTCTGGCGGCCAGCCGCTGTGGCCGAGAGGTTCTAGGCGCTTCAGTCTGGAACCGCGCGACCGCTACGGTCGCAGGTTCGAATCCTGCCTCGGGCATGGATGTGTGTGATGTCCTTAGGTTAGTTAGGTTTAAGTAGTGCTAGAGGACTGATAACCTCAGACGTTAAGTCCCACAGTGCTCAGAGCCGTTTTTTTCTCTCTCACTCTCTCTGTGTCTGCCTTTGTCTGACATACGCAAACGCGCACGTGCGTGCGACAGCAAGAACATTTTCTGTGTGCTCAATTCGGGTCTGCACCCTAGATTTCTCTTGAAAATGTCGGAATGAAATCGTAAGAAAACATTCCTATCAACCAGCAACCCCCCCCCCCCCCCCCCCCCCACCGTGTCCTTACATAATGAAAATGAGTTGTATGAAACAGCTTCGAACTTCCGATTACTCTGAAATTGAGTTAATGTCTTCAATATTTGGCGTTAAGCACGTAAAACCATAATGGCTGAAGACATTATACTTTTCCATGCATCTTCATGTCTGTGATGTCATTTATCTTGATGTACGTGCCGTGCAGTAGAGTGATATACGAGGGTTGGAACTCTAATAGTGGAAACTGTTTATTTACAGCTCGTATAAAATAGATACATGTTTAGAAGTTTTACTGACCTTCAGAGCAGTCACCAGCATTGTGTATAACCCGTTGCCAGCGATGTGGAAGTCGTAGGATACTCTTAGCAGTGCCAGTTGTGTTGACAGTTGGAGCGGCGCGGTCTATTGCCCGACGAATTTGTAGCAGTTCTGAAGCGAATACCGTGAAGTGTTTCCTTCAGTTTAGAAACCGAGTTGAACTCACGAAGGCTGAAGTTGGGGGAGTGCAGTAGGTGGTATAGCACTTAGCAGCCCCATCAGTCAAACAAATCAGTAACAGCTTGCACTGTACGTGCTTGAGCATTGTCCTGCAGAATGAGGGTCAGGTGCTGCAGAAAGTGTCATCACTTCTGTCTCTAAGCCGGTCGTAGGTTGTGTTCCAAAAAAGATCCGCATAGAGACAGAAGTGATGGCACTTTTTGCAGGACCTGACCATCATTTTGCAGCTTTGATGCAAAACACTTCGTGGGGTGTTGAAACTGTGCAAGACCATGGCTTGACCTCGGGACTTTCTACCTTTCTGAGACAAGTGTTCCACCAACTGAGCTATCCCACTCTTGACACCTCCACTTCCGCCAGTATCTCATGCACTACATTTCCAAATTTCACAAAGTTCTCCTCCATATGCTAGCAGGCTAGCCCTACTGGAAGAAAGGGTTTTGTGGAGTAACAAATGGGCTCTGAGCACTATGGGACTCAACTGCTGAGGTCATTAGTCCCCTAGAACTTAGAACTAGTTAAACCTAACTAACCTAAGGACATCACAAACATCCATGCCCGAAGCAGGATTCGAACCTGCGACCGTAGCGGTCTTGCGGTTCCAGACTGCAGCGCCTTTAACCGCACGGCCACTTCGGCCGGCTGTGGAGTAACAACTTAGCCACAGGCAAAAGTCCCAGTCCGGCACACAGTTTTAACCTGACAGGAAGTTTCCAATCAGCACACTATAAGCTGCAGAGTGAGTACTGGTTCTGGGTTTTGATGTGTTAGCCCTCTGCACATTATTTATTTTTTTGCCAAATTATAGACCTGTTACCTGATGTTTAAAACAGGTCGTACATCTTACAATTTTCGTTTTTCATCTTTTTACAGTTTTCTTTCCTTTTGTTTTATCTACAAAATTTACAAAGAATGATTTAAAATAACAATAATTTGAGGTTGAAATATAAATAAAATTTTGTTATTTTTAAGAAGAATATAAAAAGAAGATAGGATAGATGAGAGATTTGTTAGTACCATCACCGACTGTCACTGACGGTGAATACCTCGGAATGGTTTCATCGAGCCGTTGACCGCCAGTCACACACACACACACACACACACACACACACACAAATGGTTATTACTAGAGAAATAATGTTGCTTATCCTATTTATTACTAATCGTATGTATTAACTACATTAGGTGCGCATCCATGTACAGCATTTGGTGTTTTCTTGGCTACATTGCTAACAATTTGCTTATTTCCTGTCACATCTCGGCTTCCTCCTCATTGTCACTATTTTCGCTGTCACTGTGGGTATCGCTGTCCAACCTCTGGAGATTTCTGTTACGCTGCACATATGCATGTCTGTGATGTCGTGTCCGCATATACTCTTCATGTGTTATTTTTGAAATACTGTTTGTCAGTGCGTTTAACTGTGCCCATTCTTCTTCGTCTCTTATTGCTGCGTGTATATCTAAGTCTGTATCTGTGTAGTCTAAGTGTAGTGTATGTCTATTGTTCGCGTATTGCCCGCAGAAACAGACAGTGTGTTCTGGGGAACCTTCTTCCCCGCATGTGAACGTAGGTGTCTGCCTCAGACTCACGCGGTTGAAGTGCGTGGGATAAGGTCCGTGCCCGGTTAGGAAACGTACCGTACCGCGGCTGGGATCGATGTGTCTCATTCTCAACCGCTCCCTTATGTCGGGGAGGAAGTTGTGCAGCCTACGTCCCTTATCACTTACGTCCCACTCACCTTGCCATGTATCCAAACGCCAACTTTTAAGGTGACGTATCGTCTCTATGGGCACACCGGTTATTGTGTCTACCTTATCCAGTCTGCCCACCTTTAAGCAGTACCTCGCAGCTCTGTATTTGATGGTGATATCTATGGGGCATATTCCGAGCACCACACACAGTGCATCCGCTGAGGTGGTGGCGAGGGCTCCGGATAGCCTAAGTGGGACACTTGTGTGCCCTCGTCTGACGGATGCTTTGTTGGTGACCACGTTCAGTCTATGCGCCCACGTGCTAGCTGGAAAGCTGAGTACTGATTCGAAGAGCGCACAGTGGTATGTACGTATGACTGGTAGAGGTAGGCTGTTCTTGGACATCCCCACACGGTGATCCACAAGCTTCCACAGAGATAGAGGAATGTATGGTGCAAGCTTCGGCACATGGCCAGTGGCACATGGAACAAACGCCGTATACGAAATGGCAACTATAGCGCGATGTTATTGGCGATTTTTTCAAACAGGCCATCATTCATTTAGTTTCACACACATATCACAACCACACCATCACCATCCAATCTAATATATACCTTGGGCTAAGCTACAGATCAGCATCACACAGCTGTAACCGAGCGGTTCTAGGCGCTTCGTCCGGAAGCACGCTGCTGCTACGGTCGCAGGCTCGAATCCTGCCTCGGGCATGCATGTAAGTGATGTTCTTACGTTGGTTAGGTTTAAGGGGGGTAGGACGTCAAACGGGCCGACTTGGAGCAGGAGAGGCACCACAGGACATTTTAATTTACACTGTCTATACTTTTACAAGTAAATTCATAAAACTTTGTCAGCATGACCAGGAAGGATCGGTTCAAAATGGTTCAAATGGCTCTGAGCACTATGGGACTTAACATCTGAGGTCATCAGTCCCCTAGAACTTAGAACTACGTAAACCTAACTAACCTAAGGACATCACACACATCCATGTCAAAGGCAGGATTCGAATCTGCGACCGTAGCAGTCGCGCGGTTCCGGACTACAGCGCCTAGAACCGCATGGCCACCACGGCCGGCGAAGGATTCGGGATTCACGCTCATAGCAGCGGAAGTTCGAAAACATAACAAAATAAAATTTTTTTACATGTCAAATTTCATCATTTTTTTTGCTTACTATTGGCTGCATTTGTTGATATAGGCACATTTTTCTTCACAAGTAAAAGAGATTCTTCGATGAATTTTGCACAGCATACAAAGCATACTTACAGGTGTACGAAACTCTAGAATTTTCCAAATCTATTAAAAACTGTGGTAAAAATTGAGATAATTAACTACAAAATTTGATTTTTTTCCAAACATAAACAGCTCATTCATTTTTCATGAATTAAATAGATTCTAGAGTTTCAGACAGCTCTAAGTATGGATTGTACGCTGTGCAGAATTAATCGAACTGTCCCTCTTAAAACCGGCCGAAGTGGCCGCGCGGTTCTGGCGCTGCAGTCTGGAACCGCGAGACCGCTACGGTCGCAGGTTCGAATCCTGTCTCGGGCATGGATGTGTGTGATGTACTTAGGTTAGTTAGGTTTAAGTAGTTCTAAGTTCTAGGGGACTAATGACCTCAGCAGTTGAGTCCCATAGTGCTCAGAGCCATTTGAACGATTTGTCTCTCTTACTTATGAAGAAAAGTGTACCTATAGCAACAAATGCAGCCAATAGTAAGCGAAAAAATGATGAAATTTTACATGTAGAAAAAATATATTTTGTTATGTTTTCGAACTTCCACTGCTATGAGTGTGAATCCTGAATGCTTGCTAGTCATGCTGACAAAGTTTTATGAATTTATTTGTAAAAGTATAGACAGAGGAAATTAAAATGTCCTGTGGTGACTCTCCTGCTCCAAGTCGGCCCGTTTGACGTCCTACCCCCTTAAGTAGTTCTGTGTGCAGGACTGTTAACCTCAGATTAATCCCATAGTGCTTAGAGCCATTTGAATCATTTTTGAACAGATCAGCATGTCACTGCAACCAGTTGTTTATGCTTTCATATTCACCGTCTCAGTAAACTAACAACACAACTGTGGATATATGCATCACAGCAGGCACTATCATTACGTCACTGGCTGAATCTGATGCGTCGGATCGAACATTCTTCTTGACCCGTTTGCACCAGTGTTACGAAGACAGTACAAGCCGACATGAGGTGTTTTTGTGCCCGTAGACTTTTGTTGGACAGGGTGACTTTCCACCAATGTCACATGTTGTTGTTGTCTTCAGTCCTGAGACTGGTTTGATGCAGCTCTCCATGCTACTCTATCCTGTGCAAGCTTCTTCATCTCCCAGTACCTACTGCAACCTACATCCTTCTGAATCTGCTTAGTGTATTCATCTCTTGGTCTCCCTTTACGATTTTTACCCTCCACGCTGCCCTCCAATGCTAAATTTGTGATCCCTTGATGCCTCAAAACATGTCCTACCAACCGATCCCTTCTTCTAGTCAAGTTGTGCCACAAACTTCTCTTCTCCCTAATCCTATTCAATACCTCCTCATTAGTTACGTGATTTACCCACCTTATCTTCAGCATTCTTCTGTAGCACCACATTTCGAAAGCTTCTATTCTCTTCTTGTCCAAACTAGTTATCGTCCATGTTTCACTTCCATACATGGCTACACTCCATACAAATACTTTCAGAAACGACTTCCTGACAGTAAATCTATACTCGATGTTAACAAATTTCTCTTCTTCAGAAACGCTTTATTTGCCATTGCCAGTCTACATTCTATATCCTCACTACTTCGACCATCATCAGTTATTTTGTTCCCCAAATAGCAAAACTCCTTTACTACTCTAAGTGTGTCATTTCCTAATCTAATTCCCTCAGCGTCACCCGACTTAATTCGACTACATTCCATTATATTCGTTTTGCTTTTGTTGATGATCATTTTATAGTCCTCCTTTCAAGACACTGTCCATTCCGTTCAGCTGCTCTTCTAAGCCCTTTGCCGTCTCTGACTGAATTACAATGTCATCGGCGAACCTCAAAGTTTTTATTTCTTCTCCACGGATTTTAATACCTACTCCGAACTTTTCTTTCGTTTCCTTTAGTGCTTAGTCAATATACAGATTGAATGACATCGGGGAGAGGCTACAACCACTGCTTCCCTTTCATGCCCCTCGACTCTTATAACTGCCATCTGGTTTCTGTACAAATTGTAAATAGCCTTTCGCTCCCTGTATTTTACCCCTGCCACCTTTAGAATTTGTAAGAGAGTATTCCAGTGAACATTGTGAAAAGCTTTGTCTAAGTCTACAAATGCTAGAAACCTAGGTTTGCCTTTCCTTAATCTATTTTCTAAGATAAATCGTAGGGTCAGTATTACCTCACCTGTTCCAACATTTCTGTGGAATCCAAACGGATCTTTCCCGAGGTCGGCTTCTACCAGTTTTTCCATTCCTCTGTAAAGAATTCGCGTTAGTATTTTGCAACCGTGGCTTATTAATCTGATAGTTCTGTAATTTTCACACCTGTCAGCACCTGCTTTCTTTGGAATTGGAATTATTATATTCTTCTTGAAGTCTGAGGGTATTTCACCTATCTCATACATCTTGCTCACCAGACGGTAGAGTTTTGTTAGGGCTGGCTCTCCCAAGGCCGCCAGTAGTTCCAATGGAATGTTGTCTACTCCCGGGGCCTTGTTTCGACTCAGGTCTTTCAATGCTCTGTCAGACAGGACGATCATACCATTTCCCATGTGTTTTTGTGACCTCACATGCACAGGTGACCCCCAAGTTTCCATCAGAGACACATGCCAGATGTCAGCGGCCCAGGTGTTTCTTTTGCGCCGCCGCCGCCTGATTTACGACCCGTGCGTAACGTGTCCCCCGGCCCTCGGTGTGCCCGCAGGCTGTTGCTGGTGCTGTCGGCGGCGGCGCTGTCGTCGGCCGCCCCCGACTCGGCGGCGGAGGAGTACGAGTACGAGGACGAGGAGGAGGCGGCGCCGGCGCCGCCCCCGCCGCCCCCGGCGCCGGCCAGGGGCGGCTCGCGGCTCAACGCGCTGCTCGGCTCCAGGGGCGCCGCGGGGGGCAGGCCCGCCTCCCCGCTGAGCAGGGGGGCCAAGCCGGCCGCCCCCGCCAAGGCCGCCGAGCCCGCGCCGCCTCCGCCGCCCCCGCAGCCGGAGCCGGTAAGTTGCGCGCCGCAGCCCGACCGCATGTCGCCTCACCGACTCACAGGCAACAACCTCACCTACAACTGAACCTCTCAGCTTCCCCATTGCTACCACTGGGTCGTGGGGTCCCAGGGTCGATTCCCGGCCGGGTCGAGGATTTTCTCCGCCCGGGGACTGGCTGTTTGTGTTGTCGTCGTCATCTCGTCATCATTTGTCAAGGGGCGGGATTGGAACTGGAAAATCGGGAAATTGTACGGGCGCCGATGCCCCACAAACTAACATCGCGAAAATGTTGCTTATAATCCGTCTTGATTGCAAATTTTTTTATTCGTATGACCGGTTTCGGTTCATTCAGAACCATCTTCAGATCTGATATTTCAGTTGCAGGAGTAACCCGTCCAAATCCAGCAACTTTCACATGCTGCGTGACGCAGATCTGAAGATGCTTCTGAATGAACCGAAACTGGTCATATGAATTGCAATCAAGACGGATTATAAGTAACATTATAAAATCAGTGATTGCTGTTATCCCATAAGACATTACATGATACGCGAATTGGGATGGAAGTCATTAAAGCAAAGACGTTTTTCGTCGCGGCGAGATCTATTTACGAAATTTCAGTCACCAACTTTCTCTTCTGAATGCGAAAATATTTTGTTGAGCCCAACCTACATAGGAAGGAATGATCATCAAAATAAAATAAGAGAAATCAGAGCTCGAACAGAAAGGTTTAGATGTTCGTTTTTCCCGCGCGCTGTTTGGGAGTGGAATGGTAGAGAGATAGTATGATTGTGGTTCGATGAACCCTCTACCAAGCACTTAAATGTGAATTGCAGAGTAGTCATGTAGATGTAGATGTCTGTTTTTGCAAAATAATATCGCAATCGTGCCCTCCCGGTTGGCCGTGCGGTCTAACGCGCACCTGGTCCCCGGCACGAATCCGCCCGGTGGATTTGTGTCGAGGTCCAGTGAGCGGGCCAGTGTGTGGATGGCTTTTAGGCGGTTTTCCATCTGCCTGAGCGAATGCAGGCTGGTTTCCCTTATTCCGGCTCAGCTACGCAATGTCGGCGATTGCTGCGCTAACAAGTTCTCCACGTACGCGTACACCACCAATGCTCTACCACGGAAACATATAGGGGTTACAGTCGTCTGGCGTGAGACGTTCCCTGGTCCACCGCGGACAGAACAGCACAATAACCCTGGGTTCGGTGTGGGGCGGCGGTGGGGTGGACTGAGGTAGTCGTCGTGGGGTTGTGATTAGGTTGTGATTAATTCCGGCTGCGGCGGGGACGGAGCCTCTCCGTCGTTTCTAGGTCCCCGGTTAACATGCAATATAATACAATATCATCATCTGAACTTTCTGCTTCTGTACCTGAGTGAAAACCATGTCTGACTCTCGCGTGTAGGATCAGAGTTCGATTCCCGATACTGCCAGGCATTTTCCTTGATGGGAGGACGGAAATGGGGTTCACACAACCTGGTGATGCCAACTGAGGAGCTGCTCGAGTGATTAGTTTCGGCTACGAGGTCTGCCAATGCGACAACGGCCGGGAGACGTCGCAGGCTGACTCCACACGCCTCCTTACTCTAACCAGATGACGTCACTGGTAAAGGACAACACGGCGGTCGGTCGATCACGATTTGGTCTCCTCGTACCAGAAGGACAAGCGTGTATGGTATCTGAACGCTAGTGCCCAGCCATCGTTGTCCTAAAGCAGTATGCCACCATTCTAAAAGGAAAATCACTCGAATATATCTGAGTGCTGTCGAATGTAACAGTATTTGTACCATATTAACGAATTCGTTGGTAGCTTAGGCCGAAGAGTAGCTGGATTGTGGTCATAGACATGCTAGTCTGAATCTCGCTACCACCGTACTTTTTTATTTTGCGAAACTCCATATCACCCAACGAGGTGGCGCAGTCGTTAGCACACTGGACTCACACTCGGGTGGACGACGGTTCAAACCCACGTCCGGCCATCCAGGTTTAGGTTTCCCGTGATTTCCCTGAATCACTTCAGGTAAATGCCGGGATGGTTCCTTTGAAAGGGCACGGCCTTCTTCCTTCCCCATCCTTTCTCAATCTGATGTGACCAATGACCTCACTGTTTTGTCCCCTCACCCAAATCAACCAACCGAAACTCCATACCTACTAAAAACTGGAAATGTTGATTAACAGGTATGAAATAACAATGTTTCAAATCAACCAACCAAAACTCCATAGCTAATGAAAACTGGAAATGTTAATTAACGGGTATGAAATAATAATGTTTCAAATGAAAAATAACATATTTTTTTCTCTGTGTTGGTCATATGGAAATATGTTAAAAATTGATACAAAGCAAAAAGCCTTCTTTTTAAATGAGAAAACATATACATGAATAACAGATGTACTGTTCAATTTATCGCAATTTTGATTTTCATTTATACTCGATCTTTCTCATTTTGTGCCAAATTTCATTTTTTTGTAAATGTTCCCATTTTAGTGTGAATAATAGTAATCAGAGATAAAATTTTTATTTTTTATTAAATTTATCAATCTGTATTTCTTAACTAACATATGCATCTGTCAATAAATTGGGTGAGTTCAATCACGCAAGTGGTCCTGGGTTGATTGAGAAAGTATCACTTCTTCCCATGTGGCATGCAAGATACTACCATGCTATTCAGTAACGATTTCATCTGGTTCAATATCCAACAAAGAAAGTCACGCTGGTACATTCTGTTGCTGTGTGTTTCCATTCCATGATTAACGTGATTTGAAGAGAAGTAATTAAATGAGCTCTAACATGGAAAGTAAGCGTTTCCGCACACATGTCCACATAACATATTTTCTTTCTTTCTGTGTGAGGAATGTTTCCTGAAAGTTTGGCCGTACCTTTTTGTAACACCCTGTATATATATATATATATATATATATATATATAGAGTCAAATGGTGATGTCCAAATTTGACATGTAGTGCAGAGTGCTGTAGGTCACTTGATGTAGACCCGGCAGATCACTATTGCATTTTGTGTTCAAAGTGTGTTTATATATATATATATATATGCCCATGCAGCTTCAACAGGATACCACAGTTCATCAAGAGTAGTGACTGGCGTATTGTGACGAGCCAGTTGCTCGGCCACCATTGACCAGACGTTTTCAGTTGGTGAGAGATCTGGAGAATATGCTGGCCAGGGCAGCAGTCGAACATTTTCTGCATCCAGAAAGGCCCGTACAGGACCTGCAACATTCGGTCGTGCATTATCCTGCTGAAATGTAGGGTTTCGCAGGGATCGAATGGAGGGTAGAGCCACGTGTCGTAACACATCTCAAATGTAACGTCCACTGTTCAAAGTGCCGTCAATGCGAACAAGAGGTGACCGAGAAGTGTAACCAATAGCACCCCATACCATCACGCCAGGTGCTACCCCAGTATGGCGATGACGAATACACGCTTCGAATGTGGGTTCACCGCCATGTCGCTAAACGCGGATGCGACCATCGTGATGCTGTAAACAGAACCTGGATTCATCCGAAAAAATGACGTTTTGCCATTCGTGCACCCAGGTTCGTCGTCGAGTACACCATCGCAGGCGCTCCTGTCTGTGATGCAGCGTCAACGGTAACCGCAGTCGTGGTCTCCGAGTTGATAGTCCGTGCTGCTGCAAACGTCGCCGAACTGTTCGTGCAGATCGTTGTCGTCTTGGAGATGTCCCCATTTGTGGACTCAGGGATCGAGACGTGGCTGCATGATCCGTTACAGCCGTGCGGATAAGATGCCTGTCATCTCGACTGCTAGTGATACGAGGCCGTTGGGATCCAGCACGGCGTTCCGTATTTCCCTCCTGAACCCACCGATTCCATATTCTGCTAACAGTCATTGGATCTCGACCGACGCGAGCAGCAATGTCGCGATACGATAAACCGCAATCGCGATAGGCTACAATCCGACCTTTATCAAAGTCGGAAACGTGATGGTACGCATTTCTCCTCCTTACACGAGGCATCACAACGACGTTTGAGCAGGCAACGCCGGTCAGCTGCTGTTTGTGTATGAGAAATCGGTTGGAAACTTTCCTCATGTCAGCACGTTGTAGGTGTCGCCACCAGCGCCAACCTTGTGTGAATGCTCTGAAAAGCTAATCATTTGCATATCACAGCATGTTCTTCCTGTCGGTTAAATTTCGCGTCTGTAGCACGTCGTCTTCGTGGTGTACCAATTTTTATGACCATAGCAATTGGCCAGTCCTCCAGTTTCTTCGGGAAATCATTTTTGTAGGAATATATATGATGTCACTCCTCAACCTAAACTTCATAAGGGTTGTGGGGTGACAACAAAGTGTATACAAAATGCTGTGATGTTTGCTGATGACGTGGTTGCACTTGCCAGTTAGAAGAATTTTCTAAAAGTATTCCAGTGTCTCCCTTGTATGCTGCAAGCGATTCGTCCAGTTGGCATCACCCTGGGACCAGTTTTGGAGTGCCTTAGGTCTCCACTGGAGGGAGGGGTGTTTTGGGAGGGTGTGACGTGGCGTGTCTTGTCTTTCAGGCGGAGGCTGAGGAGGGCAGCGAGGAAGAGGGTGCTGAGGAGGATCAGCAAGCAGCCACCACGACCACCGAGCCTCCCAAGAAGGGCCTGGTGCGCGGCGGCGTGAGGCCCTTCCGCAGCAACGACGACCTGCTGGCAGCACTCAAGCGCAGGAGGCAGCAGCAGGTAAACAACAGCAACAACAACAGCAAGGGGGGTGGGAGGGCAGGGGGGAGTTTCTCGGGAAATGCTCTCGGGTTACCACCTGAGTCGTATTGCCGAAACGTTTCGACCAGTTTCCTATTCGTCATCTTCAGGTGAATTGTGAGGCTCGTGTGCAGTTTGTTACTCTGTAGCTGCCGGAATGCAGAGCACTCTGCTGAAAGGCCCAACAAGTAGGCCACTGAGTCTCCAGGAAAGACATCTTGGTGGACTGTGGCACAGAGGGGAGTCTGCACCTCGAGTCCCGGTGCTGCCCGGCTTCGTTACTGCCAGTGCCGTCATATATAGTATACAGGGTGTCCCAAAAAGAATGATATACCGCAGCCGAGGGCAGGTGGGGGGAACCTGGACAGATGACGGGAAAGGAAAGGGGGGGGGGGGGAAGGAGAGGAAAAAACAAAGTGGCGGAAGGGGGGAAAGGAGCTGATGGAGGACGAGGACCCATAAGAGGGGGGCGGGTGGTGGGCAGATGCAACTGGGAGTGGGGAAGGCGGAGGAGGGGAATGCAAAAGGACTCAGGAGGGGGGAGGCAGGGAGAGGTTAGGTGGGGAGAAAACAGGATGGAATGGGGGGAACAGGGAGCCCGGGAAAAGGACAGACGAAAGGAGAGGGGTAATAAATGTAATCGGCATGGTCTGGAGTTTCAGAAACAATTCGCTAGATGCTGCTATGAGTTCAGTTTCCTCAAAGCCAACCTGCCTCAATGTTACTGCCAGTGCCAATATATACAGTGTGTCCCAAGGAGCATGACCCGATTTTAACTTGTAACAATATTGAGACAAATGTCAGTAGGCAGCTGAAACAGCGCTAGATCTAATCTTTTTTTTCCTTTTATTGAGTTTCGATCCCCCCCCCCCGAAGGGCGACACGGCGGCAGATGGGGGCAGGGACAGAACCGAGACCAATGAGGAGGAAAAAAGAGGGGAGGAATGGAAAAGAAGAAAAGAGGGAGCTGTGGGAGGAAGAGGACACACAAAAAGGGGGGCAGAGCGGACGCCAGAAGGAGTGGGGAAGGGAGTGGAGGGGAAAGCAAAAGGATTTGGGGGAGAGAAGGGAGTCAAAGAGGGGATAGGCGAGGAAGAACAGGATGGAAGGGGGGGGAGAGGGAGCCGAGGAAAAGGACAGAGGAAGGGTGGGGGAGAGGATCATAGTTGATAGGAGGGATAGATGGGGGGAGAGAGGGCATCATCCAGGAGGGGGAGTTGGTGGAAGCCACCTCAGGAATAGGGGGAAAGGTGTAGGGGGGATACAATGGTGAAGGCGTGGCAGTGGGTGGGGGTTGGAGAGAAGAGGAACAACCAGGGGATGAGAGGGATCAAGATGGCGGGAGGTGTAGAGGATGCGGACATCTTCAAGCAAAAGAAGCAGATGGGGGAAAGGAATCAGGTCA